>NC_035177.2:5886700-6486700 GCF_001659605.2 Manihot esculenta | reverse complement strand
CGGGATTCCGATGCCAGGATCTAGCCGGGTATTACACTTTGGATGTTAATCCCTAAGTAAGTTCTAAAGCATTTATTTAGCAAAAAAAAGCTGCCATGAGGCAGGTCACTGCTATGCGAGCCTCCATATATTAGTCTCCAAATAAATCTCTAAGGTATTTATTTGCCAAAAAAGCTACCAGGAGGCAGGTCACTGCTAGGTGAGCCTCTAGGTGTTAGTCTCTAAATAAATTTTTAAGACATTTATCTGCCAAAAAAGCTGCCATGAGGCAGGTCATCAATAGGCGAGCCTCTGGATGTTAGTCCCTAATAAATTTCGAGCCTCTGGATGTTAGTCCCTAATAAATTTCTAAGGCATTTATCTGTCAGAAAAGCTGCCATGAGGCGGGTTATCAATAAGCTAGCCTTCGGGTATTAGTCCTTGAATAAATTTCTAAGAAACTTTGGAGGTAAGTTAGAGTCAGCGGAATTTGAAAAATACACAAGATTTAGAAATGATTGCCTAGAAAGAACACCAGGAGATTGAGCAATAGTAAGCAAAAACAGAAATGCAAAATCATATTCTCATTAAGCAATTTTTAAAGATTTAGAAAATCACTATGTAGGCGGGTCTTCAGTACCCTCCTCGCAAGTTTCTACCAATACAGGGTTATCTACATCTGTCACATTATCTTGAGCGGCGGATGAGTCTGCGGGGTTATTGCTTCCCTCCTCTTCTTGTTCCTCTTCATCCTTGGGCAGGATGCCGTCTATCCAAAAAAAGTCTTCGGTAGGGAATCCCACTATCAGCTCCTTCTTCATAGCATCCTGTGCTTCCACATACAAGCTCCCTCCTCGAGCTACTGCCTCTTTAAGCTCATTCTCTAGCTCAGTCACACTGACAATAGTAGCTTGGTTCACTATGGCTTGAGCATGCAGCACATGGACTTGCCTCTGAAGCTCAAAAACTTGGTCCTCAGTGGCTTTAATCTTGGCTTTAAGATTGACCTTCAAAGAATTGGCTTGGTCTATATCCACTTAGAGCTTGCCCATAGACTCCAAGGTCTCCTTCATACTCCCCTCTACCTTCTCTACCTGAGTCTTCAGTCTCCAGGTCTCCTCCAGATGGAGGTTTTTCTCCTTTTCTAAAACCTGAAAGTTCCTCTTTCGATAGTAACTCTACCTAGGTTAAGGCAAAAGCTAAATGTTGGATACTCTAGGGCCACGGAGCACTAGTTGTGGTGTTTGACGTCAAGGGGAAGATGGAGGAGTGATCCTACGAACCCTATCTTTAGGCATAAGAGGTGAAGGCACTTGGACGTCAGTAGCAGGAGGTCCGGGTGGTGCTCGGATAGCTAGTGGGGTGATGGATATCTCCTGGCGTGTTGGCATTTTGCCGCTGGGGCTTCAAAACTTGAGGTAGGCATTTTTCCTTTCCTGGCAACTAGTGCAGCCTCTACCATTTCCCTTTGTGAGCCACATCTTCACAAAGAAATGAGTAAGTATAGCATACTAAAGTTAAAGTTTCAAGTATGATACCATGTTCTATCAGTGGAGGTGAGATAGGAGACGTGGCCAATTGTGTGCTTGGCCTAGGATCTCTTATTTGCTCGGCCTAGAATTGACTTTTCCAGGCAAGAATGGCATTCCTTATGGCCACATTTATGTCTATTTTTTCCCCTTTTCCATTTTCTGAAGGAAGGACAAGGCTTCCTCTTCTCCCCTACTTGGTCTGACCCTATCTTTTCTCAAATCCACATAGAGGTTCGATTCTATTCGGAGGTTACCAAAACCCTTTGAAAAATCAGTGTTTAGTTATGAAAAACTTATTATTTTTAGCGCTTAAGAGATGAAGGGAGCCGATCAAAAGAGTGTGGCATTTCCTACCACTCAAGTAAATGAAGCAAAAAGTTGTGTCTACTTCACAGGAAAATGCACGTGAGATAGACATATGGTGACCTATTAATTGACTACCAAATATCAAAAAAACTTTTTCTAACTTGTCCTAAGCTTTGGAAAGCAAAGCATTACACCTTTTTTGTAATACCCGGCTCGAGTCCGGCATCAGCATTCCTGTCGTCCGGTGGACTCTTGGGTGTCGGAACCCTCGAGAAGGGTAACATATGTTTTCTAAGGTATTTTCACTTGTTTTCATGTTGTGAAGTGTTAAAAGCATTGAGTTTTGAAAGAAAAGCAATAAGGGAGAAATGCAAAGGTTCGGCCGCCGAAGGTCACTTTCGGCCGCCGAACATTGCATGGTTGCGGCTTCACGTTCGGCTGCCGAAGGTGGTCTGGCCAGCCACCTATAAAAGGGCCAAAGGTCGGTGAGAGAGAGTATTTTCTCCTCCACTTGCAGCCAGAGGTGAGTTCCAGCCTCTCCTACGTTGACTTTCATGTTTTCCATGATTTTCATCAAATCTTTCAAGAGTTTTAAGAGTTTTGGTGACTTTTGAAGGTTTTGAGCAAAAGAACCAAGTTTTGAAGCTTGGAGCTTTGGAAGAGCTTTTCTTCATATCTCCACGTTAGGATCCTTCATCCTCAAGTTGTGTAAGAGGTAAGTGAAGATCCTGAGCTTCTTTGATGATTTTGAAAGGTTTTATGAAGTTTGGATGGGTAGTATGCATGTTTAGGTTTCGGTGAGGGTTTTGGTGATTTGTGGTGTTTAAGCATGTTTAAGTGATAGGTGCTATGTTTGTTTGGGGGTGTAGGGAAGTCTTAGACCCCTTTGTGCATATAGATGTGTATATGCTAGTTGGGAGTAGTTGCTATGCATGTTTGTAGGTTTTTGGGCAAAGTGTGCATGAAACAGAGCAGGGTTCTGCCCTTCGGGCAAAACCAGGTTCGGCCGCCGAAGGAAGATTCGGCCGCCGAACCCCTTGTGGAGGCAGTTTCGGCTGCCAAAAGTTGCCCCCGAAAGCTAGGCTTTCGGTTTAGAAAGGGACTTTCGGCTGACTTGGCAGGTTCGGAAACAGTGCTCACTGCTGCTCTCTGGGGTTCCTCTGGTCCGTACCTACACAGGTGGACTCAAATGAGGGACCAAACGAACTCAAGAACATCTCTAAGAAACTCCCCAAAAACCCTCTAAACGATCCCCAAACAATCACAGAAAACATGCAAAAGAAAGCTGGACAGGGCATTTTCGGCGGCAGGTTCGGCGGCCGAAACCCCTCTCTAGAGACGAAACGCATGCATGTTCGACGGCACCTTCGGCGGCCGAAGGTCTCGTCCAGAGACGAAACTCAACCTTCGGCGGCACTTTCGGCGGCCGAACCTTGCCTCCAGAGACGAAAGTCCCAAGTTTCGGGGGCACGCTTTGGCAGCCGAAACTGCCTCCACAAGGGGTTCGGCGGCCGAACCTTCCTTCGGCGGCCGAACCTGGTTTTGCCCGCTGGGCAGAACCCTGCTCTGTTTCATGCAAACCTTTCCCCCACACTTACCCAACATGCATATCAACTACTCCTAATTAGCACATACCATAAAACATGCACAAAAGGGCCTATAACTCACTTATCACCCCAAGACACATACAAACAACACTTAAACATGCTTAAACATAAAATCATGCAAAACCTCAACCAAAACCCTATTCATGCATACTATCCATACAACTCCCATAAAACCTTCAAAAATCAGTAAAAGAGGTTCTGGATCTTGACTTACCTCTTCCAAACAAGAGATCAAGTGATCCTAACGTGGAGATATGAAGAAAACCTCTTCCAAAGCTCCAAACTTCCAAACTTGCTATTTTTACTCAAAACCTTCAGAACACACCAAAACTCTTAAAACCCTTGAAAGATTTGGTGAAAAACATGAAAAACATGAAAGTCAACTTGGGAGAGGCTGGAACTCACCTCTGGCTGCAAGTGGAGGAGAAATATCCTCCTTCCACCGACCTTTGGCCCTTAAATAGGTGGCTGGCCAGACCACCTTCGGCAGCCGAACGTGAATCCGAAACCATGCAATGTTCGGCGGCCGAACCTTTGCATTTTTCCCTTATTGCTTCTCGTTCAAAACTCATTTCCTTTCACACTTGAAAACATTCAAAACTCTTAAAACACACATGAAAACATATGTCTTACCCTTCTCGAGGGTTCCGACACCCGAGATTCCACCAGACAACAGGAATTTCGAGGCCGGACTCGAGCCGGGTATTACGTTCTTCCCCCCTTAAGAACATTCGTCCCCGAATGTTCCTCAAACAACAACACACAAAAACACATAAACACATTACAAAGGGGAAAACCTAACCTTAAAACATATATGGATATTGCTGGAGCATCGACTCCCGTGTCTCCCAAGTGCACTCTTCTAGATTATGGTGGTTCCACAGGACTTTCACCATTGGTATCACCTTGTTTCTCAGCTTTCGAATCTGGGTGTCAATGATCCGCACTGGTTGCTCGACATAGGTGAGATCGCTTAAGATTTCCACCTCAGGCTCACTAAGAACCTTCTCTGGATCTGACACAAACTTTCTCAACATAGAAACATGAAATACCGGGTGAACTCATTCCATTGATGCAGGTAAATCCAGCTTATACGACACAGGCCCGATCTTCTGCAAGATCTCAAAGGGACCTATGTACCGTGGAGCCAATTTACCCTTCTTTCCAAAGCGAACCACTCCTTTCATTGGAGACACTTTCAGCAATACCAGATCCCCCTCCTGGAACTCGATTTGCTTCCTACGGGTGTCTGCATAGCTTTTCTGCCTGCTTACAGCTGTTCTGATCCTCTCTCTGATTACAGGCACTAACTTGCTGGTAATTTCAACTAACTCTGGCCCTGCAAGAGCCTTCTCTCCTACCTCTTCCCAGCAAACAGGTGTTCTGCACTTCCTCCCATACAGAGCTTCATAAGGAGCCATCCCTATGCTAGCATGATGGCTATTGTTGTAGGCAAACTCCACCAGAGGTAGATGCTGCCTCCAAGAACCGCCAAAGTCTAACACACACATTCTCAGCATATCTTCTATGGTCTGGATGGTCCTCTCTGACTGACCGTCTGTCTGTGGATGGAAAGCAGTGCTGAAATCCAATCTTGTACCCATAGCAGCTTGCAGACTCCGCCAAAACCTGGAGGTGAACTGCGGTCCTCTATCTGATACTATCGACACTGGAACTCCATGCAGCTTGACTATCTCTTCTACATAGACCTGCGCTAACTTGTCCACAGAATAGTTGCTCCTGACTGGAATGAAGTGAGCAGATTTCGTCAGTCTGTCCACAATCACCCATATGGAGTCTAGCCTGTTGGACGTCGCCGGTAACCCCACTACAAAATCCATAGCGATATTCTCCCATTTCCACTCTGGAATAGGCAGTGGGTTAAGCATTCCAGCCGGCTTCTGGTGTTCTAGCTTCACCCTTTGACATGTCTTGCAGGCTGACACAAACTGTGCCACTTCCCTCTTCATTGCTGGCCACCAATACACCCTTCTCAGGTCTTGATACATCTTGGTGGCTCCAGGGTGAACGCTATACCTCGCATTATGAGCTTCCCTCATAATGTCTTCCTTCAAACTGCTATCATCTGGTACACATAATCTCTTACCGTGCCGAAGAATCCCCTCACTGTCAAATCTGAACTCTGTACTGTTGCCAGACTGAACAGTCTTGGCAATCTTCACTAACTCAGGATCTTCGTGCTGTTTCAGAGCCACTTGCTCTAGAAACACTGGTGTAACTCGCATCTGTGCAATCAAAGCACTTGTACCAGATAACTGCAACTGTAGCCCTTCATCCATAAGTCTGTAAAAGTCCTTCACCACTGGTCTTCTCTCTACTGCAATGTGGGATAAACTGCCAAGTGACTTCCGGCTTAAGGCATCAGCTACAACATTAGCCTTACCCAGATGATATTGGATCTTACAATCGTAATCACTGAGCAATTCTACCCACCGTCTATGCCTCAAATTTAACTCTCTTTGACTTAAGATGTGCTGCAGGCTCTTATGATCCGTATAGATCTCACACTTTACCCCATAGAGGTAATGCCTCCACATCTTAAGTGCAAAGATAACAGCTGCCATCTCAAGATCGTGTGTCGGGTAGTTCAGCTCGTGCCTCTTCAGCTGTCTAGAAGTATAAGCTATCACTCTGTCATTCTGCATTAACACACAACCTAATCCCACTCGGGATGCATCACAGAACACTGTGAAATCATCATCACTGTTCGGCAGAGCTAACACCGGTGCTGAAGTCAACCGTCTCTTCAACTCTTCAAAACTCTCATCACAATCCTCTGCCCACACGAACTTCTGATTCTTCCTGGTCAGTCTGGTCATAGGAGTAGCTATCTTCGAAAAGTCCTGAACCTCTGATAGTAGCCTGCCAAACCCAGAAAACTCTTGATCTCTGTCACTGTCGTGGGTGTAGGCCAATTGGCTACTGCCTCTACCTTCTTGGGATCTACTGTTATTCCTTCCTCTGATACGACATGTCCCAAAAAGGCAATGCTCCTTAGCCAGAACTCGCACTTGGAGAACTTGGCATACAAGCCATGCTCTCTCAAAGTTTGCAAAACTACCCTCAGATGCTGGGCATGCTCCTCCGCATTCCTGGAGTACACTAAGATATCATCGATAAAGACGATCACAAAACGATCCAAGCACTCCCTGAAAACCCTGTTCATGAGATCCATGAATGCTGCAGGGGCATTAGTCAACCCGAACGGCATCACTAGGAACTCATAATGCCCATATCTGGTTCGGAAAGTAGTCTTGGATACATCTCCTTCCCTAATCTTCAACTGGTGGTATCCGGATCTCAGATCTATCTTAGAAAAACAACCTGCTCCTGTCAGTTGGTCGAATAGATCATCGATCCTGGGTAAAGGATACTTGTTTTTGATAGTGACTTTGTTCAACTGTCTATAGTCGACACAAAGTCTAAGTGGTCCATCCTTCTTTCTGACAAATAATACTGGAGCACCCCAAGGGGAGGTACTCGGGCGGATGAACCCTTTTGCTACCAAATCCTGTAACTGTTCTTTCAACTCTCGCAACTCTGTTGGCGCCATCCTGTAGGGAGGAATAGAGATCGGTCTAGCACCAGGCAGCAACTCTATCTCGAACTCTATTTCCCTATTAGGTGGTAGTCCTGGAAGCTCTTCAGGAAACACATCTAGGAATTCTCTAACAACTGGTACTGAGGATGGTTCCCTAACCCGACTGTCTAGCTCTCTCACATAAGCTAGGAAACCCTGACACCCCTTCCTCAACATCCTACGAGCCTGAAGGGCTGATATCAAACCCCTAGGTGTCCCTCTCTTGTCTCCTCTGAAGACACACTCTGACCCATCCTGGTCTCTGAGACTCACTACCTTGTTCCTGCAGTGCAAGGTAGCACTATAGGTAGATAACCAATCCATCCCTAGAATGACATCAAAATCTATCAACTCTAGAACCACAAGGTCAGCTGGAAGGCATCTATCCTCTATAAACACTGGACTGAATTGACAGACTGACTTTGCCAATGATGGGTCACATCTAGGTCCACTGACCCAGAGAGGACACTCTAACTCGGATACAATCAACCCCAATCTCTCTGCGGCTCTAGAAGAAATGAAAGAGTGAGAAGCACCAGGGTCCATCAAAGCATACACCTCTGAACACCCAATGATGAGAGTACCTGACACCACTGTGTTCGAAGTGTCTGCCTCCTGTTGCGTCATAGTGAAAATCCATGCTGGAGCTGACGGACCTGCACCTCGGGAACCCATCCCTGATGAAGAGGCTGCCCCTCTTCCTCTACCTCTGCCACTGCTTGGTGGACGGGCTGAAGCTGCTGACTGGACGACACTACCTGCGGTCATCTGCTGGGATGGTGCAACCAAAGTCGCCTGAGGACATTCCCGTGCATAATGTCCCTCCTGCCCACATCTATAGCAGGCTGTAGATCCCAACAAACAAGCTCCTCTGTGCGGTCTCCCACACCTATTGCAAACTGGAAGATCTGTGCCAGAGTTGGAGCCTCTACTCATTCCCAGACCCATCTTAATCCCGTTCCAGAATTTGCCTCTCTTTCCTCTGAATTTATCCCATCTCTTTTTGCTCGCACTTGCCGTACTCTGTGAGGAGGAACCTGGTTTCGCACCAGAAGACTATGCCTGTAATGGCTTGACTACTCCCTGACTTATGGCACTGGCCTCCATCTTTCTAGCAGCATCCACAATGGAGTGGAAACTCTCCTTCTCCACGTGGAGAATCAAGGAGAAATACCTGGGATGAAGCCTCGTGGCATATCTCTTTGCCTTCTTCTGATCCGTATCATACGCCTGACCCACGTATGGTAACAATTCCAAGAACTTATCTGTATACTCATCAGCGCTCATCTCCTCCGTCTGTCTCAACTGCTCAAACTCCACAACCTTTAGCTCCCTAGAACTGTCAGGGAAAGCCCACCCAGCAAATTCGAACTCTTCCCATGTCATACTGTCTATTCTAGGGTCCACATAGTTCTTGAACCATTCTCTGGCTTTCTTGCATTTTAATGTGAACCCTGCCATCTCAATGGCCCTGCTCTCATCTGCTCCCAACTCACTTGTTATCATTCTGACTGCACTGAGATACTCAAAGGGATCATCTCCCGTATTGAATTTAGGAGCATCTAACTTTAAGTACTCCGTCATCTTCACCTTATGTCCCCCTGAAGAACTGGGTTGTGCTTCAACAACAGGGGCTGCTGGATCAGGTGGTGGTGGTGGAGGTACTGGTTCTCTAGCTTCAGGCGATGCTGAACTGGGATAAACAGGTGGGGGTGGATACATGTGATATGGTGGATAGAAGGAAGGATAGGGCATATATGGCATGTAGGGTGGATATGGGGCAAAGCTGGAGTAATCCGACGTGCCTCCCATCGGATCCCCTGGGCCCTGTGGAAAGGGTGGATAGCCAAACCCTGAGGCCTGTACGCCTCCCTGGGACTCCCCCATACCTTCTTTTGACCTTCCTATACCCATACTTCCATCTCTACTCTGAGCCTCCCCCATAGCAACTCTCTCTTCTTCTGATCTTCCCCCTCTGCCTATTCCTCTTCTGCTCTCGTCAGAAGACCTTTGAGGGTCTCTTGACGTTCCCTCCCTGCTTGACCTGTGTGTCCTTGCCTTTGGCAATGCAGGAGGACGAGCAGCTGTACCCTCACTTTCAGGTGGGACTCCAGTCAATCTCGCGGATCGACGAGTTCCTAGCATCTTAACTCTCTCTGGAAACAACACATAACAGAACACATAAGCAACACATAGAGGAAAACAACACATGCATCATGGCATTGCACAACATCAGGAGATAGACAGGACTAACATCCTATCCTAGTGGACATGTTTGCCTACTGTGCTTGACCCACTAATCCGCTATGAGCCCAACTCTATCTATCTAGGTCCGACCATGTGAACCTAGGGCTCTGATACCAATCTATAACAGCCCAGAAACCGAACTGCTACCGGCACTAGGATCCAGATCGACTTAAGGTCGCCGGGACCCGTAGTAAGCCTGCTATACTGTCTGTGTACCTGTGAAATCCCATACATGATCATACATTTTCTGTCAATCCATTAAAACTTTTCTTTTCTCCAGGGCTTAACCTGTGCATGCACTATTTCTGATCTATCAACTCATAATGTTAAGCCTGGTTTTCTCATATTTATTAACAATAAAAGAAACATACATAAACTGATCATGTGTCTACAACAAGGGATTACAACTCTTATAAGTCAAGCACAATGCTATACACTATACATTATCTCGTTACATGTACATGTCCACACTAGCTATTACATAACTCTTCTTCTTGCAAACCCTGCTGGACTCCCTCTGAACTCTGAACCTGCAAACCTGGGGGATAGGGGAGAGGGATGAGCTATACAAGCCCAATGAGCAAAACTATATAAACCATAAGTTGAAAACATGACCTCATGGAATGCACTACATCACATCATCTCAGGGATAGACATGACCACCAACAATCCCACTCAAAGGATGCCTGGCCTAGCCAGGTCTTACAACCTCAATCTGCCTGGCCCGGCCAGGTCTTACCACTCTGCCTGCCTGGCCCAGCTAGGTCTTACTATCTCTGCTGCCTGATCTAGTCAGGTCTTACCTACAGATGGCTGCCTGGCCCGGCCAGGTCTTATAACAGAGTTTGGGCTATTGGAGTCGCCTTGGTCTATCCACAGCCTCATACACATCGTATTATGCAATGCGTCAACTTCGTGAAACTAATGCAAACACCCTACTATACGCTTATGATGCATGACATATGCTCAAAATAGTTTAGTTCTGAAAAGAACAGTTCCACTCACCTCTGGCTGACTTGGCAGGTTCGGAAACAGTGCTCACTGCTGCTCTCTGGGGTTCCTCTGGTCCGTACCTACACAGGTGGACTCAAATGAGGGACCAAACGAACTCAAGAACATCTCTAAGAAACTCCCCAAAAACCCTCTAAACGATCCCCAAACAATCACAGAAAACATGCAAAAGAAAGCTGGACAGGGCATTTTCGGCGGCAGGTTCGGCGGCCGAAACCCCTCTCTAGAGACGAAACGCATGCATGTTCGGCGGCACCTTCGGCGACCGAAGGTCTCGTCCAGAGACGAAACTCAACCTTCGGCGGCACTTTCGGAGTCCGAACCTTGCCTCCAGAGACGAAAGTCCCAAGTTTCGGGGGCACGCTTTGGCAGCCGAAACTGCCTCCACAAGGGGTTCGGCGGCCGAACCTGGTTTTGCCCGCTGGGCAGAACCCTGCTCTGTTTCATGCAAACCTTTCCCCCACACTTACCCAACATGCATATCAACTACTCCCAATTAGCACATACCATAAAACATGCACAAAAGGGCCTATAACTCACTTATCACCCCAAGACACATACAAACAACACTTAAACATGCTTAAACATAAAATCATGCAAAACCTCAACCAAAACCCTATTCATGCATACTATCCATACAACTCCCATAAAACCTTCAAAAATCAGTAAAAGAGGTTCTGGATCTTGACTTACCTCTTCCAAACAAGAGATCAAGTGATCCTAACGTGGAGATATGAAGAAAACCTCTTCCAAAGCTCCAAACTTCCAAACTTGCTATTTTTGCTCAAAACCTTCAGAACACACCAAAACTCTTAAAACCCTTGAAAGATTTGGTGAAAAACATGAAAAACATGAAAGTCAACTTGGGAGAGGCTGGAACTCACCTCTGGCTGCAAGTGGAGGAGAAATATTCTCCTTCCACCGACCTTTGGCCCTTAAATAGGTGGCTGGCCAGACCACCTTCGGCAGCCGAACGTGAATCCGAAACCATGCAATGTTCGGCGGCCGAAAGTGACCTTCAGCGGCCGAACCTTTGCATTTTTCCCTTATTGCTTCTCGTTCAAAACTCATTTCCTTTCACACTTGAAAACATTCAAAACTCTTAAAACACACATGAAAACATATGTCTTACCCTTCTCGAGGGTTCCGACACCCGAAATTCCACCAAACAACAGGAATTCCGAGGCCGGACTCGAGCCGGGTATTACATTTCTAGTTACTTATTATTATGTAACATGCAAACAAATGATAATAATAATAAAATCTCTTTTATTAATAAACAAAATGACATACAAAAGGTTCAAGATAACGGTTTAGGGCAAATATACTAATACACATAACCTTCTTCAAAAGCTAACATTAAAATGAAATTAAGAAAGTGATAATAACAATCAGCAGTGGATTAGGATTTTTTTTTTTTTAATTTGAGATTTTTGTCTCTTTTCAGTATTTGGAGTTGTTATGTTGATATTGGATATACTTGGTAAACCTAGTTAGCAGTGCACTTTAGATAATAAAAAAAGAAAAAAGTAAAAAAGAAAAGAATAGTATTTTTCTACTTTTGTATTTTGCATATTTCTTGCAATTAACTTAAATAATAATATTTTATAATATGAATATATTTTTTAATGGATAGAATTAAGTTGACTTAATAAGGATAGATTCTAACTTTCTACCTGAAATGAATAATAAATATAAAAACAAAAGGTATGAATAGAATGTATTCACTAAATAAATTGATTTTAAAAAATTTGTAAAGAAGAAAATAAATGATTTTTTTTTATGGAAAATTTATAATTTAGTTCTTAAGTATTGCTATTATTAATAAGTCAGTCTCTACATTTTAGAAATCTATTAAAACGTCCTTTTTTTTTCTCTCCGTCAATGAAATAGTCCTTCCGTCTATTTCTATCGTTAAAAATATAGCAAAAGACTAAATTACCCTTCCTCTTCTCCTTCTCCTTCTCCTTCTCCTTCTCTTTCGTTTTTTCCTTCTTCTTCTTCTTTTTCTTTTTTAAGGAGGAGGAGAATGAGTAATTTTTCTTCTTCTTCATTATCATCATCTTCTTCTCTTTATTCTTCTTTCTCTTCTTATTCTTTTTTTTTTCCTTCTTTTTCTTCTTCATTGTCATCATAATCTTCTTTTTCTTTTGTTTCTTCTTTTGTTTTGAAGAGGAAGAGTAGGAGAGACTATTTCGTTGACGGGAAAAAATGATAAGACATTTTAATAGATCTGAGAAAAGATAAGAATATTTTAATAGATTTCTAAAAATGTAGAGACTAACTTGTTAATATTAGTAATACTAAAAAATTAAGGGGTTTTATTTTAGAGTAAAATTGAGTATAATACTAAAAAATTAAGGTATTTTATTTAAGAGTAAAATTGAGGTTTAAAATTTTTTTCTTTCATTTTTCATCTATTTTTAACGGAAAAGAGAACGGAAAGACTATTTCGTTGACGTTTTTAATAAATTTTTAAAAATATAGGAATTGACTTATTAATTATAGGGATACTCAAAAATTAAATAGTAAATATTTATTTATTTATATATATTTGGAAGTGAAAAAAGAAAATAAAAAAAATTACTTTTGTACACGGTTCACCTTGTCCCATCATCATTACTAATATTAGATAAAAAAAAAATTAAATTCAAATCCGAGTAAGACGGCAAGCATACTTTTTAGTGCACAATAAGTAGAAATGATAACGTTTTTCATTTTTGAGCATGGAAATTGAGATATTAAATTCACAACAATTAATAAATATGAAAGTGAAGAGTCAAGTTAGTTGTTAGGTGGAATGATTTATTACGTTACTAATGATAGCTAAATTTTATTAAAAACATTACATAACTTAATAAAGATTTAGTTGATTATATAGGATTAAGAAAGGATTGCACTAAATTTTTTTTTATTGTTTAAAATTTTTACACAATAATTAATTAAATAACTAAATCATTTAAAAATTATTATAATAATTTTTTTTTTAATTTGACTAATAATTTAATATTTGTTGAATTAAATTTTTAGATTTAAATTTATGTATTTATTATTTATTTAATCAATTTTATCTTAATTTAAAATAAATATTTAATTTAATAATTATAAAAAACTTTTTTCATATAAAATATAACTTAAGATATTGATATCACATAATAATCTAAAGCAGGCTATGTTGGCATTTAAAGATAAGATCACGTGACAAAGATATGATCAAGTGATACTCAGTCCCATCGAGGGAAAAGAAGACCTGGACGTTTCAGCTCTTGACTCTTTGATAAGATTTGCCCTTCCCTAGAGAAGTCGGATCTTAACAGGAAGTTACCGTTAGTAGTTATAATCCAGCAGACCCCCTTTATGCCACATATCACAGCATTTCTGACCAATTAACCCGCAAAATCCCTTATCAATGAGTCGACCACATCATTACTGGATTCCCAGTAAATACTATAATTAACTTCGTTCTCTTACAGTATAAAAGTCAACGATCACAGAGACAAAGGTAGTCAATTCTTACACAACTACTCTTGAGTTCTAAGCAATTCCTTATACTCACCCTATTCTCCAGTTTACTAATTTGAGCGTCGGAGTGGCTGCAGTAGGCGTCAACCAACTCACATTCTCTTTCTTGCAGAATTGACCAATAGCAGCACAACTCTATTTTTCGGTTATATCATTTGGTTCCCCTGCTGGGAGTCTATTGAATTCTTTCTATTCATTTGGATTAAAACTATTCTCTTATCCCCTTTCTCTTGAAAAGAAATCTCTCTTTTCTCTCTCGAAATGGCTGACAATTAACGAGCTGCTGTTAAGGTTGCTACCAATAAGGACGCTATCATTTCTTCTATTCATGGTAGTGGACAAAACACACCCCCTATGGTAAAGGAAGCAGATCCTAACAATCTGAGTATTGAGCAAATACTCCAGTACATTAAAAGGTTGTAGGTTACTTTCGAACAATTTGCAAAACAAGGGAGGAGGCGTCACTCATGGCTCCCAGGGGAAGGGAGGAAGCCTCCGTTGATACCTTAAGGACTCAAACAAGGGCATCTAGATGCGGTCCAAAGGGAAGGACAAGTTCGAGGAAGAAGAGTCATCAGACGATGCTCCAAAGAACGTCGGCTAGAAGCTAGTATGGGCTGCTCTAAGATATCGAGAAGGGCAGGAGGAGGATAAAAAGACGATCCAAAAGTAGGACCAAAAGTCGGAGAAGCAAGGATATAAGGGAGACCACAAAAGTTACCTAGTCTCCGGAGGAAGGAATGATCGAGGTAAGTATAAGAATTATATCTCATTGAACGACTCACAAACACATATTCTAATGTGGATTAGGATAAATGACAAAATGGTTAGGTGGCCTCCCAAGCTCAAGCCTAAGAAAGCCGGAAGGTGGGATAGGACCAGGTACTGCCACTTTCACGAAGACCACGGACATACAACAAAGGAGTGCCAACAACTGAAAGATGAAATCGAGAGGTTAATAAGAGAAGACACACTTTGAAAGTTTACCAGAAAGACTAGGAGGGAGAGAAAATCTGAACCCGAGGCAACAAATCACAAAATCACCCTTAATAGGAAACTGGAAGGGGTTATTCAAGTCGTTAGGGCCAAGCGGCAATACGGGCCTGCAGAAGTAGAGCGTCACAAGATATTCAGCTCTTGAGTCAAACTCTAAAGTTTTAAAATTGTCTGAATTAGATAATCGAGCCTTTTAATTATTCCTGAAAGAATGTTTGGCATTTACATGAATATAAGAAACAAAACTATGATGTGTTCTTCAAACCTTTTTTATCAGGAACATCAGAGGAGAGCGTAGAGTGATAGGAAAAGGCCACAAGGCCATCTGGGCATTGGTCCCGCATAATAAGGCATCTCATGTTAGGCCATAAAACAGG
Source organism: Manihot esculenta (assembly GCF_001659605.2). Lineage (NCBI taxonomy): Eukaryota > Viridiplantae > Streptophyta > Magnoliopsida > Malpighiales > Euphorbiaceae > Manihot > Manihot esculenta. The sequence goes on along the minus strand of NC_035177.2, from coordinate 6,471,522 downwards.
AATCTGCCAGGCCATCTAGGCTTTGGTCCCACTAAAAGGCCACAAGGCCATCTGGACGTCGGTCCTGCATAACAAGGCATCTCATGCCAGGCCACAAGGTGAGAATCCGATAGGCCATCTGAGCGTCACTCTTAGTAAAAGGCCACAAGACCACTTGAGTGTCGGTCCCACTAATCAAGGCAACTCATGCCCGCCACAACATTAGCGCCTATTCTATTAGACTCTAAAGAAACGATTTCAATAATCAAACAGAAATAAAAATAACACATTAAGATATTTTAATTAACAAAACCATTAGATTTACAAAAATACATAGATAACTATACAATATTTTTTATTAGAGAAACATAAAAAATCAAACAAATATCTCTACATCAAAAAATAAGTTATCACTTTTCTAAGAAATATTAAAACCATCGAAATAAATATTTTCACCTTTCTCTCTTTTGAAACTAATATTTTATCATTAATTAATTTTTTAATTAAATGAATAATTAATAAGTGTATAATTAAAATTCCTTATAATTTTAATTAAATTAACGTTAATGGGTGTGCGAAAGAATTATAATTTTTTTACTTATCTAGGTTAGATCAAAATCTAAATTCAAGGTAAATTATGATAGAAAAAAATATAGTAGAAAAAGACAGCAGAGCCCCACCACAACTCTCATCCAACCTCGGGTTTCCACGTTGAGAAGCCAACTTTCTATAAAGACAGAGGGAAGGGGGGGGGACTCTCGCGTCATTCAAAAACAATCTGGCTCCAAATTTGTCAAAACAATAAGTGAATCACAGTCTGGCTATCCAGCGTGGGCCCAACTATATGCCACGTGGAAATAAGTAGACCCCACAGAGTATCTGCTGGCCCTTTATGTGGACCCATAACATTAATTATTATTGTTAAAAAATTGAATAAAAAGAAAAAGTTTTTGGATTTGCTAGACGCCAGGTGTAACCGTCAACGAAGAACCAACAACTACACCCAACAACAGAAACCAAAATTCAAATTACAAGAATACAAAAATTTTCTAGACAGAATTGTTTGTTTTTTAAAATAAAAGTCTTCGCTCCCTCAACCCCTACTCCTATAATATAAAGAGAAAAACGCTCTCTTTTCACTTCTCTCTCTCTGCTTTCGCTTTCTTGCCTGATAGTTTCTTTTTCTTTCTTAATTTTTTTTTGAAGAGCTGGTCTCTCTTGAAAAACTTTGCCGGAACTTCATTTCAAAAGAGAAGAAAAGGAAAAAAAAAGTTAATAAATATAAATTTTTTTCTTGGCGTCCAAACAGAAGGTGGCGAATCAAATGTGATGGGAAGTGGACTCTCCTCCCTCTTCCCTTGTTTCAAACCAGGGACTAACCAGACCCAACATGAACAGCCGGACCTGATCTTCACGGCCTCTGAGCCGTTAGATGAAACCCTAGGTCACTCTTTCTGCTACGTACGATCCTCTAACCGTTTTGTCTCTCCCACTCCCTCCGATCGCTTCGTCTCTCCTTCTCAATCCTTGCGTTTCTCTCCTTCCCGTGCCGGAACAGCTTCCGAGACCCGACCCGGATTGCCGGAGACTTGGTTCAAGTCTATTTCCGGTGCTTCTGTTAGTGCCAACGCTTGGACTCCCAGAACTGTCCTCCAACATGAGAATATTTACGACGATGCCATTGACAGTAGTGGCTTTGCTACTGGTGTTACTGGTGGTGGAGTGAGGGGCAGTATTGTGAACGTGGATGGATTTGAAAGCACGGCGTCGTTCAGCGCGTTGCGTTTACAGCCGGTGCCACGTGGTGGAGAGGGGTTCTTCATGTCTGGTCCTATCGAGCGGGGTGCGGTATCCGGTCCACTCGACGCGAACTCGGGGACTGACAATAGTGGGCAGGTACACTTCTCCGCGCCGCTCGGTGGCGTTTATGTCAAAAAGAAACGAAGGAAGGGTATTTCTGGGATCAAGAAGGCGATATATCGGAACTTATCGGAGAAGAATCGGCCGTGGGTGGTGCCGGTGCTGAATTTGGTGAACCGGAGAGATAATTCGAGAACCGGAGAAGAGAGGGAGAGCCAAGCTGAGAGTAATGTGCAGTGGGCATTAGGGAAAGCGGGCGAGGATAGGGTCCATGTCGTTGTATCTGAGGAGCAGGGTTGGTTGTTTGTTGGGATTTATGATGGGTTTAACGGCCCTGATGCGCCCGAGTTCTTGATGGGGAACCTCTACAGGGCTGTGTATAGAGAACTTCAGGGGTTGTTTTGGGACGTCGAAGAGCCAGAAGAGGCAAGTAATGTAGCATCAACAGTTGTAGTGGGAAGTGAGAACACAACTAACCCATCAATAGAAAGAATTTGTAAAGATTATGGGGAGTGTTCAGCCGGTGAAATAGAATCGAATTTAGTGTACCAGGATCAAGGAAATGTAGCGAAAGATGATCCATCGAATGAAAAGGTTGTTGAGAGGAACTGGGGCGGTACAATTGGCGGAACTGAATCGAGCTCGGTGCCTCATGAAAGGGCAAAGAGGGTTACGTTTCAATCAGAGGGGTTAGAGATTACACAAAGAAGGCGGTTATGGGAATTCCTTGCGGAGGAAGATGCAGAAGACGGGCTTGATCTCTCCGGGTCTGATAGGTTTGCCTTTTCTGTTGATGATGCAATTAGCATCAGCAATGCGGGGTCTGCAGTCAGTAGAAGGTGGTTATTGCTGTCAAAATTGAAACAAGGGTTGTCAAAACATAGGGAGAAAAATTTGTTTCCATGGAAATTTGGATTGGAGACAAAAGAGAAGGTGGGGAGCAGTAAAGTGGAGGAGCGGGGCTCAAAGAGGAAGCGGAAGGAGGGACCTGTGGATCATGAATTGGTTTTGAGGGCGTTATCAAGGGCGCTAGAGATGACTGAACTAGCATACCTGGATATGACCGATAAGGTGCTGGATACAAATCCTGAGTTAGCGTTGATGGGTTCTTGTTTATTGGTGGTCTTGATGAGGGATGAGGATGTATATGTGATGAATGTGGGTGATAGCAGGGCAATCGTGGCACAGTATGAGCCAGAAGATGTTGGTTCTAGTGTGGGTGGTGATGGATTGAGCATGGAGGGGGTAGCCGAGGGTTCCACTCATGTGATGAGGTTGACTGCATTGCAGCTGTCAACTGATCATAGCACAAGCATTGAAGAAGTAAGTTCTCTATTTTCCTAATGCCACTGTTGATTTTCTCTTTCTTTATGTGTTGGTAGAATATTTTACATTCTGGATTATCTAGTTTTACTATTAGTGGTTCGATGATAATATGGATTACTGCCGAATTCATAGTTGAGCATGATGTTTGTTTGTGTGTTGGTAGGACTTTTGTTCTTCACTTACTTGGCCTGGATTTATAATCTGTTTTTCCTTAAGCAAGGATTGGTCTTTAGAATACATTAGAAGAATACTGATTTTACAACTCACATTACTGCTTCGTCTTTTTAGTTGTTTTTTCTTCTATTTTCCAGCTAGGTATGAAACAGATGTATGGATTAAAAATTTACATTAGTAGGATTTGGGACCTTTCAGCTAAGCTTTAGGTCACATTAATACCTTGCTTTGTTTCTTCGAGTCCTAATACCTTGCTTTGTTTCTTTGAGTCCTATTAAAATAATGTGCCTTTTCTCTCTCATTGTTTCTTTGATTTACTTCTGTTTCTGGATTTAGTGTATCTCTGTGTGGAATGTTATTCTTGTAGCCGGTTGTTAGATTTAAAAACTTAAATGCATTGGTGAATTGGTTCTTCATTTGGTTCATTTTGGCTCTTATTCTACTAGTTTCAAGTTCATTTTGGGGATGTGATTAAATGATCAAAGATTGAACGAATATCTCTCTTTCCTGAAGAACATTATGTTAACCCTTAAAGCTGATGCCATAAGGCATTTCACTTTGGAGATTTTGTTGTTTCCAGGTTTCTTGACATCTTTATGTTTTATTTATTTATTTCTTTTTTTAATTAATGATTGCAGAACCAGATTTTGAGATGTTAAGGAATTTTCCTGCAGGATGTACATATTCGGATTATTATCACTGTGCCAGATCCTTTCTTATTTGTTGTATTCTGTCTTAGTCTATCCCTACATTTACTTGCAGATGGTGGCTTTATTAATAGATCCTTTCTTTTTCTTCTTTAAGTAAGCTTGATAGAAAATGAATTGAATTTTGAAATTAGGGTTGTACAAGTCATCATGTACTGTTTGGGGAGGTAAAAGGATTATGTTGCTTTTGTAACTCTGGATCTCATTGCATTTCAATTGTCTCAAGCAGGCCCCATTTTATTACCTGTATATTGAAGTGGCGTGTTATGTTCCCACCTTGTTCCACAAATGATAGCAGTCTAATATCCTGGGTGGTCATGAGATTTGGGGAAGCTTCCCTACGAGGATAAAATATGGAAGATACATAGAAACTTCCTCTCAAGTTCTCGTTTTTCTAATTTATGTTTGAACTTTAGGGATGCTTCCTTGTCAGCAACTTTTTTTTTAAAAGATTTTATTTGCATGTACTTTCACTTATCACTGGGTGCAATATTTTTTTTGCTGCTTAATAATTATTGAGCCAAGATCCCACGCCCCTCTTCCCCTTTCTCATAATGTTGGGTATGTGTTTTGTGCTGCAAGGTTGAATCATATAAAATTTGGGTTTTGACTTTCGAACTTTGGCTACATTTGTTGTAACATAATCAAAGATATTATGTAATTGTTATTTTATTGCACGTTTAATTACATAAAGAATGTCTATGTAATGGAATGAAAATTACATAATAAGATCAGTTACATTGTGATGTAGTGAACATTTGTAATTATGATTACTTGTTTTGATTTGTTTCTTTCATTGTCGACTAATTACTTGTTTTGATTTGTTTCTTTCATTGTCAACTACCACCACCACCACCACCACCGCTGCTTCCATGTCTTTCCATCCTACTTGCCACCACCACTGCCACAACAACACTCCTGTCCTATCCTGCCACCACCACTATCATCCGACCCCACCACCGCCACTCGGCGACCATCAATGATGCCATCATCGCTACTTAACAACCACCACCATGGCACCGTCACTTGACCATCACCACAACTATTTAGGAGCACCACTACTACCACCTAGCCACCACCATCGACCACTACCTAGCCAATGCCACTACTACTGCCACCGCCACTGCCACCACAACCACCATCACCACCACCAGTGCTAGCAAAAAATACTAGTAATATTACCGTCATACATAAACTAAATGTTAAAATAAAATGTTATCTCCAAAGTTTAATGTCATTGTTCAACTTTCATCTTTTAATTAGCTTTCTACTTGTCTAACTGATGGATGTAATTGCATAATAAATTCAAACATCTATCCTACTCATGCAGGAAGTTTTAAGAATCAAGACTGAGCACCAAGATGACAGCCATTGTATTGTCAATGATAGAGTGAAGGGTCGTCTTAAGGTTACCAGAGCTTTTGGAGCCGGATTTCTCAAACAGGTTTTCAATGAATTTCCATTATAGATATTTTCCTTTAGATTGAGAATTTTCTTATCAAAGTGTTCTGCATAATGAAAGAAATAAAACCTATTGCACATGATTTTCTGTCTTCTTCTTTCTTCCAGTGAATTGTGTATTTATTCATGATTAAGAGAATTCATATCCATCATTTAACTGTTATCTATATTTTTTATATTGTTATCAAACAAGAGGATTTCATACGGGATGGAAACGGGTCGATATTTTCATGTACCAATTCACCCAAATTTTACTGGTTTGGGTTTGAACAATGTATAATAAGATTTTGTTAGGTTTGGGTGTAAAAATTAATTCTTGTGATGGGGTCGAGTCTTGTGTAATGGATACCCATTATTTGAATATATTTATATAATTATTAATTTAATATAAAGATATATTTTTCTATTATAATTGTAATTTTCTTATATATATTGTATTTTTAAAACAGAATTTAAATATGTTATCAAAGTATTTAACTTCTTAAGCTATAAATTATTAATAAAAAATTTATTTTTATATAGATTTTAGAAGTAGAAATTAAACAGGTTTGGATATCATTTGGTTAAAATGTTCGGGTATTGAAAATATTAATCGGATTCAGGTAAGGTGATTTTGTAGGTAGCTTACCTATTATTATCCTATAAGTTGACAGTAAACAAGTATGCATATGATACATACATAAGGATAAACATCCATCCATGCATGCATCAAGAACAGGTTGTCCTGTTAATGACGTAATGGAATGTGTAACAACAATTTATTGTCCAGTATAGCCACTTGAAGTCTTCTGTTTTGAAATTTTGTATATTCTTTTAAACTTTGCAAGTTGTGATAATTTGAAGTAATGCATTTTTGATGTTGCACATTTTTAGTGAATTTCTTAACACTATGTTTGGTTCAATCCAATCTTAATTTTTTTTTGTGAAATTCAATTGAATTCCATATTTTGTGTATTTGGTTTGAATAAAAATTAGAATTCAATTTTAGAAATTTAATTCTATGGAATTAGTTATAACTGAAACCAATTCCTTTCAAATTTGATGGAATTTGAAATAAATTCCATAAAAATTACACAATATCTTTTGGACTAAAATGCCCTTTTCAAATAATTTTCTCTCAATAATTTTTCCTTTAAACTTTATTAGTTATAAAAGATGAGAACTATAAAACTAGTTTTCTATTTATTTACTATTATTATATGTAGACAATTATATAATATATTTTTCTTTTTCTTTTTCTAATATTATAATATTTAAGCTTATTTTCTCTTACCAGAAACACTATTTATTTTATTATGTAAATCTCCAAGTCATGAAAATTTATTAATATATTTTTAATGGGTGTATAGTTTTGTTAATTATTATAAATTTATCAAATATAAAATTTTTTTGATAGAGTAATTTTTTTTTTTACGCTTAAGGTAGTTTAGGAAATGAAAAAATGAGTTGTGTAGAATTCAATTGAATTCTTCATTTTAAGTTATGTCATACCAAACAATGAAATTCATTTGAAATGAATTCTATTTAAAATTCAATTGAATTCCCCATAGTTTTGTAAGATAGTTTTGAACCAAATGCTATGTAAGTCTTAAAAGTAATTACCAGGCAGCATTATCGGATTTGGTGCTTTTCTTGTCAAAATAAACAAGTGATTTCCCCCTGTTTTGTTTGGGAGGGCAAGAAGACAAAAACATTAGCATTTTTTCTGATTTTTCGTATTTTATGGAACACTTATTTTCATTCACTAATGAAATACAGTATTTGCATGGTTCTGCGCCTCTTCAGAATTAACCACTTAAATTCCTCAGGTCATATGATTCAGTATTGACAATGAATTTGGATGCATCAATTCGTGCCAATTTTATTTGATAAAATTGCTTTTTCTATTGCCTGTGGTGTACAGAAAATATCACATCCACATGCTCAATTAAAAAGCAGTTGAACTCATTTAAGGACGTGTCTGTGCTATATCATTGCCTAGCAATATTATGATTTATGTAACAATATGGAACATGTGTTGTGCAGCCCAAGTTTAATGATGTTTTGTTGGAGATGTTTCGGAATGAATATATTGGTACTGCACCATATATATCTTGCATACCTTCTCTCTGTCACCATCAACTTTGTCCAAGAGATCTATTTTTAGTCCTCTCATCTGACGGGCTATATCAATATCTGACCAATCAAGAAGTGGTTTCTCATATTGAGAGTTTCATGGAGAAGTTTCCAGATGGTGACCCAGCGCAACACCTGATAGAGGAGCTTCTTTCTCGCGCAGCCAAGAAAGCTGGTATAGCTCACAATTTTTTGTAAATGTATATATTGGTTGAAATGCTTTTTCTTCTTGGTTATGTATAATGTGAAGTAATTTCTGATTAACTGAAAGCCTTGTGTTGAAAATGTAGGTGGTAAAAAAAAAACAACTTTAGGCCCATTAAAATTAGGTGTAGCAGACAGTTATATATTCTTTTCACTCGGGTCACTAACCATAGTTGTTATGAAAAAAAAAAAAAAGAAGCCAAAGGATCAAGCGAAACATATTCTCAAAACTTATATGAATTCTCAATAATATTCGTAAGTATAAGCTCCCATTATGCCTTGATGTAGGTATTTATATTGTATCAACAAATCTTAATCCTAACTAATTAGGAATACTAAATCAAAACAAAATAGGATTATCTAGGACATTCTAAACCTAATAGAATAATTAAATGATAATTTTAAGCCTTGTTGAATTCTTAATACTAAGAACCTAAACTTCCAAAATTTATAATGAATATAATTCCTAAGTTTAGTCTTTTTCCTAAGTAAATGTTATGTCTAGTTGCCATAGAGTTTTTTGGGGGATGCTTTGTGTTTTTGGTAGAGTGGGGAACCATAATAGATACTGAAAGAATAGTTATGAAAGAATCATGGAGAAGAGCAAAGAGCTTGATATCATTGATAGAAAAAGGAAGGACAAGTCTGTAACCCAAATACTAACATGGGCACAATGGCCAAATGCCAATTCACTGTTACTACGCTGCAATAAAGATGCTTACAAAAGCATTTCCCTCAAGTGTAAGATGCAATTAGGGGTGAGCATTTGGTCAGTTCGGTTTGGAGCCAAACCGAGATTAACAATCGATTTCATAAAAAATATCAATTGAAAACAAAATTAAAAAATGACTGAATTGAACCAAACCAAATTTTGGTTCAGTGCAGAAAATTAGAACTGAAATTAAAGAAATAGAATCTAACTTATCGTTTTCTTTTGGGTAAAACTATGCCATTAACCCTCACCCTTCCCCAACTCATGGTCATCCCGAGTTCAATTTTGAAGCCAAGCAACCATAAAAACCACCAGAAGAAAATTATCACTAGAAATAAAGAAAAACCAAATTATTAAACATCATACAATCTGTCTTAGTTTGTAATCTAGACAATCGGGAAAAAAAAAGGGTAACCTGCAATTTAGTCCCTCTAGTTTAGTGAAGTATAACCTTTCGTCCCTTTGTTTTAAAAAATCGTCAATTTAGTCGCACTGATTTTTAAAAACAGTGCCATTGGTCCCTTTCGTTAGATCTTCAGTTAAATCACCGCTAGTTTTCAATTTATAAATTAGTCAATAAAAAGTTAAATAGAAAATTTCTAAATTGCCCTCTAGAACTGCCATTTCTTTGGGACACATTAGATGTATGATCACTAATGCCACTCTCCATCCATCCTTGAACAATCTGCCTCACCCTCTCCCTCTCAACTTCACTAAGATCAGGAGATTGCTCCCTACTAGACCCATTAGTATCCCCATTCTCATTTTGTGTGCCCAGCTGCTCATGTGACCAAGGTACAAATTCATTCTCGCTCTCACTTGCATCCACCAAGCTTCCCGGATTCTCACTACCCCAGCTCTCTCTCTGACATGTTTGTACTTGACATATTTGTATTGGACTACTCCACAATCCTTTATTGTCTCATTCTCTCCCTCACTCTGCCTCGTGCCCTATTCAATAAATGCTCATCCTCCAACTCCCGCCACATTTGAAGAATTGTAGATGCCTGAGTAGTAGGCCGTTCAACAGCCCCCTGCCTCCTTGAAGTGGGCGACTGCGACTCCCTCAAAAATGAGGAATCAAGCATGGAAAATGTGGGCAGACCCGCAAGCGCCATCAACGCTAGTTAAAGGGCAATCTAGGAATTTTCTATTTAACTTTTTATTGATCAATTTATAAATTGAAGACCAACGGTGACTTAATTGAAGATCTAACGGGAGGGATCAATGGCATAGCTTTTAAAAATCACAGTCATTGACTTATATTTCACTAAACTAGAGGGACTAAATTGCAGTTTACCCAAAAAAAACCTCTTCAAGGTACAAACGACCAAAATAACATATCTTGTGATAGAGTTACAAACAAAGTTAGCTTGTAAATGAGAAGAGCAATGGAGTGAATATGAAAATGTGATGAAAAACCTGTATTGATTGGCAATGGAAGAAACTACAAGTCTATTATAGCAACACTCACAGCAACACTCAACAGCCCCCTGCCTCCCCAGACTGCGACTCCCTCAAAAATGAGGAATCAAGCATGGAAAATGTGGGCAGACCCGCAAGCGCCATCAACGCTAGTTAAAGGGCAATCTAGGAATTTTCTATTTAACTTTTTATTGATCAATTTATAAATTGAAGACTAACGGTGACTTAACTGAAGATCTAACGGGAGGGACCAATGGCATAGCTTTTAAAAATCACAGTCATTGATTTATATTTCACTAAATTAGAGGGACTAAATTGCAGTTTACCCAAAAAAAACCTCTTCAAGGTACAAACGACCAAAATAACATATCTTGTGATAGAGTTACAAACAAAGTTAGCTTGTAAATGAGAAGAGCAATGGAGTGAATATGAAAATGTGATGAAAAACCTGTATTGATTGGCAATGGAAGAAACTACAAGTCTATTATAGCAACACTCACAGCAACACTCAACAGCCCCCTGCCTCCTTGAAGTGGGCGACTGCGACTCCCTCAAAAATGAGGAATCAAGCATGGAAAATGTGGGCAGACCCGCAAGCGCCATCAACGCTAGTTAAAGGGCAATCTAGGAATTTTCTATTTAACTTTTTATTGATCAATTTATAAATTGAAGACTAACGGTGACTTAACTGAAGATCTAATGGGAGGGACCAATGGCATAGCTTTTAAAAATCACAGTCATTGATTTATATTTCACTAAATTAGAGGGACTAAATTGCAGTTTACCCAAAAAAAACCTCTTCAAGGTACAAACGACCAAAATAACATATCTTGTGATAGAGTTACAAACAAAGTTAGCTTGTAAATGAGAAGAGCAATGGAGTGAATATGAAAATGTGATGAAAAACCTGTATTGATTGGCAATGGAAGAAACTACAAGTCTATTATAGCAACACTCACAGCAAAACTTGAAACAAGAATAATAAAAGAACCAAGCAAGAAAAGTAAAATGACTCCTAAGAGCCTCCAGGAAAAGCTTCCTGTGATGAGAAGAACCCTCCCCTCTAACCAGAGACATCATTGATATATTTTCAGATGCCCCTTTTCATTCGCCCCTTTTTTTTCTTTATACAAATTTCTGCCCACTTTGCTTGCTATCCTGTCACAAGCTTCCACCCACAATCCTATCCAACAAACGTTATCCTTTATGTTATCATATATTCTAGAATACATATTCCTATCATCTTGTCTCGTTTGTCTCTCGAAAGAGAAGAAGAGGAACTCCATTTGTCTTGAATGTATGAAGGAGAGGCTTTGAAGCTTGCAAATCCATCTATCAAAGTTCCGAAGCTGGTGAATCTATCTCTTGCTTGGAGGAGAAAAAGAAGAAGTGGAGGAAGAGGAGGCGCTAGAGTCGTGACATCGCCATTGAAGAGAGGAGAGAGGGATAAAGGAGTTGGGGGTGGTGGGGGTAAGAGAAAGGGATAAGGGGTTGGTGGGGGCGGGGGTGGGGTGAGAGAAGGGAGAAGGACAAAGGGATGGGAGGGCTAAGTGAGAGAGGAATGAAGGGGTTGGATTGGGGGGCTCAAATATTAGGATTAGGTTTGAGCTAAGGATATAATTATATCCTTGGTTTGGTTTGGATTTTTCCATTGACTTCAGGGTTTTAACCGAACTGAATCGAAAATTAAAAATCCTTAAAATCAATAACCGAACCAAATCGAATAGATTAAAAAAATGAACCAAATGATTTGGTTTCTAACCAAAAACTGCTTAGCTCTTGTTGGAATAACCAAGGATTGATAACCAAGAGGCATCCTTCCTCATTCTACTCTTCTCACCTTTATAGATTTTGGGTGGAACAAATCTCCCACCTCATTTTACGTTTTCTCCTCTGTCTCTTCTGGAATAAACCTTCCAAGTGGTCAGTTGGGCTTCATGTTCCCACTTGCAAATTACTGGCCCCTAAAAGAGAAGCCTTGTCCTCAAGGCTGTAATGAGGAAATTAACCATAAAAAAATATCAACAGCGTTGTAGACTGTTCATATGTTTGCCAACCCGTTGAACCAATACTTGGTCACAAGGGCATGAAGGCTTTTGAATGCAACATTGTTGGAGAATAGTAGTCTCAAGGAAATCTGGTTATGGCTTATCAATTGTCAAACCTTGAGGAGTGTAGTTAACAGAATGTTATACCCCTAACAACATGTATTTGAGAAAATATGGAAGGCAGCATGTTCCCCTGCAGTATATAGCAACTTCAATTGATATGCTACCATCTTGCTACATTCAAGAATTCGAAATGGGCCATAGAATGAGGGGCAAGCTAGGGATTCACGATTTTGAATAGATGGTAAGGTCGGATCTTGAGTAATGCATAATCATCCACTTGAAATTCTAGTTCTCTTCTACGTTCATTGGCTTGATTGGATGTGTGAGATTGAACCTTAACAAGGTGGTACTTCAACTGTTGTTAAATTTCATCTCGTGGCTAGGGCAAGTGAAATTGAATCACCACAAGTCTCTGATGTAGGACTATTTAGACTCCGTCAGGAGTTTTAACCAATATCGTTTGGTTAAGACGAAATAAGAGAAAAGATATGATAAAAAGACTAAAAGTCTTGTTAAAATTCCTCAAAGATTGAAAAGTGAAAAGTGAGTTTCTAATAGCTAAGGGAGGCTATTTATAATAGAAATAAAATAATCCTAATCCTAATAGGAGTCTAAAATCCTAATAGCCAAGGGAGGCTATTTACAATAGAAATAAAATCCTAATATGCAAAAATAATCCTAATCCTAATAGGAGTCTAAAATCCTAATAGCCAAGGGAGGCTATTTACAATAGAAATAAAACTCTAATATGCAAAATTATAAAAATATCCAAAATATCCAAAATAATAATTAAAATATAAAAGTTAGCCCCGGTCCAAGTCTGCCATAAAATCCAAGGCTAGTTGTTTCATGTCATTCCCTTCCACTTGTAAAGAACTCGTCCTCGAGTTGTCATTAGCAGGGTAGTACTGAAATAGATCTGCCACATTAAACGTCTTGGAAATTTTCATTTCATGTGGGAGGTCAAGAACATAGGCATTGTCATTGATCTTCTGAATGATCCGGAATGGACCAATCTTCTTGGCATCAAGCTTTTTCTGTCCTCCACCACGCTCCTTGCGTAAATATACCATAACTTGGTCACCAACATTGAAGGACTTGAAACGCCTATATTTATCAGCTGTAGCTTTATATTTGTCATCGGCTTCTATAAAATATTGTTGTACTTGTTTGAAAACATCCACGTGCTGCTTTGCCAAGTTGCTTGCTGCAATACTGTTGTAAGCAAATTCCACCTGGTCTTGGAGGTTTTCACTCTCCTTTGGACTCATCTTGTAATGAGGCAGATTCGGTAATTTTGATCCAGGAATGAGATCAATCTGATGTTGGATATCCCGCGGAGGTGGAAGCTTTGATGATTTCTCCACTATCTTAGGAAACTCCTTCAACAACTCTTTGACGGGCGGTGGTAAAGATGGTGCATCCTCCATTGTACTTTTTTCTTTCACCAATAAAGTCTGTGTGCCCCCAGATTTCTCAACTGCGCCTGATAGCTTCTGCACTCCCGTAGAAATAGCAACAACATTCTTCTCTTTCACTTTAGAATGTTTCGCAGAACCGGAAGGCAAGATAGTAATCTTCTTTTGATTCCACGTGAACATGTATGAGTTCTCCTTCCCTTTATACAAAGCATCAACATCGAACTGCCAAGGGCGGCCTAGCAAAATTCCACAACAATCCATATCCACAACATCAGAATTAACAAGTTCAGTATAAGATTTACCGATCGAGATAGGCACGCTGCAGATTCTGTTGACCTCCATTGTCGGTCCTTCCTTAATCCATCCGACTTTATATGGTGAGGGGTGAGGATGTGTAGGCAACTGTAATTTTTCCACCAACTGCTTAGCTATCAGATTCTCACAACTGCAGCTATCTATAATTAGCCTGCAAATTGCCTCTCTTACTCGACACTTGGCCTGGAAAATCTTAATAGGAGTCTAAAATCCTAATAGCCAAGGGAGGCTATTTACAATAGAAATAAAATCCTAATATGCAAAAATAATCCTAATCCTAATAGGAGTCTAAAATCCTAATAGCCAAGGGAGGCTATTTACAATAGAAATAAAACTCTAATATGCAAAATTATAAAAATACCCAAAATATCCAAAATAATAATTAAAATATAAAAGTTAGTCCCGGTCCAAGTCTGCCATAAAATCCAAGGCTAGTTGTTTCGTGTCAGTCTCACTAGGAAAAGGGTGATGAATTATGAGTGGACAAAGAAATATAAGCTTCAATTAAAGATGGATCTCCAGTCAAGGTCATAAGATTATGTTAATTTTTTTTGTCTATGATGTAAAGACATTTCATTGTAGCACAATTTATGTTAATTTCTCCGAGAGTTTCCAGCTACATGACTCCCAAAATTACATCAACTCCATTGAGTGGAAATGCAAAAAACTATGCTTCCACTTGTAAAATCCCAATATCCAGCTGAAGAGCTTGACAAACACCGTTTGGTTAAGCTCGATGCCCATTGCAACCTGATTCCAAATGATGGAGTAGGTTCCATTGTCAATTTCATTGCATGAGCCGAATCTGCAGAAATAAAACTGTGGCTAGCTTCATAGTCAATCAGAATTGTGAATGTCTAACCCTTCAACCTTCCTTCAATTTCACGGTTTATGTTCCTTCTATGGAATTAAATGATAACTCCGTGTATGAAAAATGAGGTTTATATGAGATTTCCAAGGCTTGGGTTGCGGTTCATGCTCAATCATCTCCATTTATGTCTGTTGATAGTTCTTCCTTTCCCAAAATTATAGCCTCAATGCTTTATTAGGCAATTCCTGCATGTGATTATATTGCTGCTTGCATTTGTAAAATAGTCATTTTGCCCTCAAATCTAAATATATGTGATGAGAATACTGTCTACTGCCTCTATTTCGAAGAGCACCAAAATCCCCTCTTTGCCTAGTTGCTATAAGAGAAGATTGGGGAAGATGTGGGTACCCTGATTGACTTCTTTCAACTATTTTACTTTTTTGGAGCTAAAAATTCTGGATTCTTTGTGCCTTTTTATTGATGCTATTGAACCAACAACACTGTCTCCACTTGAGCCAACTGAACAACAATATTTGGAAAAGAAAAAGAAAAAGAAAAAAGCTAAACAACAATATTGATGCTATTGAACAACTTTCTTAATAGCAAGGGAACTCTCATCAATTAAGGTAGGAATATCTACTGGATTGGCAGGGGGTGTGGGAGTGGTGGCTGCCTCACAGTAGAAGAGTAAGGTTCACTATCAGAAACAACAGTTTTACCATGAGTTTTGTTTTCATCTGTTCATTTTCCTGACAAAGTTTGTCTACACTGTTGTTGATTAGATATAGGTTCCTCTCTGTTCCACTTGAGATTCTATTTGGCTATTTGTCATCAGGCCAGTGAGTAAAGAACCAAAATAGATACTGAAAGATTAATTATTGAAGAATTGTGGAGAAGAGCAGAGAAGAGCTTGATATTAGTATTACTGATAGAAAAAGGAAAAGCAAGTCTGTAATTCAAATGCTAACACAGCCACAATGGCCAAACAACAATATACTATGATTCCCTGCGGAAGTAGCTTACAAAATCATTTCCCCTAAGCCTAAGCTGGAATAATAACCAAAATTAGATAATCAAGAGACATGCTATCCTCATATTGCTCTTCTCACTTCTACATATCTCTTCCCTTCTCTGCACGTGAGTTGGTTGTAACAGAATCTCCCACCTCATTTGTTACTTTTTCTCCCTTGGTTCTTCTGCAACAAACCTTCTGAGTAGGCCATTTGCTCTTCAGTTTTTAATGTTTTAATTTTCTATTGATATATCTTAAAGGGGTTTGTCTAGTATACGCCTCATAACCTAGGTCAGTATAAGAGATGGTCAAAAGCGCTATGCTAAATGGGAGCCTTGTGAGATTTTGTTTTTCCTAGGAAACACTGCTTCCAGTTCTGCCTCATCAATGTACCTAAGTATAGAAAATGAGGCTTGTATCCTGGCAGTGCTCTAAGTTATGGTTACTTGCAGGGCTGTAGTTATTTAATTACTAATTAGGTATTTAGGTAAATGTTCCTTTCAAATGGTTGACAACAAATTTTGATGGATGTGAATTTACTTATTGTTGTTGAAGACCTAACTTGAATACAACTTATTTCTAAAATGAATAACACAAAATGCTGTTGTAACGTTTCTCATTCATGCTGCACAAATGAGATGGATTATCTAAAAAATGTCATTCATTTAGCCTATGTTTAGGGTTTTTCAATTGGAAAACCTTTTTCTGTTATCTCTTGTCATTGCTTGACCATGTCAACGGTACGTATGATGAATTTCATCTCTCTGTTGGTTGTGTGCAGGGATGGATTTCCATAAATTACTAGACATCCCACAAGGAGATCGTCGGAAGTACCATGATGATGTTACTGTTATGGTGATATCTCTTGAAGGAAGGATCTGGAAGTCATCAGGAAAATGTCCTTGAAATAATGGTACATTGCTTTCTCTCAACTGGTGACCTCATTCTATACAAGTGAGAACAATAGAATGCAGTTCAACTTGCAAGTTGAGTCTTCTGCAAGCACTTTAGAGAGTTGCAATGGTGACCCATTTTTTATGGGTCATAAAACGGATCTATATCTTTAGGTGCTATAGTACAGTTAGCAGGAGGGCACTCCAAATGATATTTAGCAAAGGCAAATGCTAGCTAGGTAGCCATGAATAGTTGAGTAGATGTCCTCCAGGAAAATGAATGCACAGGGAATCTGCAGATGAGGTTGGTAGCAAATGCTCCTTAGGAATTAGAAAGACAAAATAAAAAAATAAAAAAAATTTCCTGTTTGTTTCTTTTTCTTTTTTCCCCTTATAAGTTGTTTTTCTTATACATTTTTGCACAGCTGGGAACCTCATCTATTCATAGGTGCATTTTATCTTTTAGAGCCAAAATCCTGGGGAACAAGGGGGTTCTCTGTAATATGGTGGGGGTATACTGAACTCGATCACATCACTTTTGACTAGGAAATGCGGTTCTCTGTAATATGTAATTTTGAAGGCGGATTTCCATCAATGCGGTTCCAAAGAATTCATTTTTCTTTCCTCAAAATCTTATTTTTCTTCTTTCTTTGAGTTGCATGCTTATGATATAGCTAATCTTCACATGTTATCACAACCCAACAATTTGGTAATTCTAGAACGTCTCGAGGAAAATGAAAATTGTGGTGTTTGTATATGGAGCGATGGGTTTGATTTGTGGACATGTTTAATGTACAAAGGTTATTTTTATTTTTATTGTTTTTAGTATATTTCACTTTATAGTAAGGTAGCACATAGCAAGGTTTTGGTCGGGTGCAAACAAGATGAGAAGAAATACCCTGGATAGCCTGGAAGCAGTTTAGGAAAAACTGGTGGAAGTTTCAGCTTGACTTGGGAAGCTCAAGAGTGCTTAAAGAGAAGTACTTCCCCTGTTCTGATGTCAGGCCGGCCTCGTTGGTTCAGCCCCTCAGGGATGGAGAAATTTTTTGTGGGATAGGGATATCCTTGAAAAGGCACTCGCTGACGGGTTAATGAAGAGGTAAATAATTCTGAGATCAATTGGGTATCGCAGCTTATGTATCTTGACTGAGGATATTGGCTTCCGCTGCCATTAATGAGGTGTTTGATGATGAAATCCAGGGGCATTTGACCACGGATGGAAGAGCTCTTTCACAAAAGCATGGAAGACGGGAATAATGTCGCTCAGCTGCACATATGGAAATCTAGAAACAGTCAGCCCTTTTGAAAACCCGAGGATCTCCTGAGTCCGACATTGTACCATTTCTATGATTTCTTGGCATCACAAATTTTCCTTGAAAAATAATTATGGTCTTTAAATCGTTAAAATTTTTAGGAATATTTAGTTTAGTTTTAGTTATTGAATATAATATAGATGAATTATATCTGATTGTTAGTGTTTAAAATGTAAAATTATTAATAAGGTATATATTAATATATTAATGAAATAAATATGAAAGTATTAATTATGAGAGCCACCTATGTTTTCGTGTTTTCAAGCCTTGAAATGGCCATTTTGGATTGTTTTTGACGTTACATGGGGTATTTACATGGGTCATGTGATAGGTTGTGTAATATTCTGACCAAATTGGTGCAGAACCTGGGTCATATAAACTTTAAAGGACCCATGTAATAATTGCATAGGGCTTGTTTATGGCCATGCAAAGAAGTTAAAAAAATAGGAAAAGTCGTCATTTTAGGCCTAAAAATTTTCTTAACAAGCCCTAGATTGTGTTGAATCAACTTATGATGTATTGAATACGTGATAAACATGAGATGTTTTTGGTGAATATCTTTTATTTTTAAATTGTTGAATCCTTGGAAGATCTTATATGGATGTGATTTTCCAATGCTTCCACTGGTATTGTTATTTCATTCAAATGGTATTAATTGTAATTATTTTCTTTAGGCTGTAATTTTTTATTCATTTAGCTCCTTTCTATATAATCTCGCTTTTGCTATACTAATAATTAGTTCAATTTGTATCAAAATAGTAAAAGTGAAAATTTTTAGATGCCGTCAAAAATATTAATATGAAAATCATATAACGAAATACTAATTTAACATAAATTAAATCACATACCCTAAAATAAAAATGAGCAAAATCACAATATATCTTTTTATACCTTTACTTTTTAATTAATAATTATATTTTAATTATCACGTCGGTATTTCTTAACTGTGTAAAAAATTTGCCGTTATTTACTAAGGACATGATACTACATGTTGACACAAAATGAATTACACTTTTGAGGTGAAAATGAATGAAACGACAAAATATTTTTTATATTTTCTATATATATATTTTTAAATAAATTATTATATTATTTTAATTTATTATATAAAGTTAAAAAGTATATAAATTTTATATTTATTTGTTTATATTGTTTTAATATAATAATATTTTTTTTCATTTATTATTATAAAATTTAAATGCTATGTTTTTCTCTATTAAAATTAAAAGGCTCGGAGATTACGTATGGGATTTTATCAGATATACAGTATGTATAGTAGGCTTGCTATGGGTCCTGGCGACCTTAAGTCGATCTGGATTCTAGCGTCGGTAGCGGTCCGATTTCCGGGTCGTTACAGAGTGGTATCAGAGCCCTAGGTTCATATGGTCGGACCTAGAGAGTGTCGGGCTCATAAATGTTATAGAAGGGCAAGCACAATAGGAAAAATCATGTCCACTAAGATAGGATGTAGAGTCTTGTCTTGATAATGATGTGAAATGCCATGAATATATGCATGTGCATTAATGATATGTGATGTATGTGATGCGGGTTCATGTGTTTCCACATGAACCATATGATGCTAATGTTTATGTATATATGTTATGTTTCAGAAAACAGAATGCAAGGCACTCGTCGATCTGCACGATTGATTGGAGTCCCACCAGAGAATGAGGGCATGGATGCCCGTCCCCCTGCTTTTCCAAGGGCTGTGTCTAGCTGGTCCAGCAGGGAAGGGACATCAAGAGGCCCTAGAAGGTCTTTTGATGTCAACAGGAGGAGGACAGATCCGGGTAGAATGTCGGCTAATGTGAGGGAGGTAAAGGAGGATGAACAGAGAAGAGACGGTAGTTTGGGCATGAGTATGTCTGATGAGGGTATGGAAGAGTCTCAAGGAGGCGCTCAGACGTCGGGGTATGCTTACCCACCTAGTACCAACTTTCCACAGGGCCTAGGGTATCCGATGGGGGTACATCGGATTACTCCGGTTATAATCCATATCCTACCTTCATGCCCTATCCTCCTTTTTACCCACCTTATCCACAGTACCCCATGTATCCACCCTCACCCTTCTGTCCAAATCCAGCAAACCCTAACCCAGGGAATGCTGCACCTCCTCCACCACCAGTAGCACCTGTAGCCCCTGAAATCCAAATACCTAGACCTAGCTCATCTGTGGGGAGCAAGGTAAAGATGACAGATTACCTGAAGCTAGATGCTCCCAAATTCAAAACAGGGAATGATCCGTTTGAGTACCTCAAAATGGTAAAAATGATAACAGATGAATTAGGAGCTAATGATAGTAGAGCCATTCAGATGGCGGGGTTCACACTGAAATGCAAGAAAGCACGAGAATGGTTTAAGAACTATGTGGACCCGAGGTTGGAAAGCTTATCTTGGGAGCAGTTTGCTAATGAGTTTGTAGGATGGGCTTTTCCGAACAGTTCCAGGGAGCTGAAGGTTATTGAGTTTGAGCAGCTAAGGCAGACAGAAGAGATGAGTGTAGATGAGTACACTGACAGGTTTCTGGAGTTGCTGCAATATGTGGGCCAGGCATATGACACAGATCAAAAGAAAGCTAGGAGGTATACCATGAGACTCCACCCTAGGTATTCCTCCTTAATTCTGACAGCAGAGAGAGAGGACTTCCACACCATAGTGGATGCAGCACGGAAGATGGAGGCTAGTGCCATTATACAGGGGACAGTTAAACAGCAAGTGGCACAGCCCTCGGGTTCCACCCCAGGTTCAGAGAAGTTTGACCTCTCTTCTTTGAGTGCAGCAGCTTCGGGTAGCAAAAAGTGGGTCAGAGGCTCTAAAAAGTCAAAGAAGAACAAGTTCTGGAATCGTTTAAAGTCAGGTCTGGGTTTAGGTGGTGGCTCTAGCTCAGGTTCAGATGGTTCAGAATGCTTGAGGTGTGGTAAGCTACACAAGGGAGTCTGTCGGTTTGGGACATCAGCATGTTACAGATGTGGTCAGGAGGGACACATAGCACGGGAGTGTCCTAGAGCAGCCTTCATGTCACCGTCCCAGCAGACAGCTTCGGGTAGTGTAACTCAGCAGCCAGCAGCTCCAGCCATGACTCAGGGCAGTAGTAGAGGCAGAGGGAGAAGGGTAGCCTCTTCTTCAGCAGGTTTCCAGGGTGAAGGTCCATCAGCTCTAGCTTGGATCTTCACTATGACACAACAGGAGGTAAACACGTCCACCACCGTGGTGTCAGGTAATCTCATCATTGGTTGTTTAGATGTGTATGCTTTAATGGACCCTGGTGCATCTCATTTTTTTGTTGCTCCGAGAGCCATAGAGAGGTTGGGTTTGATAGTCTCTGGGTTAGAGTGTCCCCTTTGGGTCAGTGGACCCAAGTGTGATCCATCAGTGGCAGAGTCAGTCTGCCAGTATAGTCCAGTGTTTGTAAAGGGTAGATGCCTTTCAGCCGACCTTGTGGTTCTAGACTTGACGGATTTTGATGTCATTCTAGGGATGGATTAGCTATCTACTCATGGTGCTACCTTGGACTGTAGAGACAAGGCAGTCAGGTTCAGAGATTAGGATGGGTCAGAGGTTGTCTTCAGGGGAGACAAGAGGGGTACACCTAGAGGTATGATATCAGCCCTACAGGCTCGTAGGTTGCTCAGGAGAGGTTGTCAGGGGTTTCTAGCTCATGTTAGAGAGCTTGATAGTTAGGTTAGGGAGCCCGCCTCAGTGCCCGGAGTCAGAGAGTTTCCAGATGTCTTCCCAGACGAGCTTCCAGGACTACCACCTGCTAGGGAGATAGAGTTCGAAATAGAAGTGATGCCGGGAACCAGACCAATCTCTATCCCTCCCTACAGGATGGCACCAGCAGAGTTGAAGGAGCTAAAGGAGCAGTTGCAAGAGTTGGTAGACAAGGGTTTCATCCGACCGAGTACCTCACCTTGGGGTGCTCCAGTGTTGTTTGTAAAGAAGAAGGATGGATCCTTGAGACTTTGTATCGACTACAGGCAGTTGAACAAAGTCACTACCAAGAATAAGTATCCGTTACCTAGAATCGACGATCTATTTGACCAGCTAGCAGGAGCAGGTTGTTTTTCCAAGATAGATATGAGATCTGGGTACCATCAGCTGAGAATCAGAGAGGAAGATGTGCCGAAGACGGCGTTCAGGACCAGATATGGGCATTATGAGTTCCTTGTAATGCCGTTCGGGCTAACCAATGCCCCTGCAGTATTCATGGATCTCATGAATAGAGTTTTCAGACAGTATCTAGATCACTTTGTTATTGTCTTCATTGATGATATCTTAGTGTATTCCAGAAACGCAGAGGAGCATGCCCATCATCTGAGGATAGTTTTGCAGACCCTGAGGGAGCATGGATTGTATGCCAAGTTCTCCAAATGTGAATTCTGGTTGAGGAGCATTTCTTTCTTGGGACATGTTGTGTCAGAAAATGGGATAGAAGTGGATCCCAAGAAAGTAGAAGCTGTAGCTAACTGGCCCAGACCCACTACAGTTACAGAGATTAAGAGCTTTCTGGGTTTGGCAGGTTACTGCAGGAGGTTCGTACAGGACTTCTCTAGAATTGCCGCTCTCATGACCAGATTGACCAAGAAAAATCAGAGGTTTGTATGGTCTGAACAGTGTGAGGAAAGCTTTGAAAAGCTGAAGAAAAGGTTAACGTCAACACCGGTGTTAGCTCTGCCTACCAGTAATGAGGACTTCACAGTGTTTTGTGATGTGTCCCGAGTGGGACTAGGTTGTGTGTTAATGCAAAATGAGAGGGTAATTGCTTATGCTTCTAGGCAGTTGAAGAAGCATGAGTTGAATTATCCTACACATGACCTAGAAATGGCAGCTGTGATCTTTGCACTCAAGATGTGGAGGCATTACCTTTATGGGGTTAAATATGAGACCTTTACAGATCATAAGAGCTTGCAGTACATCTTGAGTCAGAGAGAGTTGAATTTGAGGCAGAGAAGATGGGTGGAACTGATTAGTGACTATGATTGTAAAATTCAGTACCATCCGGGTAAGGCAAATGTTGTGGGAGATGCCCTAAGCCGGAAATCACTTGGCAGTTTGTCCCATGTTACAGCAGAGAGGAGACCGGTGGTGAGAGAATTTTACAAGCTCATTGATGAAGGGTTACAGTTGGAGTTGTCTGGTACAGATGCTTTGATAGCTCAAATGAGAGTGACACCCGTGTTTCTAGAGCAGGTAGCTTAGAAACAGCATGAGGACCCAGAGTTGGTAAAGATAGCCAGCGCAGTTCAAGCAGGCAAGAATGATGAGTTCAGATTTGACAACAAAGGGATCCTCCGTTATGGGAACAAGTTATGTGTACCAGATGACGTAAGTCTGAAGGGAGACATTATGTGGGAAGCTCATAATGCTAGATGCAGTGTTCACCCTGAAGCCACCAAAATGTACCAGGATCTGAAAAGAGTCTATTGGTGGCCAGCTCTGAAAAGAGAGGTGGCACAGTTCGTGTCCACCTGTGAGGTATGTCAGAGGGTGAAGCTGGAACATCAGAAGCCGGCTGGAATCCTTAACCCACTACCGATTCTAGAGTGGAAATGGGAGATTATAGCTATAGATTTCGTGGTGGGGTTACCGGCAACGTCCAACAGATTGGACTCCATATGGGTGATTGTGGACAAACTGACCAAATCTGCTCACTTCATCCCTATCAGGAGTGGCTACTCTGTGAACAAGTTAGCACAGGTGTATGTGGAAGAGGTTGTCAGGTTGCATGGGGCTCCCGTTGTAATAGTGTTAGATAGAGGACCCCAGTTCACCTCCAGGTTTTGGCGGAGTCTGTAGAATGCTATGGGTACCAGGCTGAATTTTAGCACGGCTTTTCATCCACAGACTGACGGGGCAGTCAGAGAGGACCATCTAGACAATAAAAGATATGCTCAGAATGTGTGTGCTAGATTTTGGCGGTTCTTGGAGGCAGCATCTACCCTTGGTGGAGTTTGCCTACAATAACAGCTATCATGCTAGCATAGGGATGGCTCCATATGAAGCTTTGTATGGAAGGAAGTGCAGATCACCTGTTTGCTGGGAAGAAGTTGGAGAAAGGGCCTTAGCAGGGCCTGAGCTAGTAGAGATCACCAGCAGAGTAGTACCCATTATCAGAGAAAGAATCAGAACTGCTGTGAGCAGGCAAAAGAGTTATGCAGATGTCCGCAGGAAGCATGTAGAGTTTCAGGAGGGAGATATAGTGTTGCTCAAGGTGTCTCCTATGAAAGGGGTGATTTGTTTTGGGAAGAAAGGTAAGCTAGCTCCACGGTACATCGGACCCTTTGAAATCTTGCAGAAGATTGGGAATGTATTGTACAAGCTGGACCTACCTGCTTTAATGGAGAGAATCCATCCGGTTTTCCATGTTTCCATGTTATGGAAGTTCGTGTCAGATCCGGGCAAGGTTCTTAATGAGTCTGATGTGGAGATCCTAGGAGATCTCACCTATGTTGAGCAGCCAGTGCGGATCCTAGACACGCAGATTAGAAAGCTGAGGAACTAGGAAATCCCGATGGTGAAAGTCCTTTGGAATCACCACAACATAGAAGAATGTACTTGGGAGACACACATAGAAGAATGTACCTGGGAGACACGGGAGTCTATGCTCCAGCAATACCCTTATCTCTTTTAAGGTTAGTGTTTTGGTTTATGTGCTTCCTTGTTGTTATGTGTTTATGCCATACTATGCTTGTTTGTTGAACATTCGGGGACGAATGTTCTTAAGGGGGGAAGAATGTAATACTCGGCTAGACTCCGGTATCGGAATTCCTACTTTCCGGCGGAATCTCCGTTGGAATCCGGAGTTCTCGGATGTCGGAGTCTTCTAGAAGGGTAAAATAAAGGTTTTCTAAAATGTTTTTATATGTTTTTATGGTTTTAATAAGAAAGAAATTGAGTTTTGAAAGAAAAGACCAAGGAAGGAAAAAGCCAGGTTCGGCCGTTGAACATTGGCTTCTTGCGGAGGCACCTTTGGCCCCCGAAGGTGGTCTGGCCAGCTACCTATAAAAGGCCCCTTGTCTGAAAATAGGCGAGTTTTCTCTCTCTATTTTCGGGTATAGGTGAGATTTCGCCCTTCCATGGTTGATTTGTTGTTTTCCTTCAATCCCTTCAAGTTTTAATGAGTTTTTACTTGGTTTTGAAGATTTTTGAGCTCAAGATCAAAGTTTTGAAGCTTGGAGACCTCCGGAGCTCATTCCTCCACATCTCCAAGTTTGGGATCGCATCTCCTCTCGATCTTCAAGAGGTAAGTGTAGATCCTTCTCTTCCTTCATGTTTAAGTAAGTTTTAAAGAAGGGGTTAAGGGTTTTGATGCATGCTTTAGAGTAGATGTAAATGTTAGGGTTTATGTACCCTTTATGCTTAATGTATGCTATGTTGATGTTTGTTGGGGTTTAGGCTAGTTTTATGCCCCTATATGCTTAAAAATATGTTTATGCATGCTTTTGTGTGTGTTGGTGTGAGTTGGGAGGTTTTGGGGTGGCTGGATGTGCATATGAGGCTCGGGTTCTGCCCTTTGGGAGAGCCTAGGTTCGGCCGCCGAACCTGCCTGGAGGCAGCTTTAGGCTGCCTAAACTCGCCCCCGAAAGTTTGGACTTTCGGCTCTAGAGGGGAGTTTCGGCCGCCGAACCTGCCGCCGAAGGTTGTGACTTTCGGCTCTGGAAGGACTTTCGACTGCCGAACCCTGCCCCCGAAAGTGCCTGACTTTCGGCTCTGGAGGGACCTTTGGCCGCCGAACCTGCCGCCGAAAGTCCCCTGCCCAGCCTTCCTTTGCATGTTTTCAAGGCATGTTTTATGATGTTTTAAGGGGGTTTTTAGGGAGATGTTTAGAGTCATGATAGAGTATGTTTGGTCCCTCATTTGAGTCCACCTGTGTAGGATCGGACCTGAGGAACCGAGGTGATCAGCAGTGAGACAGCTACTTCAGAGTTAGTCCAGAGTCAGCCAGAGGTGAGTGGAACTAAACGAATCTTTTATTTCAAGAAATCAAATGTTTTAAGCATATTCATGCATCATGATATGTAATAAGTTGTTTGTATTAGAATCCACGAATATGCCGCATTGCATTATTCATTGTGGGTGTGGATGGACAACAGGACGACCCATTAGCCCTCTAGATATTATGTTATATAACAGAAGTCCTGAGGAGCTCCACCGAGGGCCAGACATAGAGTAGAGGAATTTTTGGATCAGTCCATCCGTGATGTGAATTGTTTGTGCTGTGACGCATTCATGAAAGCATATGTTTATTATGATGTTTTTATAGTTCTGCTCACTGGGCTTTTGTAGCTCACTCCTCTCCCCTAACCCCCAGGTTTGCTGGAGCACAGGTAGCTGGGAGTGTCAGCAAGGTTATGGTATAGTCTATGTAATAGTCTAGTAGTGGACATGAAGTGTAAGAATGATGAAATGTAATGTATCGTAATGAAATGAAAAGTATTGAGGATTAGTATTGTGCTTGGCCCTAATGTTTATGGTTAATCCCTTTTTGTACATGATCTATATGAAATGTTTTAATGATAATAAATATTGTACCAAGCTTGATGTATGATATGTTGACCCACTAGAGCATTTGATGAGGGCTCTAGTATGGGGTTTTATGTTTACAGTATGGTGCATGCATAGGTCAAGCTTAGTATATGTGAAAGTTTAAAGTTTTTATGAAAATGTATGATCATGTATGTGATTTTATCAGATGTACAGTATGTATAGTAGCCTTGCTACGGGTCCTGGCGACCTTAAGTCGATCTGGATCCTAGCGCTGGTAGCGGTCCGGTTTCCGGTTCGTTACACTTTGTCCTTGTAAAACTCAGACCATCCAGGTATGATTCTCATAACTATATGTCTGGTTGGCACCAACTTTAGATCTTAGAGTAGAGCTATTAAAATAGTACTCAGTGCCAAACATAGAGGGTTTATATACGGATGGTACTATCTCGATTCCAAAAAAGGACTCTGAGAGATTTGAACAATGGAAGCAATGTGATTACATGGTCACATCGTGGATCTTAAACTCTATTTCTAAAGAGTTAGCGAAGGCTTTCACTTTCACACCATCTGCTAGGGATTTGTAATTGGAATTAATAGAAAAACTATAGTGAGACTAATGGGCTATTAATATACAAACTTCAAAAAAACATTAATTCCATGTTGCAAGAAAACCTGTCGGTTTTGGTATACTTTACCAAACTAAAGGTTCTTTGGGACAAGCTAGGATCCATAGAGATTTTTGACGAGTGTCGAATCCGTCAATTTAAAATTTATTTCCCTTTTCTTGATTGATAAGAACTTATAGATAGGGTAAGTGAGTATCGATCCCACCAATTTAAAATAGAAGAGTAGTTTAATACAAAAAGTGAGAAGAATAGAGTTTTTTGATGAAAGTGATTTTGTCTTGGGCAAGCCAAGAAAAATAAACTTAAAAGATAAAATAATGCAATTGAAAATTGAAAAACAAATAATTAATTGAAAATTTCAGCTGAAAGTGATCAAATTGAGGTATTTTGCAGTTGATTATTGGTTAGAAAAAAAATAATTCATGTTATTATCTATTGTTTGGTTATAGTGGTCAAACACGCGAATCTCACCAATTCTTCCTTATGAATAAATTAATCCGCTTCACATTTAAATTAATTTCTAGTTAACTAACAACCCAACATGCATATAGATTTAATTAGCCAGTTGCATTTAGAGAGAAAACTCAAACTTGATCAATAAAAACACAATTTATTTAAGTCAAATCTACCAATTTCTTAACATAAACTAATATGTTAATTGCTACTTGTTATTAACGCAATTAAATAATTACAGATCTAATTATATTAATTAGCAATATGTTGTCTTTCCAAGAGATTCAATGGGCCCCTTGAATTCTCAAAAAAACAATAATGGAAGTGGTGTTCCTTGAATTCAGAAATTAATAGAAAATAGAAATAAGATGAAAAGAATTAAAGCACATCTAAAGGCCATAATAAAATTGCAACAACTAAGGAAAAGAAGAAGAAAAGAAAAAGAAAAGAATTAGATGGAGAAGAAAACGGGGGACGCAGCAAGAGAGGAAAGGAGGAAGAGAGGGAAAAAATATGATTTTCTAGGGTATAATGCTAGGAGACTTTATATAGGCACAAAAAGATAAAACTTAATAGTTTAAAATAAAATCTACTACTCCTATCTTATCTCTATCCTAATTTGATTGAGTTTTATTCAACTTGATCCTACTTGAAGCTGATTGCTTAGATAGCAAAATCTATCTTTATCTCCCCATTGCTTTGGGCTATAGGTTTGGTCAAGATTGTAACCTCTCAGTACAAAAATCCTTTAATTCAACATTTTTTTGTTCTTTTTCTCAACTTCTGCTCACAAACCTGTCTAAAATTGCATTTAAATTAAAATTAAATATTTATATCAAAATTATAGCAAAATCATGAAATTAAATGAGAAAAAAAATTGTGAGTTTTGCAACTCATCAATTTTCCCTCTCTGTACTTGTTGTATGGTCAAAAGAATGGATAAAATTAATAAAGGAATAAACTAATGCAATTTCTCATTGGCTTGAATGATGTCTTTACTCCAGTCATGGATTAGATCCTTATGCGAGATACCTTGCCCTCTATCAATAAAGCCTACTCTATGGTCTTAAAATTTGAGTCTCAGAGGTAGGTTCTTGGTTCTATGCCTACCATAAATGATTCTCTAGCCCTCCTTCATAAGTTGTCAACTCAACTCTAATCCTAGGATTTTAAAGGGAAGCATGATCCTAGAAAGGGACATTGCTCTTATTGTGACATGAAAGGCCATACTAGGGAAGGTTATTTGAAGTTGGTAGAGTATCCACACTAGTTCAAGGTGAAAAATAGAAACCCTAGGTAGAACAATAGGCAATCTAAGGATAGCAGAATAATAGATAGTCTAGGATAGTAAAACTAAAATTGTGGCTAATGTTGAGAACCTAAATACTTCTGAAACAACTCTTGAGTATGCTGAAGGGGACTATAGCCTTGAGAAAATCAGTAGTGTGCTGAATTCCCTACAACAAGAAGTTCATAGGATGGTTAAAGGGAAAGATATTGTGGCCGCTAATACTGGCAATTCATCAGTACAAGGCCTTGGCAGTAGTTCTAACCAAGATTTTACATTCTTTGCTGGTAACTCTAACTTTTTAATGCTTGTTGCACTGGATCTTTTGTGAATGATGTTTGAATTATTGACACAGGTGCCACCGATCACATGTGTTCATCTTTGTTTTTGTTTCAATACTTTATTACTTTAAAGTCTAGTGTCACAGTTCATTTGCCTAATAAATCATCTATCACACTGCTTTAGTCTGGTCTAATTGCCTACATCCTAAAGTGCATTACATAATACTAAATTTTTTCCAAGCTTCCATTATAACTTATTGTCTGTTAGTAAATTACTGCAGACCACCAATCTAATACTTACCTTTCACTCTAGCTATTGTCTGTTCTAGGACCAATAGACTAGAGATGTTATTGCAGTGGGTAGAATGGCAGCAGAGCTATAAACTTGACAGGTCAAGTTTTTCTCTCATTGTTATCTCTAAGACTTTGAGTGATATAAGATACATCCCTGTAAATACTACACTCTCCAATATACTGCAAATAAAGAGAGTCTTATTTGTTCTAATACAAATGTTCTATATGGAAACTTGTTGCATTCTAAACTAGGGCATGCCTTATGGCATAAAATAGGACATATTAAAGGAATAGAAAGTGTTGAACAACTCCCTGTTTGATTTGTCCCTTGGCTAAACAAACTAAGTTACATTTTGACTATAGCAAGTCAAAATCCTTGCATGCTTTTGAGTTGATTCACATTGATGTATGGGGGTTTTATGGTATTGAGTATCTTTTAGGAGAAAAATACTTTATGACTATAGTTGCTGACTTTACTAGGGCTATTAGACTTTCATGATGAAAGACAAGACTCAGTGCTGTATTATTTTGAGTAACTTTCTCAAAATAGTAACACTCAATTTAGGGCTAATATTAGAATTATTAGGACAAACAATAGAACTAAATCCCTAGGAAGTAGATGCATTAATCTTGTTACTTCCCTTTGCATAATCCATTAAAAGTCCTGTCCATACACTCCCCAATAAAATAGTGTAGTGGAAAGGAAACATGGACATCTCTTGAAGATAGCTAGAGCCCTGAGGTTTCAGGCTGGTTTCCAAAAAATTTTTAGGTAGAATGTGTGCTTGTTGTAGCTTACTTAATCAACAAAATGCTTACACAACAGTTGGGTTGGATTAGTCCTTATGAGAAGTTATATGGCACTTGTCTTAATTATAATCATCTTAGGAGTATTAGGTGCCTAGCTTATGCTACTAATTTATCCTTTAGGGATAAATTTAGTGAAAGAGCCCTGAAGTATGTAATGTTAGGTTATTCAGGCCACCATAAGGGATATAGACTTTGTAATTTGCAAGATGGGTTTGTTTATCAAAAGCATCTTTCCTTTCCAGCAAGATCCTTCTGCTTCCCAGTCCAACATATCTTTACCAATGTTTATACCTAATTTGTCTTTTGATACATACTCTCTTACTTCCCCTGTCCCTAGTCCTGGAAATTCTTCCTCTCTCACTGAGTCTCTTCTACTTGTTATTGTCCCTGTACCTCTTAAAAGATCTACCAAGGCCAGCCATAAGCCTTCCTAGCTTCAAGATTGTGTTAGCACTACCATAACAGAGAGTAGTGCAATCCCTTCTTCTATCTCTCTCTCTCTAATTCTAACTATTCTTATTTGTTTAATATGTCTATGCTGCATGAACCTTCTACTTGTATAAAGTATTAATTGATCCTAATTTGGTAGAGGCCATGCAGCTAACTACCTTACCCAAGAGTAAAAAGGCCATTAGGCATAAATAGGGCTACAAGGTGAAATGTAAACCCAATGGAGAAGTGGATAGATTTAAAGCCCATTTAGTAGATAAGAGCTATAATCAAGTGGAAGGCCTGAATTATAAAGACAGGTTCTCCCCTATTACTTAACTTATTATAGCCAGACTTGTTATTGCTTTGGCCATGCTAAAAATTAGCCCTTATTCCAATTAGACATTAACAATGCTTTCTTGCATGGTTACTTAAATGAGGAGGTTTTTATGACTCCTCCCCAAGGTTATTTGAAGTCAGCACCTAGTCAAGTCTATCTCTTAAAAAAATTTCTTGATGGGCTTAAATAAGCCTCTAGGCAGTGGAATCTAGAGTTTACCTCTTTTCTCAAGCAATTGGGATTTGTACAATCCACTAATAATTACTGCTTGTTCATTAAATGCACTAATCAATACTTTCAAATTCTCTTGATTTATAGTTGATGATGTGGTTGTTACTAGCACCTCTGTAACGACCCGAAAATCGGACCGCTACCGGCGCTAGGATCTGGGTCGGCTTAAGGCCGCCAAGACCCGTAGCAAGCCTGACTTGCAACCTGAAAACCTGTATATTCCCATACATGATCACAACATACATAAAAATTTAAACTTTTCTTTCATACATCCAACTCAACCTGAACATATACTGAACATAGTCATAATCATGACCCCTCTGTGGGATCTCATCAATACCCCAATGGGCGCTATAACATGAGATGAGTTGGCTTACATGAACATTATAAAACATTTTTGATCATGTAATAAAAGGGATACCTCATACACAATGTCAAGCACAATATCTAAACCTCAATATCATTACATGACTGAAACTGTACTCTTACATATCATTAATACAATTATCATGTCCACACTATCTATTACATACATCAGACTTTATTACTCTTGTAAACTTCCTGGTCTACCCTGTACCTGCAATCCTGGGAAAAAGGGGAGAGGGATGAGCTACTAGAGCCCAGTGAGCAGAATAATAAAACATTTAAAACATGTGATAACATGGAATGCATCACATCACAGCTAATCACATCAAGGATGAACTTGTCACCAATAGCCCTCTACGTGGTCCAACTGTGCCAGAATGTAGAATGGGTCCTGGTCTTTCCCTTACATATCATAACATAACAGTGTCCAACTGTGCCAGAACGTAGAATGGGTCCTGGTCTTTCCCTTACATAGTGCCAGCGAACGTAGAATGGGTCCCACTGGTCTTACTTTCCGTACCGTACATATCATATCGTCATATCATAGGTCGAGGGCTATGGATCATTCAACATTCATCCACATCAACATAAAAATGTGCAATGCAACATATTCGTGAATTCTAATGCAAGCAACCTAATACATCTCATGGCATTCATGATGCGTGAATCATGCTAAAAGTCCATCATTTGCTATAAAAACATAATGAGATATTCCACTCACCTCTGGATAGCTCTGACCAGACATTGGGGCAACAGACTCACTGCTGGGGTCCTCGGTTCCTCGGGTCCGAACCTACACAGGTGGACTCAAATGAGGGACCAAACATCCATGAACATAACTCTAAACTATTCCCCAAAAACCCCCTAAAACATCATGAAATACTCATAGAAAAACATGCAAGAAATGGCTGAACAGGGCACTTTCAGCGGCAGGTTCGGCGGCCGAAAGTCCCTCCAGAGCCGAAAGTCAGGCAGGTTCGGCGGCACCTTCGGCGGCCGAAACTCCCAGACAGAGGCGAAACTCATGCATGTTCGGAGGCACCTTCGGCGGCCGAAAGTGCCAGACAGAGACGAAAGTCTCCTTTCGGGGGCAAGCTTCGGCAGCCGAAGGCTGCCTCCACAAGCATGTTCGGCGGCCGAACATGCTTGTGGAGGCAGCCTTCGGCTGCCGAACCTGGTTTCTCCCAGAATGGCAGAAACTCAGCTCCCCTAGGCATTTGTGCCTCCAACTCAAACCAACATGCATTTATCTCAACCAAAACATGCATTCAAGCTCCTAGGGGTCTCAAACTACCTTAAACCCCAACTACAACACATCAAACACACATTACAAGCCACATTGCTCAAGAACATATATTTATACCCATAAACCTAACTATGACCTAAACATGCATTCTATCCCCATGAACTTCATAAAACTTACTTAAAACATAATATAAGCTAGAGATCGACTCTTACCTCTTGAAGATCGAGAGTAGAGGCGACCAAACTTAGAGTTGGGAGAGATTTGAGTTCTTGAACCTCAAAGCTCCAAAACTTTGCTCAAAAGCTCAAATCTTCAAAACAAAGTTAAAACAAATGAAAAACTTGAAAGATCTAGAGGAAAAACATCAAAGATCGGTGAGGGGCGGCAGAAAGCTCACCTTGGCCGAAAATGGGGAAAAGCTCGCCCGTTTTCGGCTAAGGGACCCTTTTATAGTGGCTGGCCAGGCCACGTTCGGGGGCCGAATGTGCCTCCGCATGCATGCCATGTTCGGCGGCCGAACCTGGACTTTCCTCACTTATGCTTTCGGGGGCCTAAAGGCGCTCCCGAAGGCATGCATGTTCGGCGGCCGAACTTGAGGTTCGGCGGCCGAACATGAGTTTTCCTCCAAGGTTGTTTTTTATGCAAAAACTCATTTCCATTTTACTTAAAACTATGAAATACCTTAAAACATTTTATGAAAACATGATTCTACCCTACTAGTGGCTTCCGACATCCGAGATTGCACCGGACGGTAGGAATTCCGATACTGGAGTCTAGTCGGGTATTACATTCTCCCCCCCTTAAGAACATTCATCCCCGAATGTTCCTCAACTAGCACATAGCATGGCATAAAACATAACATACATACATACATAGCAAATAAACACATAGAGATCTAACCTCAAAAGAGATAAGGGTACTGCTGGAGCATAGACTCCCGTGTCTCCCAAGTGCATTCTTCCAAATTGTGGTGGTTCCACAGGACTTTCACCATCGGGATTTTCTTATTTCTTAGCTTTCTGATCTGGGTGTCTACGATCCGTACTGGCTGTTCAACATAGGTGAGATCCTCTTGGACCTCCACATCAGGCTCACTAAGAACCTTGCTCGGATCTGACACAAACTTCCTCAACATTGAAACATGGAAAACCGGATGGATTCTTTCCATTGAAGCAGGTAAATCCAGCTTGTATGACACATTCCCAATCTTTTGCAAGATTTCAAAGGGTCCGATGTATCGTGGGGCTAGTTTACCTTTCTTCCCGAAGCGAACCACTCATTTCATAGGAGACACTTTGAGCAATACCAGATCCCCCTCCTGAAACTCGACCTGTCTTCTGCGGATGTCTGCATAACTCTGCTGTCTGCTTGCAGCAGTCTTGATTCTTTCTCTGATTATGGGTACTACCCTGCTGGTAATCTCTACTAGCTCAGGCCCTGCCAAGGCCTTTTCTCCAACCTCTTCCCAGCAAACAGGTGATCTGCACTTCCTTCCATATAAAGCTTCATATGGAGCCATCCCGATGCTAGCATGATGGCTGTTATTGTAGGCAAACTCCACCAAATGTAGATGCTGCCTCCAAGAACCGCCAAAGTCCAGCACACACATCCTGAGCATGTCCTCTATGGTCTGGATGGTCCTTTCTGATTGTCCGTCCGTCTGTGGATGGAAAGCAGTGCTAAAATCCAACCTGGTACCCATGGCGTTCTGCAGACTCCGCCAAAACCTGGAGGTGAACTGGGGTCCTCTATCTGACACTATCGAAACAGGAACCCCATGCAGTCTGACGATCTCATCGACATATACCTGCGCTAACTTGTCCACAGAATAGCCACTCCTGACAGGGATGAAGTGAGCAGATTTAGTGAGTCTGTCCACAATCACCCATATGGAGTCCACTCTGTTGGACGCTGCCGGTAACCCCACTACGAAGTCCATAGCTATATTTTCCCATTTCCATTCTGGAATAGGTAGCGGGTTAAGCATTCCAGCCGACTTCTGATGTTCCAGCTTCACCCTCTGACACACTTCGCAGGCTGACACAAACTGTGCCACTTCCTTCTTCATAGCTGGCCACCAATAAACCTTCTTCAAATCTTGATACATCTTGGTGGCTCCGGGGTGAACGCTGTATCTTGCATTATGAGCCTCTCTCATAATGTCTCCTTTTAGCCCTATGTCATCTGGTACACATAGTCTGCTCCCATAGCGGAGGATCCCCTTGCTGTCGAATCTGAATTCACTATCATTACCAGACTGAACAGTCCTGGCAATCTTCACTAACTCCGGGTCCTCATGCTGTTTCTGAGCCACCTGCTCCAGAAACACGGGTGTCACTCTCATCTGGGCCACCAAGGCACCTGTACCAGACAACTCCATCTGTAGACCTTCCTCAATGAGCTTGTAGAACTCCTTCACCACTGGCCTCCTCTCTGCCGATATGTGGGATAAACTGCCGAGTGATTTCCGGCTTAAGGCGTCTGCCACAACATTCGCCTTACCCGGATGGTACTGAATCTTGCAATCATAGTCACTCAGCAGCTCCACCCATCTCCTCTGTCTCAAATTCAAATCTCTTTGACTCAGGATGTACTGCAGGCTTTTATGATCTGTGAAGATCTCACATTTAACCCCATAGAGGTAGTGCCTCCACATCTTGAGTGCAAAGATTACTGCTGTCATCTCCAGGTCATGTGTGGGGTAATTCAACTCATGCTTCTTCAGCTGCCTAGAAGCATAGGCGATCACCCTCTCATTCTGCATTAGTACACAACCCAGTCCCACACGGGACGCATCACAAAAGACTGTAAAGTCCTCATCACTAGATGGCAGAGCTAAAACTGGTGCTGAAGTCAACCTCTTCTTAAGCTCTTCAAAACTCTCTTTGCACTGGTCGGTCCACAGAAACTTTTGATTCTTCCTGGTTAACCTGGTCAGAGGAGCTGCTATCTTTGAGAAGTCCTGAACGAACCTCCTGTAGTAACCTGCCAAACCCAAGAAACTTCTGATCTCCGTCACTGAAGTGGGTCTAGGCCAGTTAGCCACAGTTTCTGTCTTCTTAGGGTCTACCTCTATACCATTCTCCGACACCACATGCCCCAAGAACGAAATGCTCCTCAGCCAGAACTCACACTTAGAGAACTTGGCATACAAGCCATGTTCCCTTAAAGTCTGCAGAACCAACCTCAGATGATGGGCATGTTCCTCTGCGTTCCTGGAATACACTAAGATATCATCTATGAAGACAATAACGAAGTGATCCAGGTATTGACTAAATACTCTGTTCATGAGATCCATGAATGCTGTAGGGGCGTTGGTTAACCCGAACGGCATCACAAGGAACTCAAAATGCCCATATCTGGTCCTGAAAGCTGTCTTTGGCACATCTTCATCCCTTATCCTTAGCTGATGGTACCCCAATCTTAGATCTATTTTGGAGAAACAACATGCTCTTGCTAGCTGGTCGAATAGATCATCGATCCTTGGCAGAGGGTACCTATTTTTGGTAGTGACTTTGTTCAACTGCCTGTAGTCGATACAAAGTCTGAGGGATCCATCCTTCTTTCTCACAAACAAGACCGGAGCACCCCAAGGTGAGGTACTCTGTCGAATGAAGCCCCTTTCTACCAGCTCCTGCAACTGCTCTTTCAATTCCTTCAACTCGGCTGGGGCCATCCTGTAGGGAGGGATAGAGATCGGTCTAGCTCCAGGCACCAACTCTATTTCGAACTCTATCTCCCTAGCAGGTGGTAAACCTGGAAACTCGTCTGAAAAGACATCCTGAAACTCTCTGACAACTGGCACCGAGGCTGGCTCACTGACCTGACTGTCTAGCTCTCTCACATGAGCTAAGTACCCCTGACATCCCTTCCTAAGCAACCTACGAGCCTGAAGAGCTGATATCAGACCTCTAGGTGTTCCCCTCTTGTCTCCTCTGAAGACGACCTCTGACCCGTTCTGATCTCTGAACCTGACTACCTTGTCCCTGCAGTCCAAGGTAGCACCATAGGTAGATAGCCAATCCATCCCTAGAATGACGTCAAAGTCTGTCAAATCTAGAACCACAAGGTCGGCGGAGAGGCATCTTCCCTCAACAAAAACTGGACTGTACTGGCAGACTGACACTGCCATTGACGGGTCACACTTGGGTCCACTGACCCATAGGGGACACTCTAACCCAGAGACTATCAGACCCAACCTCTCAACGGCTTTCGGAGCAATAAATGAATGAGATGCACCCGGGTCTATTAATGCATACACATCAGAACACCCAATGACGAGATTACCTGACACCACGGTGTTGGATGTGTTAGCCTCCTGCTGAGTCATGGTGAAGATCCTGGCTGGAGCTGATGGACCTTCACCTCGGGAACCAGAAGAAGAGGCTGCCCCTCTCCCTCTACCTCTGCCACTGCCCTGAGTCGTGGCTGGAGCTGCTGGCTGTGCCACACTACCAGAAGCTATCTGCTGGGGCTGGCCCATAAAAGGTGCTCTAGGACACTCCCGAGCTATGTGTCCCTCCTGTCCGCATCTGAAACATGTATTAGTCCCAGCTCGACACACTCCCCTGTGCGGCCTTCCACATCTCTGGCATTCTGTACCATCTGAGCCTGAACTCGAGCCACCGCCAAAACCCAGACCGGATTTCAACTTATTCCAAAACTTATTCTTTTTCGGCTTCTTGGTGGTGTTATCCCACCTCTTCTTACTTGAGCTCTGAGAAGAGAGACCTGGCCCTCCTCTGCCTGGGGTCTTAACCCCTGAAGACTGGGTCACTGACTGCTTCACTGACCCCTCCACTATAGCACTCGCCTCCATCCTTCGAGCCATATCCACCACAGTGTGGAAACTGTCCCTCTCAACTGACTGAATCAACGAGGAGTACCTAGAATGCAGCTTCATAACATATCTCTTGGCTTTCTTCGTATCTGTATCTAGAGCTTGCCCTGAAAAAGGCAATAGCTCCAAGAATTTATCTGTGAACTCCTCTACGCTCATGTGCTCTGTCTACCTTAGTTGCTCAAACTCAATCATCTTCAGTTCTCTGGAACTGTCTGGAAAAGCCCATCCAGCGAACTCATTCGCAAATTCCTCCCATGTCATACCGTCTAGTCTCGGGTCCACATAACATTTGAACCATTCCCGTGCCTTCTTGCACTTTAAAGTGAACCCTGCTATCTGAATGGCCCTGCTATCATTCGCCCCTAGCTCATCAGTTATTGTCTTTACTACTCTCAGATACTCAAAGGGGTCATCCCCTGACTTGTATTTGGGAGCATCCAGCTTGAGGTAATCTGTCATCTTTACTTTGCTCCCATCGGCTGAGCTAGGTCTGGGAGGTTGAGTAACTGGGGCTGCTGGTTCTGTAGGTGGTGGAGGTGGGGGTGCAGCATTCCCCGAGGTGGGGTTTGTCGGGTTTGGATAGAAGGGTGAGGGTGGATAAGCTGGGTACTGTGTGTAAGATGGATAGAAAGGTGGATAAGGTATGTAGGTAGGGTAGGGGTTAAAGCTGGAATAATCCGATGTGCTTTCCATCGGATACCCTGAACCCTGTGGGAAGGGTGGATAATGGGGTGGAAAACCATACCCCGAGGCCTGAACGCCTCCTTGAGACTCCCCTGTCCCCTCTTCCTCCATGCTCACATCCAGGTTCCCATCCCTCCTCTGATCCTCTTCCATAACCTCCCTCACATCTGAAGAACTTCCTCCTCTATCTGTCCCCCTTCTGCTAGCATCAAAAGACCTTCTAGGGTCCCTTGACACTCTATCTCTGTTGGCTCTACAAGACATTGCCCTAGGAAATGTAGGAGGACGGGCGCTCGTGCCCTCATCCTCAGGTGGCACTCCAGTCAATCTTGCCGATCGACGGGTTCCTCTAATCCTGTTTTCTGGAAAACAGTACACATCACACAAACATCTGCATCATATGGTTCATGTGGGCACACATGAACCCTCATCTCATAAACATATCATTCATATCATAGCATCAAT
Organism: Manihot esculenta; assembly: GCF_001659605.2. Classification (NCBI taxonomy): domain Eukaryota; kingdom Viridiplantae; phylum Streptophyta; class Magnoliopsida; order Malpighiales; family Euphorbiaceae; genus Manihot; species Manihot esculenta. Next base: position 6,432,840 of record NC_035177.2, on the reverse strand, counting down.
GCACATGTATATAATCATGGCATTTCACATCATCATACAAGACAGGACTCCACATCCTATCCTAGTGGACATGATCTTCCTATTGTGCTTGACCTTCTAGAACATCTATGAGCCCGACACTCTAGGTCCGATCCTATGAACCTAGGGCTCTGATACCATTCTGTAACGACCCGAAAATCGGACCGCTACCGGCGCTAGGATCCGGGTCGGCTTAAGGCCGCTAAGACCCGTAGCAAGCCTGACTTGCAACCTGAAAACCTGTATATTCCCATACATGATCACAACATACATAAAAATTTAAACTTTTCTTTCATACATCCAACTCAACCTGAACATATACTGAACATAGTCATAATCATGACCCCTCTGTGGGATCTCATCAATACCCCAATGGGCGCTATAACATGAGATGAGTTGGCTTACATGAACATTATAAAACATTTTTGATCATGTAATAAAAGGGATACCTCATACACAATGTCAAGCACAATATCTAAACCTCAATATCATTACATGACTGAAACTGTACTCTTACATATCATTAATACAATTATCATGTCCACACTATCTATTACATACATCAGACTTTATTACTCTTGTAAACTTCTTGGTCTACCCTGTACCTGCAATCCTGGGAAAAAGGGGAGAGGGATGAGCTACTAGAGTCCAATGAGCAGAATAATAAAATATTTAAAACATATGATAACATGGAATGCATCACATCACAGCTAATCACATCAAGGATGAACTTGTCACCAATAGCCCTCTACGTGGTCCAACTGTGCCAGAACGTAGAATAGGTCCTGGTCTTTCCCTTACATATCATAACATAACAGTGTCCAACTGTGCCAGAACGTAGAATGGGTCCTGGTCTTTCCCTTATATAGTGCCAGCGAACGTAGAATGGGTCCCACTGGTCTTACTTTCCGTACCGTACATATCATATCGTCATATCATAGGTCGAGGGCTATGGATCATTCAACATTCATCCACATCAACATAAAAATGTGCAATGCAACATATTCGTGAATTCTAATGCAAGCAACCTAATACATCTCATGGCATTCATGATGCGTGAATCATGCTAAAAGTCCATCATTTGCTATAAAAACATAATGAGATATTCCACTCACCTCTGGATAGCTCTGACCAGACACTGGGGCAACAGACTCACTGCTGGGGTCCTCGGTTCCTCGGATCCGAACCTACACAGGTGGACTCAAATGAGGGACCAAACATCCATGAACATAACTCTAAACTATTCCCTAAAAACCCCCTAAAACATCATGAAATACTCATAGAAAAACATGCAAGAAATGGTTGAACAGGGCACTTTCGGCGGCCGAAAGTCCCTCCAGAGCCGAAAGTCAGGCAGGTTCGGCGGCACCTTCGGCGGCCGAAACTCCCAGACAGAGGCGAAACTTATGCATGTTCGGCGGCACCTTCGGCGGCCGAAAGTGCCAGACAGAGACGAAAGTCTCCTTTCGGGGGCAAGCTTCGGCAGCCGAAGGCTGCCTCCACAAGCATGTTCGGCGGCCGAAAGTGCCTTCGGCTGCCGAACCTGGTTTCTCCCAGAATGGCAGAAACTCAGCTCCCCTATGCATTTGTGCCTCCAACTCAAACCAACATGCATTTATCTCAACCAAAACATGCATTCAAGCTCCTAGGAGTCTCAAACTACCTTAAACCCCAACTACAACACATCAAACACACATTACAAGCCACATTGCTCAAGAACATACATTTATACCCATAAACCTAACTATGACCTAAACATGCATTCTATCCCCATGAACTTCATAAAACTTACTTAAAACATAATATAAGCTAGAGATCGACTCTTACCTCTTGAAGATCGAGAGTAGAGGCGACCAAACTTGGAGTTGGGAGAGATTTGAGTTCTTGAACCTCAAAGCTCCAAAACTTTGCTCAAAAGCTCAAATCTTCAAAACGAAGTTAAAACAAATGAAAAACTTGAAAGATCTAGAGGAAAAACATCAAAGATCGGTGAGGGGCGGCGGAAAGCTCACCTTGGCCGAAAATGGGGAAAAGCTCGCCCGTTTTCGGCTAAGGGACCCTTTTATAGTGGCTGGCCAGGCCACGTTCGGGGGCCGAATGTGCCTCCGCATGCATGCCATGTTCGGCGGCCGAACCTGGACTTTCCTCACTTATGCTTTCGGAGGCCTAAAGGCGCTCCCGAAGGCATGCATGTTCGGCGGCCGAACTTGAGGTTCGGCGGCCGAACCTGAGTTTTCCTCCAAGGTTGTTTTTTATGCAAAAACTCATTTCCATTTTATTTAAAACCAAGAAATACCTTAAAACATTTTATGAAAACATGATTCTACCCTACTAGAGGCTTCCGACATCCGAGATTGCACCGGACGGTAGAAATTCCGATATCGGAGTCTAGCCGGGTATTACAACCTCTGTCTTTGAAATTGACTCTGTCAAGACTACTCTTGATTCTAAATTCACTATAAAAAATCTAGGTCACCTGAGAGTTTTTTGTCAATTTAGGGGTGAGAGGTTTTTAATTTGTGTATTTGGGGATGCCGTAGAAATATTTGTGAATTTGAGGTTGGGTGCCAGATGGCAGCCAAAAAGGTGCCTGCGACTGTCAAATAGGCACCAAGGCATGGCGCCACTCTAAATATAATCGTATTATTTTTAATTTTTTTAAATTATATTATAATTATATTAATTAATTAATATATTATTTTTATATTATATTAATTTAATAATTATATTTATATTATATTTTTTATTATAATAAATTTTTTATAATATATTTTATTAATTTTATAATATTTTTATAATAATATTATAATTATATAATACTAATTATAAATTTATTTACCTGTTATTAAAAATATATACAAAAATACTGAATTAAATAATTAATAAAAAAATAAATAAATAAATTAATTAATTAATATAAATATTTAAAATTATAAAAATTAAATTTATTTTTATTCAACTGTTATTATGGAACCGTACATAATTATAGAATAATATTAATTTTAAAACGATTTACATAATCACATAATAATATTAATTTTATAATACTAAAATTATATAGGATATATTAATTTAGTGAAATGAAATTATATAGGATCAATAATATTTTTAATTTAAATATTAATAATAAAATATATTAAATATTAATATATTTTATATATTAATATTTAGAATTATAAAATAAAGTTATGCTGTTAATTAATTTATTCTGTTATCAGATTAATTAATTAATTTAATTTTTTGAATAAATTATAAATAATTTAATATTTTCGTATAACATCTAATAGCAAGATAATATAATAATTTGAAATATTTTATGTAATTTTATGCGTATTATTTATAATTTATCAAGGAAAAAAATAAATAAATTAAGTAATTAATTCAATAAAATAATTTTATATATGTTTAATAGCATAATAGCAGAATAATATTATATTTTTAAATATTTTTATGTGCAGTCCCTTTACTATTAACTTTTATAATACTCTTATATATTAAAAATATTTTTATAAAATATAATAACTATTTATAACTGATTTTAGTAATTTGTAGAGTTATAAAATAACATTATTATGTGATTAAAATATTATTAGTAGTATTTAATCACAATATTATTTTATTAATTTATTAAAATAATAAAAAAAAATTATTATTGAATAAATATATACAATATTATTAAATTATTTTATATATCTAATCTCAACATAATATTAATTTTATAACTATGAAATTATATAATATAATAATTATTTATTTAAAAATTAATAATAAAACTTATTAAATATTAATATATTAAAATTATAAAAATATTTATTATTATAAAAATATAATATAAATAATATTATTAAATTAATATAATATAAATATTTTATTATAATATATTAATAATTAAAAAAATAAAGACATACTGCCATTCTAAGCCGCGCAGTCATTATTTACTTTTTTTAATTTTATTTGTATGAGGTCAGTCCATAATTTAATTTTTTTAATTATTAAAATATTATAATTATATTAATTAACTAATATATTATTTTTATATTATATTAATTAAATAATTATATTTATATTATATTTTTTATAATAATATATTTTATTAATTTTAATATATTTTTATAATAATATTATAATTAAAAAAATACTAATTATAAATTGAACTCTTATTATACGGTGTATATAATTACATAATAATATTAATTATTTTAATATTTTAGAGAGTTATGAAATACATTATTATATAATTAAACATATACATACTATTTAATTACGGTATTATTATATTAATCTATTAAAATATAATATAAAAAATTTATTATAATAAAAAAATATAATATAAATAAAATTATTAAATTAATATTATATAAAAATAATATATTAATTAATTAATATCTATTTTTAAAAATAAAAATAAATAAATAATAGCATTTGTCATCCGAACTCCAAATCCACAAATATTTCTATCCAACTCCAAATATATAAATTAAAATTGTAATTGATCACCAATAATATAGTAATTAATATCAATGTGTTTCGTCCTTTCATAAAAAATGAGATCGACAGGACAAGGACTTACAAGTCTTTCAATAGATATGAAATCTACAAATACAACAGAGGCTATGGTTCGATACTCTTCTTAGTTTTCTAAGAGATTAAAGTGCCAAAAAATACAAAATCCAATGAGAGATTTTTTGAAGGAGCATGATGGTATGAACATGGCACCATTGTTAGCCAAAAGAAATTTATTATTGACATTCTTCCTGATGCAGGCATGTCTCATTGCAGGCCTGCTAAATCTCCTCTATCTAACCATTGACTACAGATATGCATCACCAGTTCTTGCCCAAGTTGCACCTAGTTTCTCTCCTTAGCTCCAACTTGAGGGGAATGTAGAGAATAATCAAAACGCTGTAGTTTTTAATTAAAACGTTGCAGCTTTATGTTCTTTCTTGTATTGACGTTTATTGGCTTTGTCTTTCTTTACTATACTTATCACATGAGCTGTAGATTACAGATATATAAATAGCATGTTATGTACAGACACCTTTTTGTTGTGAAATAGAAAAAGAGCATACCATAAGAGTTGAGATTTATATATAATATTAATTCTCAAAATGGCAAATAAAGTATTTCTAGCTAATCTAATAGGTTTAGATCAATAGAAATATTGTTTTGGTGATTTGGTTTCATTCTCAAGGAATTAAGAATATGAATGATGGAACTACTCAATATAATATGCTCTACAAAAGCTAACAGTCAGCAGCCCAGAAACAAGATTGATAGACTGCAAAAATCAAAATAAATCTGCAGTTTTTCATTGCTCGTGATCCTAAAACTATGAACTTCAAATTCCAAATCTTAAGCATCTGCTGTTACAATTTGGTTCATCTCTTAGGCTATAATGGGAGATGGACTCCTTGATCGCACCCAAGTTACTAAATCATCCCGTGTTGCCACAAAACAACCAGCTCTTTCTTCACACTGTCTAAATGGTGCAGAAAGTTTTTCAACATGTGCAGCGAATGCATTGGCTAGCCCTTGAGAGAACCTGTGAGTTCCTGTACCAGTGTGAGCTGAAAACATTTCTGGCAATGCCTCGTTGCGCTGAACAAATTTGGTTAAAGTTCCCATCCATTCCTCAAGTGCAGTATGAGCTGCACCCACAGACAGTGAGCGAACATCCAAACTCCACTCATCTGCAGTTTTATGATGTAAATCTGGATATAATCCATAAAGAGTTCCCAGATAGAGCAGCTCATGTGCTCTACCATGAAGATTTCTACTACGACATATATCAATCAAGCAGTTACAAAAGGGTCTTCGTGCCTCAACTGCAGTGTCACCGACAATAACCCTAAACTCCTCCTTAACAGTCTCATAGCTAGTCTTTTCTTCTTCAATCAACCTCACCAATGCAACCAACCTTGGATTAGCTTGCTGTAAACAAGCAAGTACTCTGTTTGCATCCTCACTCTCCTCACAAAGTGACACAACAGAGAGCAAGCAACCACAAAGTCTATCATCTGGATTAACCCCTCGCTCAATTGAAACATTAAAAACCCTAACCAGATCATCAATTCTCCTAGATTTTCCTAAGCACTGAATCAAACAAGTGCATCCCATCACATTAATATCAACACCCAACTTAGACATCTCTTCAAATAGATCCATTGCCTTACTGGCATTCCCTCCGCTGCCATATATGTTTAACATTGCTGTGTAGCTCCAACTATCTGGCCTACAGTGCTCTGATCGCTTCATATCCTCAAACAATCTCTCAGCCTCCTCCTCCATACCAAGATCTGCACACATGCTTAGCAATGTATTAAACAAAATGAAGTCCATTGGCCAATCATTTGACCTCATCCGTTCCCATAATTCCATTGCATCCTTAGCCCACCTAGCCTTACCATAAATCTTGGCCAGTACAGTTAATGATTTCTCATTTGGGGTTACCCCCGATTCCACCATTTCCTCAAACAAACTCCTAGCCAGACCAGGTTTCCCAGCTCTGCCCATTGCCTCTAGCAATGTATTGTACACAACCAAATTAGGCTGAACACCTAAAGATTTCATTTCTTGCAATACGAACCTAATGCCATCATAGTCCCCTGCTTCACCAAACATCTTTGCCAAAACAGAGAATGTAATAGGATCAGGCTTCCACCCACTGGCTACCCCTCTCTCATACAGACTTAACACTTCCTCAACCTTCCCCAATTTAGCATAAACATCTAAAACAGCAGAATAGGTAACCTCGTCAGGCATTAAACCAGTTTTATACATTCTCTCAAACCACTCCAATGCCTTATCAAACATATTGCACCTTTTAGCACAAGTTATAATAGTTGAATATGTAATGTTATCAAGTTCAATTTCATTGCTTACCATCTCATTTGCGAGGTTGTCAATGAGCTCAAACTGCCTCCCAAACCTTAAAGACTTCATTACCACATTGTAGAATATAGTCTCCATAGGAAACGAATTCTGGGTTTTGATCCAATTGAAAAAAAGATGAGCCTTTTGCCATGGTTTCAAGCTATTAAGTATCAAGAGCGCATTCTCTCTGGTGAGCGGATAAGGGATTTGTTCAAGAAGAGATAAGAAAGTAGTTTCATTTGAAGAATCACAATCGTTCAGCTTCTGTGCAAAGAGTCTCAACTCTTTGACAATGGGATTGAGCGAGTAAGGAGAACGCTTTTGCCTTTGAAGTGAAAGCACAGACTTTCTAGGTTTTGTGGGGTTGACCCATGTGGACTTTGGCTTAGATAAGAGATGGGTTCTGTTGTCTTCGGTAGTGGAGAGGGTGGTAGCAGAGAGAGGCTTGAGTTGGTCAGATAAAGATGGGTTTTTGGGGTTGAGTGATTCCTTGAGATTTCGAGATGACTTTGGAGAAGATCGAGATGAATTGCAGGAAATGGTGAGTCTCTTTTTGGTAAGATTTTGCCTGATTGGCGCAGTGAAGAAGATAGGTCTTCTTTTATCAGATTGTGGTATTGTAAGATGAAAATCTGGAGCTGCAGAGAGATTAGAAGCCATGACTGAGTTGAGAAAGCTGTGTTTTTTGCTGAAGAAATATCTAGGTACTTATCTACTATGATTCACAGGAAAAAAAATTAAATACAATAAAATAAAACAATAGAATTTAGAAAGCTCATGACGGTATAGGATAATATTATCATTGTTAATAAATTAATTTTCTTCTTTGAATTAATATATTAAAGAAATTCTTATAAAAAAAATATATTAAAAATTTACCTAATAGAATTTAGAAAACATGCCAGTTTCGTCCCTAGTATTCACCTTTTCAATCCATTGTTATAAGATTTCACAATTCAAAAATGAAACGAAAAACAGAACCATGAATGGTGATAAAATGTAATCGAAAAAGGTATAGATACAAGCAAAAGGTGACTTGTGATACAACTCCTCCCAATATTATTTCCAAAAACGAATTTCTTAAATATATTAAAAATGCTAACAATTCATTACTAATTGCATGTTAGTTATCTTCATTGTAGACTAACACTTCATTTGATATGATTTATTTGTTTAAAAAAAATTAAATAAATTTTTATAAAACCATGCAAAATTTCAACAACCTTTAAAATAATTTTTTTTAATTAAAAAATATTGAATTCTTTTATTTCAAATAAAAAATTCGAAAGAAAAAAAATTGAATTGAACTTTTGTGAAATCTTTAATTCCAAATGATGTGTCTGAGATGAGATGGGTGACATGACCAGAATGGAACACTGCTATGATTGGCTAGATCCTGTAAGGGAGAAAAAGTGAGGCGATGGTGGGTCACCACCACTCCGACGCTCAAATTAGTATCTTGGAGAATAGAGAGAATGCAATGGATTACTCAGAGCAAGAGTAGTCTCAAAGAATAGCGTACCTTGTCTCCGTGTTGCTACTCCTTTTTATACTACTAGAGGTAGGGATGAATATGATATTTTTCTAAAAATTTGGTAGTAATATGGCTGTCTGCTTGATACGAGGTATTACAAGCCACCAGATGGGAATTTCGCGATCACAGGCATAATGTGTGTGATAACGGTAACCTCATGTCAAGATTTGCCTTGTTGGAGGAAGGGCGAGTCTTTTGGTGATGATTCGAGTGTTAAAGTGCCCGGGTATTCTCTTTCTCGTTTTGGTCTGCATTTTCTATGTGTCTGATCCTTGCCACGTGTCCCTATTAAGTAGCGACAGCTCACGGCTTACTTTAGATTATTGTTTGTGTAGCATCAAAGGTCCCCCGAATGGTCTTTAATTCTTCAGATTTGAAGGTGGCACTTTGTCTTTTTGGATACGTGGCGCAACTTGGCTACTTATATCTTTTTGTCTTCCCTTGCTCATAATGACGACCTTATTTTTTGGTCCATATTAAAGGCCTTGCCGGCCTGGCCGTTGTATAAGCACCCCTCTTTCTCCTTTATTTTTTGTTATTACCATCTTCGGGAACCATAGACTAGGGCACTTGCTTTCTTCCTCTTAAGGGTGATCAAATCTGTGTGGGTCATCATAGTCTATGAAGTGCAGCTGAAGATGAGTTTTTACAAGACTACAAGCATACTACTGAAGTTGCATTTGGTTTGACTGTAATGCCTCTTCAGAGTTGTGATTCTTGGATATTTTATGAAGATGCAGTCGCATTACTTGGCTCCACGGGTTGCAACCAGCTCGACTATAATGCCTTCTCAATCCTAAGGTGGGGATTGTGTAAAATTGATTCTGATGGCAAGGTCAGGAAGGTAGTTGGAGAGACAGTTCTTTGCTTGGCCTTCCAACCAGTATCGTAGGATGAGATGGAGTTTCTATTAATAGATTTTTAAGGGTTCTGATGTAATAGAAACTTCGAGTCTCTTTTATCTCCTTGTAGTCTTTTATAATAAAAATGTATATTTCATTTAGTAGTACAAACATATCTATTTGTGAATTTGAATCTCGGTTTTTCAAATGTTCCTCATAAAATTTAAGTAGAGTAGAATGAATACCCGGATGTATGGGCTGGCGAGTACGCGCCTCTACCTCGCCCTGTGTGTTTTCGTGATTAGTGGCCTTCATTCATCCTGGTTCTTGGCTTATCTTTTACATTATCCTCTTGTAACGACCCGAAATCGGACCGCTACCGGCGCTAAGATCCAGATCGACTTAAGGTCGCCAGGACCCGTAGCAAGCCTGCTATACTCTCTGTGTACCTGTAAAACCCCATACATGATTAACATAACCTGTAAAACTGAAAACCTCCTGCTATCTCATACCATGGTTCAACCTGTGCATGCACTAACTCATTACACAGACTCCCCTTGCCAGAGCACTCATTAAAGCTCTAGCTGAGTCCACACAGCATATGTCAAACCTGGTCATCCATACTCATCAACTAGCCATATACATAATAGACCATGTATACAAAAAGGGATTTACATTACATATGGGTCAAGCACAATACTAGATACAAACTCTATACAAATCCATTACATCTCCTTACATCATTACATGTCCACACTATGCTATAACATATCTCTTACTCTTTCTCTTCCTATACCCTGCTAGACTTTCCCTGTACACTGAACCTGCAAAACTAGGTTAGGGGAGAAGGGTGAGCTATAAAGCCCAGTGAGTAGAAACACGAAAAACAGTTCATTCATTACATGCTCTCATGAAATGCGTCACAGCACAAACATTTCACATCACGGATGGATATGACCACCAAAACTCCCTCCAGTGCCAGTATACCTGGCCCGGCCAGGTCTTACAACATCAGTATGCCTGGCCCGGCCAGGTCTTACAACAGCAGTATGCCTGGCCCAGCCAGGTCTTACAACATCTCTAGGGCTATTGGGGTCGCCTTGGTCCATTCACATCCTCAACATATTATGCAATGCGTCATATTCGTGATACTAGTGCAAGCAACCTATTACATCTCATTATGATGCATGAACATGCTTTAGGCATATGATTTCGTGCAATAAAAGATTAAGTATAGTTCTACTCACCTCTGGCTGACTCTGTACTCACTCAGAATACACTGAAACAGTGCTCACTGCTGCTCTCTGCGGTTCCTCTGGTCCGTTTCTACACAGGCGGACTCAAATGAGGGACCAAACTAACTAAAAAACAATTCTATAAAACTCCCCAAAACCCCCTTAAACCATCCTACAACAATCACATAAAACATACAAAAGAAGGCTGGACAGGGCACTTTCGGCGGCAGGTTCGGCCCCCGAACGTGGCCTTGGCAGATCACCTGTTTGCTGGGAAGAAGTTGGAGATAAGGCCTTGGCAGGGCCTGAGCTAGTAGAGATTACCAGCAGGGTAGTACCCATAATCAGAGAAAGGATCAAGACTGCTGCAAACAGACAGAAGAGTTATGCAGACATCCGCAGAAGGCAGGTCGAGTTTCAGGAGGGGGATCTGGTATTGCTCAAGGTGTCTCCTATGAAAGGAGTGGTTCGCTTCGGGAAGAAAGGTAAACTAGCCCCACGATACATCGGACCCTTTGAAATCTTGCAAAAGATTGGGAATGTGTCGTACAAGCTGGATTTACCTGCTTCAATGGAAAGAATCCATCCGGTTTTCCATGTTTCGATGTTGAGGAAGTTTGTGTCAGATCCGAGCAAGGTTCTTAGTGAGACTGATGTGGAGGTCCAAGAGGATCTCACCTATGTTGAACAGCCAGTACGGATCATAGACACCCAGATCAGAAAGCTAAGAAACAAGGAAATCCCGATGGTGAAAGTCCTGTGGAACCACCATAATTTGGAGGAATGCACTTGGGAGACACGGGAGTCTATGCTCCAGCAGTACCCTCATCTCTTTTAAGGTTAGATCTCTATGTGTTTATGTGCTATGTATGTATGTATGTTATGTTTCATACCATGCTATGTGCTAGTTGAGGTACATTCGGGGACGAATGTTCTTAAGGGGGGGAGAATGTAATACCCGGCTAGACTCCGGTATCGGAATTCCTACCGTTCGGTGGAATCTCGAATGTCGGAAGCCTCTAGTAGGGTAGAACCATGTTTTCATAAAATGTTTTAAGGTTTTGATGATTTTAAGTAAAAAGGAAATGCGTTTTTGCATAAAAACAACCTTGAAGGAAAACTCAGGTTCGGCCGCCGAACATGCATGCCTTCGGGAGCGCCTTTAGGCCCCCGAAAGCATAAGTGAGGGAAGTCCAGGTTCGGCCGCCGAACCTCAAGTTCGGCCGCCGAACATGGCATGCATGCGGAGGCACGTTCGGCCCCCGAACGTGGCCTGGCCAGCCACTATAAAAGGGTCCCTTAGCCGAAAACGGGCGAGCTTTTTCCCCATTTCCGGCCAAGGTGAGTTCTCCGCCACCCCTCATCGATCTTGAGTCTTTTCCTTCAGATCTTTCAAGTTTTACAATAGTTTTCATCTTGTTTTGAAGATTTCCGAGTTTTGAGCAAGTTTTGGAGCTTTGAGGTTCAAGAACTCAAATCTCTTCCAACTCCAAGTTAGATCGCCTCCACCCTCGATCTTCAAGAGGTAAGAGTCGATCTCTAGCTTACATTATGTTTTAAACAAGTTTTATGCAAGTTTATGGGGTAGAAAATGCATGTGTAGCTTATGTTGAGCTTATGGGTTTTTGATGTGATTTTGAACAATGTGGCTTGCAAATGTATGTTGGATGTGTTATAGATGGGGTTTTAGTTAGTTGATGCCACTAGGAACTTGTATGCTTGTGTATGAGTGTTGTAGAATAGGTTTATGCATGTATGAATGAGAGTGGAGGCATAAATGCATAGGGGAGCTGAGTTTCTGCCATTCTGGGAGAAACCAGGTTCGGCAGCCGAAGGAACTTTCGGCCGCCGAACATGCTTGTGGAGGCAGCCTTCGGCTGCCGAAGCTTGCCCCCGAAAGGAGACTTTCGTCTCTGTCTGGGAGTTTCGGCCGCCGAAAGTGCCGCCGAACATGCATGAGTTTTGCCTCTGTCTGGGGGTTTCGGCCGCCGAAGGTGCCGCCGAACCTGCCTGACTTTCGGCTCTGGAGGGACTTTCGGCCGCCGAACCTGCCGCCGAAAGTGCCCTGTCCAGCCCTTTCTTGCATGTTTTTCTATGATTATTCCATGATGTTTTAGGGGGTTTTTGGGGAATAGTTTAGAGTTATATTCATGTATGTTTGGTCCCTCATTTGAGTCCACCTGTGTAGGTTCGGACCCGAGGAACCGGGACCCCAGCAGTGAGTCTGTTGCCCCAGTGTCTGGTCAGAGCTATCCAGAGGTGAGTGGAATAACCCTTTATGTTTTTAAGCAAATCAATTGCAAGGATTGAGCATGATCATGCATCATGAATGCCATGTGATGAATTAGGTTGCTTGCATTAGAATTCACGAATATGTTGCATTGCATATTTTAAATGTTGATGTGGATGAATGTTGGATGATCCATAGCCCTCGATCTATGATATGACGATGTGATATGTACGGTATGGAATGTAAGACCAGTGGGACCCATTCTACGTTCGCTGGCACTATGTAAGGGAAAGACCAGGACCCATTCTACGTTCTGGCACAGTTGGACACTGTTATGTTATGATATGTAAGGGAAAGACCAGGACCCATTCTACGTTCTGGCACAGTTGGACCATGTAGAGGGCTATTGGTGACAGGTTCATCCTTGATGTGATTAGCTGTGATGTGATGCATTTCATGTTATCATATGTTTTAAATGTTTTATTATTCTGCTCACTGGGCTCTAGTAGCTCACCCCTCTCCCAATTTTCCCCAGGATTGCAGGTACAGGGTAGACCAGGAGGTTTACAAGAGTAATGAAGTCTGGTGTATGTAATAGATAGTGTGGACATGATAAATGTATTAATGTTATGTAAAAGTACAGTTTCAGTCATGTAATGATATTGAGGATTAGAGATTGTGCTTGACTTTATTTATGAGGTATCCCTTTTAATACATGATCTTAGATGTTTCATAATGTTCATGTAAGCCAACTCATCTTATGATGTATCGCCCATTGGGGCATTGATGGGATCCCACAGAGGGGTCATGATTATGATTATGAGTATGTTCAGTGCATGTACAGGTTGAGTTTGGCTTATGGTTGAAAGAAAAGTTTCAGAGTTTTATGTATGTTGTTGATCATGTATGGGATTAAACAGGTTTTCAGGATGTATGTCAGGCTTGCTACGGGTCTTGGTGGCCTTAAGCCGACCCGGATCCTAGCGCCGGTAGCGGTCCGATTTTCGGGTCGTTACACTTATCCATTTCACCGACCTAGGGCCTTTTATAGGTGGCTGGCCAGACCACCTTCGGCGGCCAAACGTGAAACCAAAACTCATGCATGTTCGGCGGCCGAACTTCACCTTCGGCGGCCGAACATTGCATTTCTCCCTTCGCTCTTTTCTTTCAAAACTCATTTCCTTTTGGACTTAAAACATAAAAACATACTAAAATCCTTTACAAAAAACATAAAGCGTACCCTTCTAGCGGATTTCGACATCCGAGATTCCACCGGAAAATAGAATTCCGATGCCGGACTCGAGCCGGGTATTACATTCTCCCCCCTTAAGAACATTTGTCCCCGAATGTTCCACAAACAATGAAACACATAAAAAGAAGGAAACTAACCTTAAAACAGATATGGATATTGCTGGAGCATAGACTCCCGTGTTTCCTAGGTGCACTCTTCTAGATTGTGGTGGTTCCAAAGGACTTTCACCATTGGAATTTCCTTGTTCCTTAGCTGTCTGATCTGTGTGTCAAGGATCCGCACTGGCTGCTCTATATAGGTGAGATCTCCCAGGATCTCCACCTCAGGCTCACTAAGAACCTTACTCGGATCTGACACAAACTTTCGGAGTATAGAAACATGGAAAACCGGGTGAATTCTCTCCATAGAAGCAGGTAAATCCAGCTTGTACGACACATTCCCAATCTTCTGCAAGATCTCAAAATGTCCAATGTACCGTGGGGCTAGCTTACCTTTCTTCCCAAATCGAACCACTCCTTTCATTGGAGACACCTTTAGCAATACCATATCACCTTCCTGTAACTCTATCTGCTTTCTGCGGATATCTGCATAGCTTTTCTGTCTGCTCTAAGCAGTCTTGATCCTCTCTCTAATCATGGGCACCACTCTGCTGGTGATCTCAACTAACTCCGGTCCTGCAAGAGCCGCCTCTCCTACTTCTTCCCAGCAAACAGGTGATCTGCACTTCCGCCCATACAAAGCTTTACAAGGGGCCATCCCGATGCTAGCATGATGATTGTTATTGTAAGCAAACTCCACCAAAGGTAGATGCTGCCTCCAAGAACCGCCAAAGTCTAACACACACATTCTGAGCATATCCTCTATGGTTTGGATGGTCCTCTCTGACTGTCCATCAGTCTGTGGGTGGAAAGCAGTGCTAAAATCCAACCTTATACCCAGAGCACTCTGCAGACTCCGCCAAAATCTAGAGGTGAACTGAGGTCCTCTATCTGAAACTATAGACACTGGGACTCCATGCAACCTTACGATCTCCTCCAAATAAACCTGTGCTAACTTATCCACAGAGTAGTTGCTCCTAACAGGGATGAAGTGAGCAGATTTCGTCAGTCTATCCACAATCACCCATATGGAGTCTATCCTGTTGGACGCTGCCGGTAAGCCCACTACAAAATCCATAGCTATGTTTTCCCATTTCCACTCTGGAATCGGCAGTGGGTTAAGCATTCCAGCCGGCTTCTGATGTTCCAGTTTCACCCTCTGGCAAACTTCACAGGCGGACACAAACTGTGCCACTTCTTTCTTCATAGCTGGCCACCAATAGACTCTTTTCAGATCCTGATACATCTTGGTGGCTCCAGGGTGAACACTGTACCTTGCATTATGAGCCTCCCTCATAATGTCTCCTTTCAGGTTACTGTCATCTGGTACACATAGTCGATTCTCATAGCGGAGGATCCCTTTGCTGTCAAATCTAAACTCTGCACTGTTGCCTGACTGAATAGTCCTGGCAATTCTCACTAACTCAGGGTCCTCATGCTGTTTCTGAGCCACCTGCTCCAGAAACACGCATCTGTGCTATCAATGCACCTATACCAGACAACTCTAGCTGTAGCCCTTCGTCGATGAGCTTATAAAACTCCATCACCACTGGTCTTCGCTCTGCTGCTATATGGGACAAACTGCCAAGTGATTTCCGGCTTAGGGCGTCTGCCACAACATTCGCCTTACCCGGATGATACTGAATCTTGCAATCATAGTCACTGAGCAGTTCCATCTATCTTCTCTGCCTCAAATTCAGCTCTTTCTGACTCAAGATGTACTGTAAACTCTTGTGATCTGTGAAGATCTCGCATTTAACCCCATAAAGGTAATGCTTCCACATCTTGAGTGCAAAAATAACTGCTGCCATCTCTAGGTCATGGGTGGGGTAATTCAACTCGTGCTTCTTCAACTGTCTCGAAGCATAAGCAATCACCCTGTCATTCTGCATCAGAACACAACCCAGTCCCACTCTAGACGCATCACAGAACACTGTGAAGTCCTCATTACTGACAGGCAGAGCTAACACCGGTGCTGATGTTAATCTTCTCTTTAACTCTTCAAAGCTCTCGTCACACTGGTCTGACCATACGAACTTCTGGTTCTTCTGAGTCAGTTTGGTCATAGGAGCAGCTATCTTTGAGAAGTTCTGAACGAACCTCCTGTAGTAACCTGCCAAACCCAGAAAGCTTTTAATCTCTGTCACTGAGGTGGGTTTAGGCCAGTTAGCTATAGCTTCTATCTTCTTGGGGTCTACCTCCATACCTTCTGCTGATACAACATGCCCCAAGAAGGAAATGCTCCTTAACCAAAACTCACTCTTAGAGAACTTGGCATATAAACCATGCTCTCTCAGTGTCTGCAGAACTGTCCTCAGATGCTGGGCATGCTCCTTGGCATCTCTGGAGTACACTAAGATGTCATCAATAAAGACAATCACAAAGTGATCCAGATACTCGCTGAAAACTCTGTTCATGAGATCCATGAATGCTGCAGGGGCGTTAGTCAACCCGAACGGCATTACTAAGAACTCATAATGCCCATATCTGGTCCTGAAAGCTGTCTTTAGCACATCTACTTCTCTGACTCTCAACTGATGATACCTGGACCTCAGATCTATTTTAGAGAAACAACCTGCTCCAGCTAGCTGGTCGAATAGATCATCGATCCTAGGCAGGGGATACTTATTCTTGGTAGTGACCTTGTTCAACTGTCGATAGTCGATACAAAGTCTGAGAGATCCATCCTTCTTTCTAACAAAAAGTACTGGAGCACCCCAAGGTGAGGTACTAGGGCGGATGAAACCTTTATCTACCAAGTCCTGTAGCTGCTCTTTCAACTCTTTTAACTCTGCTGGCGCCATCCTGTAGGGAGGAATAGAGATAGGTCTGGTACCAGGTAGCAATTCTATTGCAAACTCTATCTCCCTATCAGGTGGTAGTCCTGGAAGCTCGTCTGGGAAAACGTCTAGAAACTCTCGGACTACAAGAACTGAGGCTGGTTCCCTAACCTGTCTATCTAGCTCTCTCACCTGAGCTAGAAACCTCTGACAACCCTTCCTAAGCAAACGATGAGCCTGAAGGGCTGAGATCAAACCTCTCGGAGTACCCCTCCTGTCTCCTCTGAAGACACATGCTGACTCATCCTGGTCTCTGAGACTAACTACTTTGTCTCTGCAGTCCAAGGTAGCTCCATATGTAGATAGCCAATCCATCCCTAGAATGACATCAAAATCCGTCAAATCTAGAACCACTAGGTCAGCTGGAAGGCATCTTCCCTCGATGAACACTGGACTGAAGCGACAAACTGACACTGCCACTGATGGGTCACATTTGGGTCCACTGACCCAAAGAGGACACTCTAACTCTGAGATCATCAGACCCAATCTCTCCACGGCTCTCGAAGCAATAAAAGAGTGAGAAGCACCGGGGTCCATCAAAGCATACACATCAGAACAACCAATTATGAGATTACCTGACACCACTGTGTTCGACGTGTTTGCCTCCTCTTGAGTCACAGTGAAGATCCGTGCTGGGGCTACCGGACCTTCACCTCGGGAACCTGCCGCTGAAGAAGAGGCTGACCCTCTCCCTCTACCTCTGCCACTGCTCTGAGGCATGGCTGGAGCTGCTGGCTGTGCCACACTGCCTGAGCTCATCTGCTGGGATGGTGCCATAAAGGTCAACTGAGGACATTTCTGAGCAAAATGTCCTTCCTGTCCACACTTAAAGCAGGCTCATCTGCTAGGATGGTGCCATAAAGGTCAACTGAGGACATTTCCGAGCAAAATGTCCTTCCTGTCCACACTTAAAGCAGGCTGTAGATCCCATACGACAAACTCCTTTGTACGGCCTTCCACATCTCATGCACACTGTACTGCCTGTGCCAGAGCTTAAGCTACTACCCATTCCCAGACTAGACTTGATCTTGTTCCAGAACTTACCCTTCCTCGCTTTAAACTTTTCTCCTTTCTTGCTGCCAGAAGCTGCTGCACTGGGGGTCTTAGAACCCGAAGACTGTGCCACTTGCTGTTTCACTGTTCCCTGAATAATGGCACTCGCCTCCATCTTCTTGGCGGCATACACTATAGAGTGGAAACTCTCTTTCTCTGCTGGAAGAATCAAGGAGGAATACCTGGGATGAAGTCTCATGGTATATCTCCTTGCCTTCTTCCGGTCAGTGTCATAAGCCTGACCCACATACTGTAACAGATCCAGGAACTTATCTCTGTATTCCTCTACACTCATTTCTTCAGTCTGTCTCAACTGTTCAAATTCTATCACTTTCAGCTCCCTGGAACTGTCAGGAAAAGCCCACCCTGCAAACTCATTGGCGAACTCTCCCCATGACATACTGTCCAACCTGGGGTTCACATAATTCTTGTACCACTCTTGAGCTTTCTTACATCTCAGTGTGAACCCTGCCATCTCAATGACTCTGCTATCATCAGCTCCTAACTCGTCGGTTATCATCTTAACCAACCTGAGGTACTCAAAATGGTCGTCTCCCGTGTTGTACTTGGGAGCATCCAACTTTAGGTACTCTATCATCTTCACCCTACTTCCCCCAGATGAGCTAGGCTGAGGTGCTTGGACAACTGGGGCGACTGGTTCTGGTTCTGGTGGTGGAGCAGAAGGTGCTGAACTTGGCTCTGGGTATGCTGTACTGGGATGGAAAGGTGTGGGTGGATACATGGGAGATGGTGGGTAAAAAGGAGGATAAGGCATATAAGGCATGTAGGTAGGATATGGGGTAAAACTAGAGTAATCCGACCTACCCCCCATCGGATACCCTGGGCCCTGTGAAAAGGGTGGATAACCAAACTCCGAGGCCTGAGCGCCTCCCTGAGACTCTCCCATACCCTCTTCAGACCTGCCCATACCCATGCTTTCCTCTCTTGACTGGTCCACATCCATAGCCTCCCTCATTTCCTCTGAGCTCCCTCCTCTATCTGCTCCTCTTCTGCTCTCATCAAAAGACCTTCTAGGGTCCCTTGACGTACCCTCCCTGCTTGATCTCTGAGACCTTGCCCTTGGCAACGCAGGAGGACGAGCATCTGAGCCCTCATTCACTGGTGGGACTCCAGTCAATCGTGCAGATCGACGAGTTCCTCTCATCTTAACTTTCTGGAAAACAAACAACATAACAGCACACATCAGCAAAGAAACATCACATAACAACAATGCACATGCAGAGCTCATGGCATTACACCTCAGAAATTAGACAGGACTCAACATCCTATCCTAGTGGACATGCTTCCTATTGTGCTTGACCTCCTATAACCTCTATGAGCCTAACACTCGCTATCTAGGTCTGACCATATGAACCTACTGCTCTGATACCAATCTGTAACGACCCGAAATCGGACCGCTACCGGCGCTAGGATCCAGATCGACTTAAGGTCGCCAGGACTCGTAGCAAGCCTGCTATACTCTCTGTGTACCTGTAAAACCCCATACATGATTAACATAACCTGTAAAACTGAAAACCTCCTGCTATCTCATACCATGGTTCAACCTGTGCATGCACTAACTCATTACACAGACTCCCCTTGCCAGAGCACTCATCAAAGCTCTAGCTGAGTCCACACAGCATATGCCAAACCTGGTCATCCATACTCATCAACTAGCCATATACATAATAGACCATGTATACAAAAAGGGATTTACATTACATATGGGTCAAGCACAATACTAGATACAAACTCTATACAAATCCATTACATCTCCTTACATCATTACATGTCCACACTATGCTATTACATATCTCTTACTCTTTCTCTTCCTGTACCCTGCTAGACTTCCCCTGTACACTGAACCTGCAAAACTAGGTTAGGGGAGAGGGGTGAGCTATAAAGCCCAGTGAGTAGAAACACGAAAAACAGTTCATTTATTACATGCTCTCATGAAATGCATCACAGCACAAACATTTCACATCACGGATGGACATGACCACCAAAACTCCCTCTAGTGTCAGTATGCCTGGCCCGGCCAGGTCTTACAATATCAGTATGCCTGGCCCGGCCAGGTCTTACAACAGTAGTATGCCTGGCCCAGCCAGGTCTTACAACATCTCTAGGGCTATTGGGGTCGCCTTGGTCCATTCACATCCTCAACATATTATGCAATGCATCATATTCGTGATACTAGTGCAAGCAACCTATTACATCTCATCATGATGCATGAACATGCTTTAGGCATATGATTTCGTGCAATAAAAGATTAAGTATAGTTCTACTCACCTCTGGCTGACTCTGTATTCACTCAGAATACACTGAAATAGTGCTCACTGCTGCTCTCTGCGGTTTCTCTGGTCCGTTCCTACACAGGTGGACTTAAATGAGGGACCAAACTAACTCAAGAACAATTCTATAAAACTCCCCAAAACCCCCTTAAACCATCCTACAATAATCACATAAAACATACAAAAGAAGGCTGGACAGGGCACTTTCGGCGGCAGGTTCAGCGGCCAAAAGTCCCTTCCAGAGACGAAACTCAAGCACCTTCGACGGCCGAACTTTACTTTCGGCAGCCGAACCCTTTCGGGGGCAAGGTTCGGGGGCTGAAAGGCATTCCAGAGACAAAAGTCTCTAACCTTCGGCTGTCGAAACCCCGCTCCAGAGCCGAAAGTCCAAACCTTCGGGGGCAAGCTTAGGCAGCCGAAACCACCTCCTTAGCACGTTCGGCGGCCGAAACTGGATTTTCTAGTTAGGCAGAAACTTGTTCTGCTACATGCAAAAATGCACCAAAACTTCACTCAAACATGCAACCAACATTCCACAACCTGCATATACTCAAGTATAGGCACAAAGGGGTCCAAAACTACATGAAAACCCCAACAAACAACACAACACAACACAAATACATGCTTTGACCAAAAATCAACCAAAACCTCAACTTACCCTAAACATGCATCTCTACCCAAAAACTTCATAAACCATGGAAAGAAGGTCAGGATCTTCACTTACCTCACACAAACAAGTAGATAAACGATCCCAACGTGGAGATATGGAGCAAAACACTCCCAAAGCCTCCAAACTTCAAAACTTTGGTTTAAAGCTCAAAAGCTTCAAAACACCATAAAACCCATTAAAACTTTGCAAGATTTGAAGAAAACATGAAAATCACCCAAGGAAGCTCATGATCTCACCTAGGTCTGTGCAAATGGAAGAAACTTATCCATTTCACCGACCTAGGGCCTTTTATAGGTGGCTGGCCAGACCACCTTCGGCGGCCAAACGTGAAACCAAAACTCATGCATGTTCGGCGGCCGAACTACACCTTCGGCGGCCGAACCTTGCATTTCTCCCTTGGCTCTTTTCTTTCAAAACTCATTTCCTTTTGGACTTAAAACATAAAAACATACTACAATCCTTTACAAAAAACATAAAGCGTACCCTTCTAGCGGATTTCGACATCCGAGATTCCACCGGAAAGTAGAATTCTGATGCCGGACTCGAGCCGGGTATTACACCTCTGATCTTTGATTGGCGTCCCCTTTGTCCCTTGGGGATTAGTATACCCCTTTCTAACCAACATTCGGTTTGTCCCTTAGTCTTGGGGGTATTGCCTCGTGATTTTGATGCCCGGACGGTTTCCTTTGCGACCTGTGCTGGCAGAAAATGCCTTGTGGTTGTGTTTAGTGGGATCAATGCCTGAGTAACTTGGCAAAAATCACTTTATGACTTGCCCTGGTGAAAATTTCCTTGTGGCCATGATTAGTGGGACAAACGCCCGAGTGGTTTGGCAAAAACTGCCTTGTAACCTGGCCTGCCGAAAACTGATTTGTGACCGTGATTAGTGGGACCAACATCTGAATGGTCTAGCAAAAACCACTTTGTGACCTAGTTTGGCGAAAACTGCCTTGTGGTCGTGATTAATGGGACCAATGCTGGCAAAAACTGCCTCATGGTTGTGTTCAATGGGATCAATGCCTGAGTAACTTGGCAAAAATCACTTTATGACTTGCCCTGGTGAAAATTTCCTTGTGGCCATGATTAGTGGGATAAATGCCCGAGTGGTCTGGCGAAAACTGCCTTGTAACCTGGCCTAGCGAAAACTGATTTGTGACCGTGATTAGTGGGATCAACGTTCGAATGGTCTACCGAAAACCACCTTGTGACCTAGCCTAGCGAAAACTGCCTTGTGGCCGTGATTAGTGGGACCAATGCTCGAGTGGTATGATGAAAATTGCCTTGTGATTTGCCCTGGTGAAAAACTGCCTTATAGCGTTGATTTGTAGGACCAATGCCCAAGTGATCTGGCAAAAACTGACTTGTGACCTGACCTGGCGAAAACTGTCTAGTGGCCATGATTAGTGGGAACAATGTTCGAATGGTCTAGCGAAAATTGCCTTGTGACCTGACTTGACAAAAACTGCCTTATGGCTGTGATTAGTGGGACCAACACCTGAGTGGTCCGGTAAAAACTACCTTGTGATTTGGCCTGGCGAAAACTTCCTTGTTGTAAAGACCCGAAACCGGACCGCTACCGGCGCTAGGATCCAGATCGACTTAAGGTCGCCAGGACCCGTAGCAAGCCTAACATACATCCTGTCATACCTGATAAATCCCATACATGATCATACATTTACATAAAAATTTAAAGCTTTTCATACACCAAGCTTGACCTGTGCATGCACCATAACCATAAACATAAAACCCCACACTAGAGCCCTCATCAAATGCTCTAGTGGGGTAGTATATCATATGTCAAGCCTGGTTCAACATAACTTATTATTAAAACATTTCATATAGATCATGTACAAAAAGGGATTTCTATACATTAGGGCTAAGTACAATACTAATCCTCAATACATTACTGTACAATACCTTACATTACATTATTTTACATTCATGTCCACTACTAGACTATTACATAACAAGCCTTTACCCTCGACGACTTTCCGGTCTATCCTGAACCTGCAAACCTGGGGGTTAGGGGAAAGGGGTGAGCTACTAAAGCCCAGTGAGTAGAATAGTAAAAACAGTTTAATAATTACATGCTTTCATGGAATGCATCACAACACAAGGAAATCACCTTAAGATGGTATTGTCACCAATAGCCCTCTACATATCCAATAAGTGCTCGGCCCTCAACGGAGCTCCTCAGGACTTCCTCTTAAACATAACATAACATATCCAATTGTGCCAGGGGCGTAGAATGGGCCTCGACCTGGACTTCTGTACCATACCATATCATATCATAACGAGGACTAATGAATCATCCAATAACCATCCACATCAACAATAATTAATGCAATGCATCATATTCATGAATTCTAATGCAACAACCTATAAACATGGCAATCGTGATGCATGAACATGCTTAACATTTTAGTTGCTTTGAAATGAAATAGAGTTGTATTCTACTCACCTCTGGCTGACTCTGAAACAGCTAACTCTGCTGGCCTCCTTGGTTCCTCGGGTTCGATCCTACACAGGTGGACTCAAATGAGGGACCAAACAAACTCTAACATGACTCTAAATATCTTCCCAAAAACCCCCTAAAACATCATAAAACATGCATTGAAAATAGGCAAAGGAAGGCTGGGCAGGGGACTTTAGGCAGCAGGTTTAGCGGCCTAAGGTCCCTCTAGAGCCGAAAGTCAGGCACTTTCGGGGGCAGGGTTCGGCAGCCGAAAGTCCTTCTAGAGCTGAAAGTTACAACCTTCGGCGGCAGGTTCGGCGGCCGAAACTCCCCTCCAGAGCTGAAAGTCCAAACTTTCGAGGGCGAGTTTAGGCGGTCTAAAGCTGCCTCCAGGCAGGTTCGGCGGCCGAACCTGGGCTCTCCCAAAGGGCAGAACCCGATTCTACCTTGCATTTCCAGCCATCCACAACACCCCAACATGCAACCAACTATACTAAAACATGCATATACATATATTCAAGCATATAGGGGCATAAAACTAGCCTATACCCCAACAAACATCCACATAGCATACATTTGGGCATAAAGGGTACATGAACCCTAACATTTTACAACTAGCCTAACCATGCATCAAAACCCTTAACCCTATCTTAAAACTTACTTAAAACATGGAAGGAGAGGAGGATCTACACTTACCTCTTGAAGATCGAGAGGAGATGCGATCCCAAACTTGGAGATATGGAGGAACGAGCTCCGGGGGTCTCCAAGCTTCAAAACTTTGATTTTTAGCTCAAAAATCTTCAAAACAACGTAAAAACTCATTAAAACTCGAAGGGATTGAAGGAAAACACAAAATCAACCACGGGAGGATGAAATCTCACCTATGCCCAAAAATAGAGAGAGAAAACTCCCCCATTTTCGGACAAGGGGCCTTTTATAGGTGGTTGGCCAGACCACCTTCGGGGGCCAAAGGTGCCTCCGCAAGAGGTCAATGTTCGGCGGCCGAACCTGGCATTTTCTCCCTTGGTCTTTTCTTTCAAAAACTCATTTTCTTTCTTCATTAAAACTATAAAAATATGTAAAAACATTTCATAAAAACATAATTTTACCCTTCTAGAGGGCTCCGACATCCGAGAAATTCCAGATTCCAACGGAGATTACGCCGGAAGGTAGGAATTTCAATGCTGGGGTCTAGCCGGGTATTACATTCTCCCCCCCTTAAGAACATTCGTCCTCGAATGTTCAACAAACATGCATAGCAACAAGGAAGCACACATAAAACATAAAACACTAACCTTAGAAGAGATAGGGGTATTGCTGGAGCATAGACTCTCGCGTCTCCCAGGTACATTCTTCTATGTTGTGCTGATTCCAAAGGACTTTCACCATCGGGATTTCCTTGTTCCTCAGCTTTCTGATTTGTGTGTCTATTATCCGCACTGGCTGCTCAACATAGGTGAGATCTCCTTGGATCTCCACATTTGGCTCACTAAGAACCTTGTCCGGATCTGACACGAACTTCCGTAACATGGAAACATGGAAAACCAGATGGATTCTCTCCATTGAAGTAGGTAGGTCTAACTTGTACGATACATTCCCAATCTTCTGCAAGATTTCAAAGGGTCTAATGTACCGTGGAGCTAGCTTACCTTTCTTGCCAAAACGAATCACCCTTTTCATAGGAGACACCTTGAGCAACACCATATCTCCCTCCTAAAACTCTACATGCTTCCTGTGGACATCTGCATAGCTCTTTTGCCGACTCACAGCAGTTCTGATTCTTTCTCTGATAATGGGCACTACTCTGCTGGTGATCTCTACTAACTCAGGCCCTGCTAAGGCCCTTTCTCCAACTTCTTCCCAGCAGACAGGTGACCTGCAGTTCCTTCCATACAAAGCTTCATATGGAGCCATCCCTATGCTAGCATGATAGCTGTTATTGTAGGCAAACTCCACCAAGGGTAGATGCTACCTCCAAGAACCGCCAAAATCTAGCACACACATTCTGAGCATATCTTCAATTATCTGGATGGTCCTCTCTGACTGTCCATCAGTCTGTGGATAGAAAGCAGTGCTAAAATCTAACCTGGTACCCATAGCATTCTGCAGACTCCGCCAAAACCTGAAGGTGAACTGGGGTCCCCTATCTGACACTATTGAAACGAGAGCCCCATGCAGCCTGACAACTTCCTCAACATACACCTATGCCAACTTGTCCACCGAATAGCCACTCCTAACAGAGATGAAGTGAGTAGATTTGGTCAGTCTGTCCACAATCACCCATATGGAGTCCAATCTGTTGGACGTTGCCGGTAACCCCACCACAAAATCCATAGCTATATTCTCCCATTTCCACTCTGGAATCGGTAGTGGGTTAAGCATTCCAGCCGGCTTCTGATGTTCCAGCTTCACCCTCTGACAAACTTCACAGGCGGACACAAACTGTGCCACTTCTCTCTTTATAGCTAGCCACCAATAAACTCTTTTCAGATCTTGATACATCTTGGTGGCTCCAGGGTGAACGTTGTATCTAGCATTATGAGCTTCCCTCATAATGATTCCCTTCAGACTCACGTCATATGGTACACATAACCTGCTCCCGTAACGGAGGATCCCCTTGTTGTCAAATCTGAACTCTTCATTCTTGTCTGCCTGGACTGCTCTTGCTATCTTAACCAACTCGAGGTCATCATGCTGTTTCTGAGCCACCTGTTTTAGAAACACGGGTGTCACTCTCATCTGAGCTATCAAAGCACCTGTACCAGACAACTCCAACTGCAGCCCTTCATCGATAAGCTTATAGAATTCCCTCACCATCGGTCTCCTCTCTGCTGTAATATGAGATAGACTGCCAAGTGATTTCCGGCTTAGGGCATCTGCCACAACATTTGCCTTACCCGGATGGTACTAAATTTTACAATCATAGTCACTAAGCAGTTCTACCCATCTTCTCTGACTCAAGATGTACTGCAAGCTTTTATGATCTGTGAAGATCTCACATTTAACCCCATAAAGGTAATGCCTCCACATCTTGAGTGCAAAGATCACAGCTGCCATCTCTAGGTCATGTGTAGGATAATTCAACTCATGCTTCTTCAGCTGCCTAGAAGCATAAGCAATTACCCTCTCATTTTGCATCAACACACAACCTAGTCCCACACGGGACGCATCACAAAACACTGTGAAGCCTTCATTACTGGTAGGCAGAGCTAACACCAGTGCTGACGTTAACCTTTTCTTCAACTCTTCAAAGCTTTTCTCGCACTGGTTAGATCACACAAACCTCTGATTCTTCTTGGTTAATCTGGTCATAGGAGCGGCAATTTTTGAGAAGTCTTGAACGAAGCTCCTGTAGTAACCTGCCAAACCCAAAAAGCTCTTAATCTCTGTAACTGTAGTGGGTCTGGGCCAGTTAGCTATAGCTTCTACCTTCTTGGGGTCCACTTCAATTCCGTTTTCTGATACAACATGCCCCAAGAATGAGATGCTCCTCAACTAGAATTCATACTTGGAGAACTTGGCATACAAGCCGTGCTCCCTCAGGGTCTGCAAAACTAACCTCAGATGATGGGCATGCTGCTATGCATTTCTTGAATACACTAAGATATCATCAATGAAGACAATAACAAAGTGATCCAGATACTGGCTAAAAACTCTGTTCATGAGGTCCATGAATGCTGCAGGGGCATTGGTTAGCCCGAACGGCATTACTAGGAACTCATAATGCCCATATCTGGTCCTGAAAGCCGTCTTCGGCACATCCTCTTCCCTGATTCTCAGCTGGTGATACCTGGATCTCAAATCTATCTTGGAAAAATAACCTGCTCCTGCTAGCTGATCAAATAGATCGTCGATCCTAAGTAACGGATACTTGTTTTTGGTAGTGACTTTGTTCAACTGCCTGTAGTCGATACAAAGTCTCAAGGATCCATTCTTTTTCTTTATAAACAGCACTGGAGCACCCCAAGGTGAGGTACTCGGTCGAATGAAACCCTTATCTATCAACTCTTGCAACTGCTCCTTTAGCTCCTTCAACTATGCTGGTGCCATCCTGTAGGGAGGGATAGAGATTGGTCTAGTTCCAAGCATCACTTCTATTTCGAACTCTATCTCCCTAGCAGGTGGTAGTCCTGGAAGCTCGTCTGGGAAGACATCTGGAAACTCTTTGACCATGGGTACTGAGGCGGGCTCCTTAACCTTACTATCAAGCTCTCTCACATGAGCTAGAAACCCCTGACAACCCCTCCTGAGCAACCTACGAGCCTGTAGGGCTGATATCAGACCTCTAGGTGTACCCCTCCTGTCTCCTCTGAAGACAATCTCTAACCCATCCTGATCTCTGAACTTGACTACTGTAATACCCGGCTAGAATCCGGCATCGAAATTCTACTTTCCGGTGGAATTTAGGATGTCGGAATCCGCTAGAAGGGTAAGAATTATGTTTTTCTAAAGTATTTTTAGTACGTTTTATAGTTTTAAAGTGAAAAGGAAATTTACAGGTATTCAGAGAGTATAGCAGGCTTGCTACGGGTCCTGGCGACCTTAAGTCGACCCGGATCCTAGCGCCGGTGGCGGTCCGATTTTTGGGTCGTTACAACTACCTTGTCTCTGCAGTCCAAGGTAGCACCATGGGCAGATAGCCAATCCATCTCTAGAATGACATCAAAATCCATCAAGTCTAGAACCACAAGGTCGGCTGGAAGGCATCTACTCTCAACAAACACTAGACTATAAGGGCAGACTGACTCTGCCACTGATGGATCATACTTGAGTCCACTGACCCAGAGGGGACACTCTAACCTAGAGACTATCAAACCCAACCTCTCTAAGGCTCTCGGAGCAACAAAAGAATGAGATGCACCAGGGTCCATTATGCATACACATCAGAACATCCAATGATGAGATTACGTGACACCACAGTGTTAGATGTGTTTGCCTCCTGCTGTGTCATAGTGAAGATCCGAGCTGGAGCTGATGGACCTTCACCCCGGGAACCTGCTAAAGAAGAGACTGCCCCTCTCCCTTTGCCTCTGCCACTGCCCTGTGTCACGGCTGGAGCTACTGGCTGAGCCACACTACCAGAAGCGGTCTGCTGGGATGGTGCCATAAAAGGTGCCCTAGGACACTCCCGTGCCATGTGTCCCTCCTGCCCACACCTGAAGTAGGCTGTAGACCCCAACCGACAGACCCTCTTGTGCGGCTTCCCACACCTCATGCACTCTGAACCATCTGAACCTGAGCTCGAGCCCCAGACCAGACTTTAACCTGTTCCAGAACTTATTCTTCTTGGCTTTGGCTTTACCCCACTTTTTACTGCTTGAACCTGCTGCACTCAGAGAAGAGGGATCTAACTTTACCCCGCCTGGGGTCTTGGAACCCGAAGACTGTGCCACTTTCTGCTTAACTGACCCCTGAATGATGGCACTAGCCTCCATCTTCCATGTTGCATCCACTATGGTGTGGAAGCTCTCTCTCTCTGCTGCTAGGATCAGGGAGGAATACCTAGGGTGGAGCCTCATGGTATACCTCTTAGCTTTCTTTTGATCCGTATCATATGCCTCTCCCACAAACTGAAGCAACTCCATGAATCTGTCTGTGTATTCATCTACACTCATCTCCTCTGTTTGTCTGAGTTGTTCAAACTCCACAACTTTTAGCTCTCTGAAACTATCAGGAAAAGCCCATCCTGCAAACTCATTAGCAAACTGCTCCCAGGATAAGCTCCCCAACCTCGGGTCCACGTAGTTTTTAAACTACTCTCGTGCTTTCTTGCACTTCAAAGTGAACCCCGCCATCTGAATGGCTCTACTATCATCTGCTCCCAATTCAAATGTAATCATCTTTACCGTTTTGAGATACTCAAACAGATCATCACCTGTCTTGAACTTAGGAGCATCCAGCTTCAGGTAATCTGTCATCTTTACCTTGCTCCCCACAGATGAGCTAGGTTTAGGTGTTTGGATTTCAGGGGCTACAAGTGTTGCTGGTGGTGGAGGCGGTGCAACATTCTCTGGGTTAGGGTTTGCCGGATTTGGATAGAAAGGTGAGGGTGGATACATGGTGTAACAGCCCGGAAACCGGTACCCTCTCTGTAACGGCCCAAACTGCTCGGCACTAGGATCCAGATCGGCTTAAGGCCGCCTAGACCCGTAGTAAGCCTGCTATAAACTCTGTGTACCTGTTAAAATCCCATACATGATCCGACTGGACTATTAACTGTTACGAAAAACAACCAGGCTTAACCTTTAAAACACTCTCTGAAGGTCCATGCATATGAACCACAAGACTCAGATATACTAATCTGAGCTAGCCCTCAGGCTATCTATAATACACCAGTGATGCTGTACCAAGTAACCTCCACACCCTATGCGCTCTGCAGCATAGAACCCACTCTGTAAGGGTCAGCATATCATAAGTTAACTTGGCTACCATAGAGTCACAGGAATCAAACCTGGTCTTCTCTAATGGTCTCTCTCTATGGATCACAGGAATCAAACCTGATCTTTCCTATGCACTGGTCTTGGGTCAAAGGAATTAATCCCTGTCTTCCCTCACAGTTATAATTCACTGGGTTTTCGCAACACAACATATATTAAGCCTGGTCTGACCCATTTCTCATCAAGAAACTATAAAACAGGATACATGCATACACTAGGGATAAAACATACTATAGACCAAAGGCAAAAGCACACTCTATCGCATTTATACATTCACTGACTAACTATTACATCACTTTTACATATATCTCTTTAAATACATCATGTCCACACTATACTATTACACATGCAATCCTTTAGCATAACTCTGTTGCTTCTGCCCTTCCCAGCTACTCGGAACCTGCAAAACTGGGATTAAGGGAAAGGGATGAGCTTCTAAAGCCCAGTGAGTAGAAACACTGAAAACAGTTCATTCATACGCACTATATATGAAAATGCATCACCAAACAAACATATCAATATATCTTGGATTAGACATGACCCCAAAACTCCCTCGACGGGCTATTGAAGTCGCCTTGGTCCAATCTCCACTAAGGTAGACATGACCCCAAAAATACCCTCTGTCAATACTGGCCCCCCCAAAGGAGCTACACAGGGCATACCAACATGTACTTGCCCAACTGACCTGACACAATGACAGGAGCCGAAGCTTAGGCTATTGGAGTCGCCTGGGTCCACCTAATCTCTGATCACATAATCATCAATAATATGCAATGCTTCATATTCGTGATTCTAATGCAATCACCCTAATACATATCATAGCAGTCATGATGCATGAACTATGCTAAAGCATTATGTTTCTTTAATAAAAGATTAAGTTTAGTTCTACTCACCTCTGCTCCTCTAGCAGAAACCTGACTGACTCTGCACCTGCTAAACCTGACGACCTCCCTGAACTGTCGGGTCCGATCCTACATAAAAGGACTCGATTGAGGTGTCAAACATACGCTTATTAACTCTTAAACATCTTCCCAAAACCCCTCTAAAAGCTCATAGAACAATCACTGAAAACATGCAAAGGAAAAGCTAGGCAGGACACCTTCGGCGGCACCTTCGGCGGCCGAATGTGCAGGACAGATCCGAAAGTCCATTCTTTCGGAGGCAACCTTAGGCAGCCGAAACTACCTTCACAAGGGGTTCGGCGGCCGAATCCTCCCTTCGGCGGCCGAACCTGAGTTCATCCAGAACTCAGCTTCGTGCACAACCATCTCCTGCCAAGCACCAACACCACTCCAACATGCATACACAACTCCTCAACTTGCATATACGTTGGTATATGCTCCAAGGGGTCCAAAACTACCTATTAACCCCAACAAAACAGCAACTATAACACAAAATCATACTGACATCATTAAAGCATCAAAACTAAGCTTTCAAACCTAACCATGCAACTCTACCCTTAACCATTTGCAAAGCTGTTAAAACTCATTAAAACAAACTTAAAGACTTCCCTTACCTCTTGAAAACAGAAGAGGAACAGCCAACTCAGCAACTCCTCTTCAACTATTACCAAAACCTCACTTTTCTCTCTTTTTCTCCAAAACGTTCAAAACCTTTGCAAATGACCAAACCCTCTGCATGAGCTCATTAAAGCTTGCAGATGAGTCAAAAGGATACGTGGCCTAACCTCTGCTCATGATCTGGAGGTGAACACCTGGCCAAACCACGGACTGAGGCGTGTCCACAACGAACCAACCTCCTCAGCTTCGGCAGCCGAAACTGCATGCAAAACCATGCAACTTTCGGGGGCCGAACATAACCTTCGGGGGCCGAACATTGGGCACTTTCGGCGGCCGAACTTACATTCGGGGGCCGAACCTGGCCTATGTCTCCAAAGCCTTTTCTCTTTAAAACTCAATCCTATTCTAGTCAAAACACTTTAAAATACGTCAACACACTGTAGAAAATCTTTCTAATACCCTTCTAGAACCTCTGACATCCCTGAATTCCACCGAACGGTAGGAATTCCGATGTCGGATTTAGCCGGGTATTACAATCTTCCCCCCTTATAAAACATTCGTCCTCGAATGTTAAAAACAAACAAACAAACAAGAACAAACACGATCTAAACTTCACAGCTTTCGCTGCGCTACTCTGATCCTTATTCCTCTTTTCTCTTTATCTTTTCCTAACTTGCAAAAGGGATACTCCAAATTCGGATTACACTCAAACCCTAATCAACTCTTATCAGAACAGCTAAAAGATCATCAATCCTAACTAGGCTAACTTGGCACTTGCTTACCAGCTTAAACTCACTGTTTTACTGTTCTATCAGATTAAAACCTTAAGGATTCATCTGTCGTTTCCCACACCAACGGGGCATAAACCAGGGTGAAGTACTAAGTCAGATAAAACCTTTAACTACCAAGCCTCTTTTTCACTATTCTGATAACTCTTAGCTCTCTCTCTACAGGTGCCATTCTGTAGAGGAAAGAAAGGAAGCAATGGTTCTGCGTCCAGATACCATTCTCATTCCAATTCTATCTCCCTGACAGACGGTAAACCTGACAGCCTATCTGGGAAACATCTAGAACTCACTAGAAAAGGCACTGAGGCTGATTCCCTGTCCTGACAAACTGCTCACAAGAGCTAAAACAACCCGCTGATAACCTTTCCTCAGAAACGATGAGCCTGCAGGGCTGACCTCAACTTCTAGGCAGCTATACTCTGTCCCCCTAAAAGGACTACTCTGATCCATCTTCAACTATAAACTCTCCTACCTTGTCTCTGCGGACACAGGTAGTACCAGGAGTAATGCATCAATCCGCCCTAGAATGACATCACACAGTCAAATCTAGAACCATAAGGTCAGCTGGATCGCATCTACTCACCACTAACTCTGAACTGACCTAACTGACTCTGCATCAGATGGATCACACTCTCAGGTCCGTTGACCCAAGGAAAACACTCTAAGCCCAGAAGTCATCAAACCCAAACCTATCAACGGCTCACAACAACACGGAAAGCGAAACACTGGGGTTCCAAACAACTAACTTACACATCTGAGCACTTCTAAGTGAACGTATCTGACGTCACCGTGCTTAATGTGTTAGGCTATACTATGTCAGGATAAAGATCCAAGCTAAAGCAAATGGAACTTCCTTCGGGCATCTACGGAAAAAGCTAACCCTTTTTTCTCTGCCTCAACTACCATCCATTCCCAGACAACTCTAACCTTTTCTTTTTGACTTTACTCTTATCTTACTCTGACCTATTACTTGCTCTTCGTTTTCTGTCTCTTGTTCTGTTTCCTGCTTTCTCTTGTTTCAACGTTACTCTTTTTACTCTTTCGTAAGAAAACCATTCTCACTATACCTGGGTTTAGAAACACCTGAAACATTATGATCTCATCACAATTCTCTCTTTTTTAACTCTTTTCTGGACTTCTATCTCTTTAACTTTGTATTCTGAACATGAACATGTAACTCTATTACATTCTGTTACGTTCAATCCACAAAACAAGACAGATAGCAAAACTCTCAAAAAGAGCATACCTGGCAGCACTGGATCTAATGGGGCTATTCCCTGCTGCGCCTTTCTACCTGAAAAAGACCGCTGGGACCGAACCATCCAAGGCATCATACGACACTCACGAATCACATGCCCCTTCTGTCCACACCTATAACATCCTATTGTTCCTGCCAAACAAACTCCCTTATGCAATCTACCACACCTCAAACATTGTGGCTTGCCTATACCAGAACTTGGACCAGCACCGCTATTCCCTACCTCTCGCTTTGTTGACTCTTTTACGCCCCTAACCTTTTTCTTTGTAGCTTTCCCCCACTTTGCTCCTTTCCAGGTAGCTGTACTCCAGGTGGAGGGTTCATTCTCTCCTATCCTAGAATCCTTGGTCTGATCACCTGTTACAGACTCATCCATATTTACTTGTACACCTACCTCCTTTCTTTGCACATCTACTTCTATCTCTCTCTTGTTTTCTGATTCTAGCTGCATTCCTACTCTAGTATCAGCAAAGGATCCCTCAGATGGATCTGATTCCACAGGTTGACTAACACTCCTCATTTTAACACTCCGCTAGCTCTCCTGAGGAACAACACATAAGAACAAACATTAGCAAACATAGAGTTCATATGAAACACATGAACGTACAATATATACATGCTTACATACATAACATCAATACACATGTTTATATACATGGGCATTTCACACCAGCATGCAAAACAACTTAACATCGTAACCTAGTGGACATGAGTATACTTATTGTGCTTTGCCTGCCTATGACTCTAAACCAACCTCTTTCCGATGTGGGATCTCTAATCCTTGAACAAACATGTTCACACACCGTACTTAGGAGGCCCTATGCTCTAATATCAACTGTAACGGAACCTCTGACATCTTAACCTCTTTCCGATGTGAGATATCTCTGATCCCTGAGTATACTGACTCAGCACATCGTACTCTAGAGGCCCTATGCTCTGATACCAACTGTAACAGCCCGGAAACCGGTACCCTCTCTGTAACGGCCCAAACTGCTCGGCACTAGGATCCAGATCGGCTTAAGGCCGCCTAGACCCGTAGTAAGCCTGCTATAAACTCTGTGTACCTGTTAAAATCCCATACATGATCCGACTGGACTATTAACTGTTACGAAAAACAACCAGGCTTAACCTTTAAAACACTCTCTGAAGGTCCATGCATATGAACCACAAGACTCAGATATACTAATCTGAGCTAGCCCTCAGGCTATCTATAATACACCAGTGATGCTGTACCAAGTAACCTCCACACCCTATGCGCTCTGCAGCATAGAACCCACTCTGTAAGGGTCAGCATATCATAAGTTAACTTGGCTACCATAGAGTCACAGGAATCAAACCTGGTCTTCTCTAATGGTCTCTCTCTATGGATCACAGGAATCAAACCTGATCTTTCCTATGCACTGGTCTTGGGTCAAAGGAATTAATCCCTGTCTTCCCTCACAGTTATAATTCACTGGGTTTTCGCAACACAACATATATTAAGCCTGGTCTGACCCATTTCTCATCAAGAAACTATAAAACAGGATACATGCATACACTAGGGATAAAACATACTATAGACCAAAGGCAAAAGCACACTCTATCGCATTTATACATTCACTGACTAACTATTACATCACTTTTACATATATCTCTTTAAATACATCATGTCCACACTATACTATTACACATGCAATCCTTTAGCATAACTCTGTTGCTTCTGCCCTTCCCAGCTACTCGGAACCTGCAAAACTGGGATTAAGGGAAAGGGATGAGCTTCTAAAGCCCAGTGAGTAGAAACACTGAAAACAGTTCATTCATACGCACTATATATGAAAATGCATCACCAAACAAACATATCAATATATCTTGGATTAGACATGACCCCAAAACTCCCTCGACGGGCTATTGAAGTCGCCTTGGTCCAATCTCCACTAAGGTAGACATGACCCCAAAAATACCCTCTGTCAATACTGGCCCCCCCAAAGGAGCTACACAGGGCATACCAACATGTACTTGCCCAACTGACCTGACACAATGACAGGAGCCGAAGCTTAGGCTATTGGAGTCGCCTGGGTCCACCTAATCTCTGATCACATAATCATCAATAATATGCAATGCTTCATATTCGTGATTCTAATGCAATCACCCTAATACATATCATAGCAGTCATGATGCATGAACTATGCTAAAGCATTATGTTTCTTTAATAAAAGATTAAGTTTAGTTCTACTCACCTCTGCTCCTCTAGCAGAAACCTGACTGACTCTGCACCTGCTAAACCTGACGACCTCCCTGAACTGTCGGGTCCGATCCTACATAAAAGGACTCGATTGAGGTGTCAAACATACGCTTATTAACTCTTAAACATCTTCCCAAAACCCCTCTAAAAGCTCATAGAACAATCACTGAAAACATGCAAAGGAAAAGCTAGGCAGGACACCTTCGGCGGCACCTTCGGCGGCCGAATGTGCAGGACAGATCCGAAAGTCCATTCTTTCGGAGGCAACCTTAGGCAGCCGAAACTACCTTCACAAGGGGTTCGGCGGCCGAATCCTCCCTTCGGCGGCCGAACCTGAGTTCATCCAGAACTCAGCTTCGTGCACAACCATCTCCTGCCAAGCACCAACACCACTCCAACATGCATACACAACTCCTCAACTTGCATATACGTTGGTATATGCTCCAAGGGGTCCAAAACTACCTATTAACCCCAACAAAACAGCAACTATAACACAAAATCATACTGACATCATTAAAGCATCAAAACTAAGCTTTCAAACCTAACCATGCAACTCTACCCTTAACCATTTGCAAAGCTGTTAAAACTCATTAAAACAAACTTAAAGACTTCCCTTACCTCTTGAAAACAGAAGAGGAACAGCCAACTCAGCAACTCCTCTTCAACTATTACCAAAACCTCACTTTTCTCTCTTTTTCTCCAAAACGTTCAAAACCTTTGCAAATGACCAAACCCTCTGCATGAGCTCATTAAAGCTTGCAGATGAGTCAAAAGGATACGTGGCCTAACCTCTGCTCATGATCTGGAGGTGAACACCTGGCCAAACCACGGACTGAGGCGTGTCCACAACGAACCAACCTCCTCAGCTTCGGCAGCCGAAACTGCATGCAAAACCATGCAACTTTCGGGGGCCGAACATAACCTTCGGGGGCCGAACATTGGGCACTTTCGGCGGCCGAACTTACATTCGGGGGCCGAACCTGGCCTATGTCTCCAAAGCCTTTTCTCTTTAAAACTCAATCCTATTCTAGTCAAAACACTTTAAAATACGTCAACACACTGTAGAAAATCTTTCTAATACCCTTCTAGAACCTCTGACATCCCTGAATTCCACCGAACGGTAGGAATTCCGATGTCGGATTTAGCCGGGTATTACACATGGGGTACTGGGGATATGGTGGATAGAAAGGAGGGTAAGGCATGTAGGAGGGATATGGGTTAAAGCTGGAGTAATGTGATGTACCCCCCATCGGATACCCTAGGCCCTATGGAAAGGGTTGATATTGGGGTGGATAACCAAACCCCGAGGCCTGAGCGCCTCCTTGGGACTCTCCCATGCCCTCTTCTGACATACTCATGCCCAAGCTACCATCTCTTCTATGATCATCCTCCTCTGATCCCCTCATATCAACTGACATACCACCCTGAACTGTTCCCCTCCTGCTTACATCAAAAGACCTTCTAGGGTCCCTTGACATTCCCTCTCTACTTGATCTACATGACATTGCCCTTGGCAAAGCAGGGGGACGGGCATCCATGCCCTCATTCTCTGGTGGGACTCCAGTCAATCGTGCAGATCGATGAGTGCCTCTCATTCTGTTTACTGAAAAACAACACATACACAAAACATCAACATCATATGGTTCATGTGGGAACACATGAACCCGCATCACATACATCACATATCATTAATGCACATGCATATCATCATGGCATTGTACATCATTAACTAGACAGGACTCTACATCCTATCCTAGTGGACATGATTTTTCCTATTGTGCTTGCCCTTCTATGACCTCTATGAGCCCGACACTCTCTAGGTCCGACCATATGAACCTAGGGCTCTGATACCACTCTGTAATGACCCGAAACCGGACCGCTACCGGTGCTAGGATCCAGATCAACTTAAGGTCGCCGGGACCCGTAGCAAGCCTAACATACATCCTGTCATACCTGATAAATCCCATACATGATCATACATTTACATAAAAATTTAAAACTTTTCATACACCAAGCTTGACCTATGCATGCACCATAACCATAAACATAAACCCCACACTAGAGCCCTCATCAAATGCTCTAGTGGGGTAGCATATCATATGTCAAGTCTAGTTCAACATAACTCATTATTAAAACATTTCATATAGATCATGTACAAAAAGGGATTTCTATACATTAGGGCCAAGCACAATACTAATCCTCAATACATTATTGTACAATACCTTACATTACATCATTTTACATTCATGTCCACTACTAGACTATTACATAACAAGCCTTTACCCTTGACGACTTCCCGGTCTATCCTGAACCTAAAAACCTGGGGGTTAGGGGAAAGGGGTGAGCTACTAAAGCCCAGTGAGTAGAACAGTAAAAACAGTTTAATAATTACATGCTTTCATGGAATGCATCACAACACAAGTAAATCACCTTAAGATGGTATTGTCACCAATAGCCCTCTACATATCTAATAAGTGCCCGGCTCTCGACGGAGCTCTTCATGACTTCCTCTTAAACATAACATAACATATCCAATTGTGCCAGGTGTAGAATGGGCCTCGACTTGGACTTCCGTACCATACCATATCATATCATAACGAGGACTAATGGATCATCCAATAACCATCCACATCAACAATAATTAATGCAATGCATCATATTCGTGAATTCTAATACAACAACCTATAAACATGGCAATCGTGATGCATGAACATATTTAACATTTTAGTTGCTTTGAAATAAAATAGAGTTGTATTCTACTCACCTCTGGCTGACTCTGAAACAGCTAACTCTGCTGGCCTCCTCGGTTCCTCGGGTCCGATCCTACATAGGTTGATTCAAATGATGGACCAAACAAACTCTAACATGACTCTAACCATCTCCCCAAAAATCCCCTAAAACATCATAAAACATGCATTGAAAACAGGCAAAGGAAGGCTGGGCAGGGAACTTTCAGCGGCAGGTTCGGCGGCTGAAGGTCCCTCTAGAGCCGAAAGTCAGGCACTTTCGGGGGTAGGGTTCAGCGGACGAAAGTCCTTCCAAAGCTGAAAGTTACAACCTTCGGCGACAGGTTCGGCGGCCGAAACTCCCCTCCAGAGCCGAAAGTCCAGACTTTCGGGGGCGAGTTTAGGCGGCCTAAAGTTGCCTCTAAGCAGGTTCGACGGCCGAACATGGTTTCGGCGGCCGAACCTGGGCTCTCCCAAAGGGCAGAACCCGATTCTGCCTTGCATTTCCAGCCATCCACAACACCCCAACATGCAACCAACTATACTAAAACATGCATATACACATATTCAAGCATATATGGGCATAACACTAGCCTATACCCCAACAAACATCCACATAGCATACATTTGGGTATAAAGGGTACATGAACCCTAACATTTTACAACTAGCCTAACCATACATCAAAACCCTTAACCCCATCTTAAAACTTACTTAAAACATGGAAGGAGAGGAGGATCTACACTTACCTCTTGAAGATCGAGAGGAGATGCGATCCCAAACTTGGAGATATGGAGGAACGAGCTCCGGGGGTCTCCAAGCTTCAAAACTTTGATTTTTAGTTCAAAAATCTTCAAAACAACGTAAAAACTCATTAAAACTCGAAGGGATTGAAGGAAAACACAAAATCAACCATGGGAGGATGGAATCTCACCTAGGCCCGAAAATAGAGAGAGAAAACTTGCCCATTTTTGGACAATGGGCCTTTTATAGGTGGCTGGCCAGACCACCTTCGGGGGCCAAAGGTGCCTCCGCAAGAGGCCAATGTTCGGCGGCCGAACCTGGCATTTCCTCCCTTGGTCTTTTCTTTCAAAAACTCATTTTCTTTCTTCATTAAAACTATAAAAACATGTAAAAACATTTCATAAAAACATAATTTTACCCTTCTAGAGGGCTCCGACATCCGAGAAATTTCGAATTCCAACGGAGATTGCGCCGGAAGGTAGGAATTCCGATGATGAGGTCTAGCCGGGTGTTACACTTGTAATCGTGATTAGTTGGACCAACGCCCAAGTGGTCTGGCGAAAACCACCTTGTGACCTAGCCTGGCGAAAACTGCCTTGTGGCCATTATTATTATTTCTTGGGTCTTTCTTTTGGAGAAGGCAATCCATCATCCCTTGTTACTGGAGTACTCATCATATGAAAATAACCTCGTTAACTCGTTATTGATAAAATTTTCTTAAGTTGCAAATATTCCATGTATGGGAAATAACTTGACCATCTAGCTTGGCCAGCTTATAGGATCTTAGGCGAATAACCTTTAAGACACTAAACAGTCCTTTCCAGTTTTCACCTAGCTTATCGGTTTGGCATTATCCCCTGTTATATCTACTCTTTTGAGGACCAAGTCTCCTATATTGAAGGCTCTCGACCTGAATTACTGTTAAATATTATGGATATTTTGTTCTTGTAAACCGCCATTCTAATTGTAGCCTTTTCCTGCAAGAATTTGGCTTGGTCCAAATTGAATTGCATTTTCTCTGGATGTCCTGAAATTTTAGGATGCTGTGTCCTAAAGCTGCTCACTTGTATTTCCATAGGGATGACTGCTTTAACCCCATATACAGGGGAAAAGGGTGTTTCTTTAGTGGCTGTTCTAGGAATAATCTTGTACGCTCATAGAATGTGAGGTAATTCTTCAGGCTAATTGCCTTTGGCTTGATCGAGTCTTTTCTTCAGCCCCTATAATATAGTCTTATTTATGACTTCTATCATACCATTAAACTAGGGGTGGTAGGCTGAGCTGAACCTCAAATTAGTTTCCCATTTCTTGCAAAAGTCTCTAAACCTAGTGCTTCAAATTGAGTTCCATTATCAGTAATCATTATTTTGGTATTTCAAATCGGGTGAATATATTTTTACTGACAAAAGAGATTTGTAACGACCTGAAAAACCGGACCGCTACCGGCGCTAGGATCCAGATCGGCTTAAGGCCGCCAAGACCCGTAGCAAGCCTAACATAC
The DNA here is from genome assembly GCF_001659605.2 of Manihot esculenta. NCBI lineage: Eukaryota > Viridiplantae > Streptophyta > Magnoliopsida > Malpighiales > Euphorbiaceae > Manihot > Manihot esculenta. The sequence continues at coordinate 6,392,256 of NC_035177.2, read as the reverse complement.
ATCCTATTACCTGGTAAAATCCCATACATGATCAACCATAAACATAAAAACTTTAAAACCTTTCATATACTGATAGAGCATATTTTAGCCCATATTTTCATGATCTTATTAATGTTTATTTGCACCTATTCTACCTAATTTTGTGGTTTTAATCATATTTTGCAAGTATTAGGTGTGAAGAAACAATTTGGAGAAAATGCTCTTAAAAATGCCAAAAGAAGCCAAAATTAAAGAAGCAACCTTCGGAGGCAACTTTCGGAAGCCAAAAATCAGTCACCTTCGGCGGCCGAAAGAGGACTCCAGAGACGAAAGTGGACCACCTTCGGCGGCAACCTTCGGCGGCCGAACCATGCAGACAGAGACGAAAGTCCACTACCTTAGGCCGCCGAATCTTTATGTTCGGCCGCCGAACCTTCAGAACACAGACACAAGACCAGCCTCCGAAACTCAACTTAGGCAGCCGAAAATGCGCTCTATTGCACCTCTTCCTTGTTCAAGAAGCTATATCCCAAGTTGCCATATTTGAGGAGCCAAATAAGGGAAATATCTTGAGATCCAAATCTTCAATATTCACATTCAATTATTGGATTTCAAGATCCCCCTTATTAAGGAAAGAAAATCCAAAGATCACATGCTTCCTACTTAGTGCCATGCACATTCAAAATTCAAAAGGAGGCTCCACCTTCCTTATTAGTGCATGGGCAGCCTCTTAACTCTTTAGGCAACATCTTGAAGACCTTGGGCAGCAAGTAAAAAGACCAAAGTGCCCCCACTTGCCTTCCATCACATGCAACTCGTTTTTGCCTTCATACATGCACAAACAAGGCACATGCAACACCAAGGGCACTTTGGACAGCCTCTTAAAGTTCCCTGGACTTACATGAAACCCTAGGCAGCCTCTCAAGACCTATTTAAAGGCCTCAAGAAGACAAGAAGACAGCTTTTGATCCTTCAAGGTTCGGCAGCCACTCTCCAAGGCTCTCTCCACACTTTTGTTCATCTTCTTGCTTTCTTTTCTTTTATTTTCTGTTTTGGTTCAGCCATGAGTGGCTGAAACCTTCTTTCTAGTTGAAGTTTGGTTGAAACTAAGATTGTTTAAAGGGTTGTGAGATCTGAACAGAAACTTTTGTCTTTGATTTTATTCAATATTCATGCAATTGATGCTTAATTCCAAGATTGCTTTGTTGTTTTGATCAAATTGGCCACTTGATTCTTGATTGCAAAGTTAATTGATTGTTGGATTAGGGTATTTGTTAGTCCGTAATTGCTGGAAATATTCTGTCCATAGAACACTTGGTGTAAAAATCCAAGAATTGCATGATCTAACATCATCTCATGCGTTTGAGTAGTTAAGGTTTGGATCTTTCTTGTTCTTCATGCAATTGGCAATTGTTTTGATGCCTATGGCCCAAGGACGTTCCTTGGCAATTTGTTGATTAGTAATTGGTTAGAGGACGTTCCCTAATCTGTTTGTTCATAAGGAAAGACATGGTGGTGAGAAGCGTCTTCCACCCCCATAACCAACCTATTGAATCAATCAAGGTAACCATGTTTCAATGATCAACCCAAACAACCAAAGTGGATCCATATCTTCAACTAGACCTTTCTCATATTGATTTCTTGTTTTATTTTAAATACTTACTGTTTTAATTGATTTCAAATAGTTGTTAATCAAATCATCTCAAAACCCCCCTTTTTACTTTCCTTGCACTTGTTTCTATTTCTCTTTGATTACTTGCTTTCACTTGTGCTTTCAAATAGTTCTATTGGTCTTGATTGAGATAAATAAATAGGTAATCAATTCTCTGTGGATACGATCCTTCACCACTGTCTGTAGTTCTAAATTGTAGGTAACCAAGAAGGTTATTTTTGACCGGCTTCGACAACCGCATCTGTCAAAAATTGGCGCCGTTGCCGGGGATTTGATTTCACTTGTTTATTTTCTTTCATGACCAGATCTGAAAGTAGAGACACACTGCCCTTTGATCCAGAAATTGAACGCACTCTCAGAAGACTTGGAAAGCAAGCCGTAGAGCAATCTGCCCAACCTTCGGCCGCCGAAAGTCAGCAACAGTCGACCGCCGAAAGTCTTGAACTCCAGCAACCCCATCTTGCACCAATGGCAGAACCTCAAGCACCAGCCGCTGCCCATGATGGACATGCTGTCCAAGGCCAGATATTTCAAGAAAATCCAGCAAATAGGCCACAAGAACAAAGAGAAAGAACCATGAGGGAGTTAGCAACTCCTATAGGTGATTATGCTCCACTTTGCATCGCCTATCCACCTCTTACAGTTCCCTTTGAACTGAAATCAGGTTTGATTCATCATCTTCCTAAATTTAGAGGTTTGCAAAATGAAAATCCACATAAGCACTTAAAAGAATTTAAAATTATTTGCTCATCCATGAGACCTCAAGGGATCTCTGAAGATCATGTTAAACTAAGAGCCTTCCCTTTTTCATTAGATGACCATGCTAAGGATTGGTTATTTTATTTGCCACCTGGATCTATAACTTCTTGGGATGATATGGTCCAAGCCTTTTTGGACAAATACTTCCCACCATCTAAATCAATTGGCATAATAAGAGAAATCACTAGCATAAAGCAAAGACCAACTGAAGACTTATATGATTATTGGGAAAGGTTTGAAAGACTATGTACAGGTTGTCCACAACATGATATGTCAGACAAAGCCCTCATTCAATTCTTCTATGGAGGATTGACTCCATCAGAAAGGAAACTCATAACTGTAGCCTGTGGAGGATCTATCCTAGACAAGACACCCAGGGAGATGAAGGAACTAATATCCAATCTTGCAGCTTCATCTAAGCAATATGAAGAAGAGGGGCAAACGCAAAGAGGAACCTATGAGGTAAGTACATCCTCTGTTGAATCTCAAATTTCAAAACTAACTTCTCTTGTGGAAAAGATCACCCTTGGCCAGATCCAACAAATTCAAGCACCCCAGCCTCCTAGGCCATGTGGGATTTGTTTAGGTGTGGGACACCCAACTGATCAATGTCCCACACTCCAAGAAGACAATCAGCAAGTCAATGCAATTGGGAGGTACAACAACCAACCTAGATATGATCCATATTCCAATACATACAATCCAGGTTGGAGAGACCACCCCAATTTTAGCTATGGAAAGAGCAACAGTGATCAGAATTACCAAAGTTACCAAAGAAATCAATCCCAACCAGCACCTTCGAATCCAAATCAGAACCTAGAGAAGATCATGCAAACAATGATGGAAACAATGGTTAATACCATGCAAGGCGTGCGACAAGAGATAGGCCAACTGGCTGCATCCATCGGCAGATCTGAATCTCAAGGTAAGCTCCATTCTCAAACTGAAACTAATCCCAGACAAAATGTCAGTGCTATTACTTTGAGGAGTGGCAAAGAACTTCAAGATGCTAATCATGAGCAAGAGAAAGAAGTTGAACTAAGGCCACCTGAAGCCTCTCCATCTCAATCTGAACCACCTCATGCGCACAAAACTGATCAAAAGGTAAGCTTCCACATCCCACCACCTTTTCCGAAAAGGTTTGAAAGAACTCAAAAAGAAAAAGAGGAAAAGGAGATTCTTGAGACTTTCATAAAAGTGGAGATCAATATACCACTGCTAGATGCTGTCAAGCAAATTTCAAGGTACGCAAAATTTCTGAAAGAGTTGTGCACCAACAGAAGAAAGCTAGCTGAAAGAGAGAAAGTAAGTGTAGGTGAGGTAGTTACTGCTGTCATTAAAAGAGAACTCCCTACCAAATGCAAGGACAAAGGTATGTTTGTTATCTCTTGCAAAATTGGGAATGTTGGTATCAAGAAAGCCATGTGTGATCTTGGTGCATCTATTAATGTCATGCCTCTCTCCATCTATAAATCTCTCAATGCATGTGCACTCAAAGAAACATGGGTTGTGATACAATTGGCTGATAGATCTGTGGTATATCCCATAGGTGTTTTAGAAGATGTCTTAGTCCATGTTGATGAACTTGTCTTTCCTGCTGATTTTTATGTGATTGATACTAAGGAAGATAGTTGCAATACTAGTTCTGACATTCTTCTTGGACGTCCTTTCTTGAGTACTGCTAGAACTAAAATAGATGTGCATAATGGTACTCTTACCATGGAATTTGAAGGGGAAGTCATAAAGTACAATGTCTATGATGCCATGAAATATCCACATGATATGTCCCCAGTTTATGGACTTGATATTATTGATTGTTTGAGCCAAGATGTGTTTAATGAAAATCAAGATTCTATTCTAGATGATGATCTTTGCAGGATTGAAAATCTGAAACTAAAACAAACAATCTGCAGCATTCAGCAAGTTGAGATCAAGCAGACAGAAGACATTCGGCCGCCGAACATAGCCCACTTTCGGCCGCCGAACCCTATTGCTCCTCAAGAACCAGATTCTGTCGCAACACTTCAGGAAAACACTGTGCAGAAAGAAGATATTCTTCGGCCGCCGAACCCCACTGACTTGCGGAAGCCGAATCCATCGCCAAAGCTCATTCCGCAAACTGAAGAGATTCGGCCGCCGAACTCAGACACTTTTCGGCCGCCGAACCTCACCCAGCAGGCACCATCACAAGCAAGCTCTTCTAATCCATCTTTGCAACAACCTTCAGATCTGAAGCCTCTCCCAGACCATCTGAAATACATGTACTTGGGGGCCAACAAGACACTTCCAGTCATAGTGTCCAATGAATTGAACCAACATGAAGAAGCAAGTCTCTTGAAAGTACTACAGAAACACAAGGGGGCCATAGGATGGACCATTGATGACATAAAAGGTATCTCTCCTTCCACATGCATGCATAGAATTCACATGGAGGATGAATGCAAACCTGTTAGAGATGCTCAAAGGAGATTAAATCCACCCATGATGGAAGTGGTAAAGAAAGAAATAGTCAAACTCCTTGATGCAGGAATCATCTACCCAATCTCTGATAGCAAATGGGTGAGCCCTGTACATGTAGTTCCAAAGAAAACTGGAATTACCATTGTTCCAAATGCTGAAGGGGAACTTGTCCCCACTAGAGTCCAAAATGGATGAAGGGTATGCATGGACTATAGGAAGCTCAATGCTGCAACAAGGAAGGACCACTTCCCACTGCCTTTCATTGATCAGATGCTAGAAAGAATTGCAGGTAAGTCTCACTATTGTTGTCTTGATGGTTATTCAGGCTTTTATCAGATTCCAGTTGCTCCAGAAGACCAAGAGAAGACTACTTTCACTTGTCCTTTTGGCACTTTTTCCTTTAGGAGAATGCCATTTGGACTATGCAATGCACCTGCCACTTTTCAACGATGCATGATGAGCATATTTTCTGACTATGTGGATAAGACCATTGAGGTATTTATGGATGACTTCACAGTTCATGGAAATTCTTTTGATGAATGCCTGACCAATTTAGAAAAGATCTTATAAAGATGCATTGAAACTAACCTTGTGCTTAATTATGAAAAATGTCATTTTATGGTTAATCAAGGTATGGTCTTAGGACATGTTGTTTCAGCTAAGGGCATTGAAGTGGACAAAGCTAAGGTGGATACCATCAAAAATCTGCCTTACCCCACGAATGTTAGAGACATCCGTTCCTTCCTTGGACAAGCAGGATTCTATAGAAGATTCATCAAAGATTTCTCAAAAATCACTTTGCCACTATGCAGATTGCTCCAACAAGATGTAACATTTGATTTTGATGAAGGTTGCAAAAAGGCGTTTGATTTGATTAAAGAATTGCTTGTGACTGCCCCAATTATTCAAGAGCCTGACTGGAACTTACCTTTTGAAATCATGTGTGATGCAAGCAACTATGCAGTAGGAGCAGTTTTGGGACAACGTGTGGGAAACTCACCACATGTCATTCACTATGCCTCTCGCACACTCGATGCTGCCCAAAGCAACTACACAACAACTGAAAAAGAGCTCTTGGCAGTTGTATTTGCTTTGGAGAAGTTCAGACCATATCTATTGGGAACCAAAGTCATTGTCTATTCTGACCATGCAGCCTTGCGATACTTGATCAAGAAAAAAGAAGCAAAACCAAGGCTCATTAGGTGGATCCTACTTCTACAAGAATTTGATCTAGAAATAAGAGACAAGAAGGGCAAAGAGAATCTTATGGCAGACCACCTCAGCCGACTTCCATATAGCTCTACACCATGCCCAGTCAAAGAAGAGTTCCCAGACGAACATCTGTTCGTCACTCACTCTGCCTAGAGGATCATGCCACGCACACCACACCCCAGGGAAGTACTCAGTTTCTTTTGTTCTCATCTCTCTTCTCTTCTTCTCTTCTCTTCTCTTTTACATTGAGGACAATGCATGATTTAAGTGTGGGGGTGCATATTTCTTCTTCATCCTTCCTTCTTCTTCCTTCTTCCCTTCTTCTCTTCTTTGACGATTTCTCATGCTTTCAGATGCAAAATTTTTTCTTTTTTTCCTTTCAGTTTTAAATTTCTTTCAAGTAAATTAGCCACAGTTAAATTTTAATTTGTTTATGCTTTCAATAAAACACACACAACCACAACCTTCTTCATTTTTTTGTTTTGCTCTACTCAAACTGATAAACTATGTTGGATGAGTCTTTCTTTCCATGACCCCATTAATGTGAAAACTCTTTAAACTTATGTTGAATCACTTGCAGTGAGTTATATTCATGTTTGAGAATTGCCTTTTGAATTGAATCTTTGAGTTTGCCATGGTGAAAAATATATTGATGACCCTCAATTGATTGAGAATAAATTGAAATTGTGTGAATGAACTTAACATGACTTGCTTTAGCAATTGGTGTTGATTTGCCCAAATCATTGAGAGAAAGAAAATTCAGCAAGGCAAAGACCTCAAAAGCACAAATTGAAAATTGTTTCAATGGTCAAAAGACTATGAACAAGGCTAGTAGCCACTTGGATAGGTGACCAACTGAAAAATATAAACCATGACATCAAAAATAGGTTGGTGACCTTTCCAAGCAAAATCTAAAGTGCAAAAGCCTGAATAAAGTACTTCAAGGTAAGGGCAAGTCAATCCAAAAGCTAGAAAAAGTCTTAACAAATTAATGTGCATGTCTCTCTTGAGGAAAACAAATCCTAGCCATGGTAAGCAAAGGGAAACAAGGAAAGGGGGTAAGTAATCTTCATGCATATATTCTTCACTGCAATGCTTCAAAATAAGTGTCTAGAGTATGAGCTTAAGTGGTAATAAGGATCTAGAGGAAGAGAACTTATTTGACTATGTTTATTTGCTTGAGGACAAGCAAAAGCTTAAGTGTGGGGGTATTTGATAGAGCATATTTTAGCCCATATTTTTATGATCTTATTAATGTTTATTTGCACCTATTCTACCTAATTTTGTGGTTTTAATCATATTTTGCAAGTATTAGGTGTGAAGAAACAATTTGGAGAAAATGCTCTTAAAAATGCCAAAAGAAGCCAAAATTAGAGAAGCAACCTTCGGAGGCAACTTTCGAAAGCAAAAAATCAGTCACCTTCGGCGGCAACCTTCGGCGGCCGAAAGAGGACTCCAGAGACGAAAGTGGACCACCTTCGGCGGCAACCTTCGGCGGCCGAACCATGCAGACAGAGACAAAAGTCCACTACCTTCGGCCGCCGAATCTTTATGTTCGGCCGCCGAACCTTCATAACACAGACGCAAGACCAGCCTCCGAAACTCAACTTAGGCAGCCGAAAATGCGCTCTATTGCACCTCTTCCTTGTTCAAGAAGCCATATCCCAAGTTGCCATATTTGAGGAGCCAAATAAGGGAAATATCTTGAGATCCAAATCTTCAATATTCACATTCAATTATTGGATTTCAAGATCCCCCTTATTAAGGAAAGAAAATCCAAAGATCACATGCTTCCTACTTAGTGCCATGCACATTCAAAATTCAAAAGGAGGCTCCACCTTCCTTATTAGTGCATGGGCAGCCTCTTAACTCTTTAGGCAACATCTTGAAGACCTTGGGCAGCAAGTAAAAAGACCAAAGTGCCCCCACTTGCCTTCCATCACATGCAACTCGTTTTTGCCTTCATACATGCACAAATAAGGCACATGCAACACCAAGGGCACTTTGGACAGCCTCTGAAAGTCCCCTGGACTTACATGAAACCCTAGGCAGCCTCTCAAGGCCTATTTAAAGGCCTCAAGAAGACAAGAAGACAGCTTTTGATCCTTCAAGATTCGGCAGCCACTCTCCAAGGCTCTCTCCACACTTTTGTTCATCTTCTTGCTTTCTTTTCTTTTATTTTCTGTTTTGGTTCAGCCATGAGTGGCTGAAACCTTCTTTCTAGTTGAAGTTTGGTTGAAACTAAGGTTGTTTAAAGGGTTGTGAGATCTGAACAAAAACTTTTGTCTTTGATTTTATTCAATATTCATGCAATTGATGCTTAATTCCAAGATTGCTTTGTTGTTTTGATCAAATTGGCCACTTGATTCTTGATTGCAAATTTAATTGATTGTTGGATTAGGGTATTTGTTAGTCCGTAATTGCTGGAAATATTCTGTCCATAGAACACTTGGTGTAAAAAATCCAAGAATTGCATGATCTAATATCATCTCATGCGTTTGAGTAGTTAGGGTTTGGATCTTTCTTGTTCTTCATGCAATTGGCAATTGTTTTGATGCCTATGGCTCAAGGACGTTCCTTGGCAATTTGTTGATTAGTAATTGGTTAAAGGACGTTTCCTAATCAGTTTGTTCATAAGGAAAGACATGGTGGTGAGAAGCGTCTTCCACCCCCATAACCAACCTATTGAATCAATCAAGGTAACCATGTTTCAATGATCAACCCAAACAACCAAAGTGGATCCATATCTTTAACTAGACCTTTCTCATATTGATTTCTTGTTTTATTTTAAATACTTACTGTTTTAATTGTTTTCAAATAGTTGTTAATCAAATCATCTCAAAACCCTCCTTTTTACTTTCCTTGCACTTGTTTCTATTTCTCTTTGATTACTTGCTTTCACTTGTGCTTTCAAATAGTTCTATTGTTCTTGATTGAGATAAATAAATAGGTAATCAATTCTCTGTGGATACGATCCTTCACCACTGTCTGCAGTTGTAAATTATAGGTAACCAAGAAGGTTATTTTTGACCGGCTTCGACAACCGCACCTGTCATATACCAAGCTTGATTCGCATACTACATAACTGTAAACATAGAAACCCCCATGCTAAAGCCCTCATCAAATACTTTAGCTGGGTCAACATTACATACATCAAGCCTGGTTCACATCTCAACAATAAAAACATAACATACATCATGTACAAAAAGGGATTAACCAGACCTTAGGGCCAAGCACAATACTAATCCATAAACATGACTCTACTTTACGTTACATTACATTATATTATCTTGCCATACATTATATCAATTTAATTACATTACATGTCCACACTAACACTAATCTATTACAAAGCCATAACCTTTACCCTTGACGTCTTCCTGGATTACCTCTGACCTGCAAGCCTGGGGGTTAGGGGAAAAGGGTGAGCTAAAAAGCCCAGTAAGCAGAACTAAAAACGGTTAAGTAAAACATGCCATCATGAAATGCATCACATCACAGCAAATCACATTAAGGATGGACTCGTCACCTATAGCCCTCTACATATCTAATCGTGCCAGAACGTAGAATGGGTCCTGGTCTTTCACTTAAACACAACATTCCAAGGTGCCAGAACATAGAATGGGTCCTAGTCTTTCTCTTATATTGTGCCAGCAAACGTAGAATGGGTCCCACTGGACTTTCATATCGTACTCTATCGTATCATGTCATCTCATCTCATATTGGGGCTAAGGATCATCCAATATCCATCCACACCATCATCATATTATGCAATGCAACATATTCCTGAATTCTAATGCAAACAACCTATAATAACATGGCATTTGTGATGCATGATCATGCTAAAAGTTTCATTAATTTAAAAGCATAGTTCTGTTCTACTCACCTCTGGCAGACACTGGACTGACTCTGCAACCACTAACACTGCTGGCCTCCTCGGTTCCTCGAATCCGATCCTACACAGGTGGACTCGAATGAGGTGCCAAACACATTCTAAACAGCTCATGAACAACTCCCCAAAAACCCCCTAAAACAACCTCAAAACATGCATAGAAGACAACCATGAAAAGGCTGGACAGGGCACTTTCGGCGGCCGAAGGTGCCTTCCAGAGCCGAAAGCCTTGTAGGTTCGGAGGCACTTTCGGCGGCCGAAAGTCCTTCCAGAGCCGAAAGTCTGGCACCTTCGGCGGCAGGTTCGGCGGCCGAAGCCTCTCACAGATCTGAAAGTCCTGGCCTTCGGGGGCACGTTAGGCGGCCAAAGCTGCCTTCCATACAGGTTCGGCAGCCGAACATACCTTCGGCGGCCGAACCTAGTTCCCTCCAAACAGCAGGTCCGAATCCGTCACAAGCAAAACCAACTCCGAAACAACCCGAAACCTCACATATTCTTTCCCAAACATGCATACACACTCCTACATGCATATAGGGGCATAAACTAACTTAAACCCCCAACATAACATCATATAAACAAACATTGGGAATAAAACCCACATAAACCCTAACATGCATATCTACCCATACTCAAGCATTAAAACTTCTTTAAACTTACTTAAAACTTTATGAAACATAAAAGAAAGCAAGGATCTACACTTACCTCTTGAAGATCGAGGGCTGGTGTGATCCCTAACTTGGAGGTGGGAGGAAACAAACTCCTTGGGTCTCCAAGCTCCCAAAACTTGATTTAAGTCTTAAAACTTCAAAACCCAAAAGGAAACTCATAAAAAACATGAAGGATTTGAAGAAAGAACATGAAATCTACCAAAGGAGGACATGAACACACCTGAGCTCGAGAATGGGGAGAAAACTCGCCCATTTTCGGTCTGAGGGCCTTTTATAGATGGCCAGTCAACTACCTTCGGCGGCCTAAGCTGTCTCCACAGTTCCACCACCTTCAGCAGCCTAAGGTGCCTCCTAAACTATCCCATGTTCGGCGGCCGTACCTGGTTTCTCCCCTCAAAACCTTCGGAGGCCTAAAGCACTCCCGAAACAGCCCCATGTCCGGCGCCCGAACTTTAGGTTCGGCGGCCTAACCTGGGTCCTTCCTCCTTGGCCTATTCTTTTCAAAACTCATTTCTTTTCCATTTAAAACCATAAAATCATGTGAAAACATTTTAGAAACACATTTTACCCCTCTAGAAGACTCTGGCATCTTCAGAATTCTAGATTCTAATGGAGATTCCGCCGGAAGGTAGGGATTCCGATGCCGGAATCTAGCCGGATGTTACAAGATTGCTTGCTCAGTAGCGATGGAATGTACTGCCTCAGGTTATGCCCATTTATTGAAGTGGTCTACTGCCATGATAAAAAACTTTCTCGACAGGGATGCCTTAGGGAAAGGGTTAAGGATGTCTATTCCCCCTTTAAAGAAAGGTCAGGGACTTCCAATGGCCACTTGCATTTCTCCCTGTGTCCTCGGGATGTTTGCATGTATCTGACATCTTCGGCACTTCTGGACAAGATGCTTCGCATCCTGCATTATCATTGGCTAGTAGCATCCTTGTCTAAATGCTTTCCAGGCAATTGTCTGACTCCATCGTGGCTCCTGCAATCATCTTTATGGATATCTTTTAAGATTTCTTGGCCTTCCTCCTCTGTCACGCATCGCAACCATGGCTGTGTGGAGGACCTCCTATACAACCAACTATCAATTAGTGTATATTTAGAAAATTTTCTTATCACCTGTTTGGCTGATAACTTGTCAGCTGGAAGATCATCTTGTGTCAAGAATTTGTACACGAATGTCATCCATGATTCTCCTTCTTCTATGGAGAAAGACTCTCCCACCTCTGTCGCTGGAGTGTGCAACTTTGAGAATTGGAGTGGTTGAGTTAAGTGTTGTTCACCTGCCGCCACCATCTTCACTAAAAGCTCCACTTCTTCATTGTCACCTCTAACTACCTGTTGAAGCTCGCAACTGCCTTGCCTGCTCTTGAACTTTTCCATTATGGATCAGACTTTTTCCTCGTATTTGATGAGGTTCGATTCTCAGACCTTGAATTATCCTTAACACTGATTAACAACTAGTTGTAAGCCACTAAAAATAGGTATTTTCTGGATACCTAGCTCCTTGATGATTCTTAGGGCCATTATTACTGCCTCATATTCAGCTACATTGTTGGTGGCTTTGAAGGCGAGTTTTGTCGCATACCGAAGCTTTATGCTGGTTTGGGATTGTAAAATGATCCGAATTTTTGAGCCCCTAGGCCCGCAAGCTCCATCTGTCCACACTTTCCATTCTTCTATGGTTGTTTTAGAGGTCTCCAAAAGTTCTAACAGTGGAGTCATCTCCGTGATAAAGTCAGCTAGAACCTAGGTTTTCATAGCCTTTCTAAGAACATACATAATATCATAGGCCGATAATATTACCATCCAGGTGGACAACTGTCCCGATAGCTCTAGTCTGTGTAAAATCTTTCGAAGAGGACAATCAGTTCTAACTTCTATGGTGTGTGACCCGAAGTACAGTTGCAACTTTGTGGCTAACATGAGTACTGCAAACGCCAGCTTTCAAGGGGAGGGTAATTCAATTCCACCCCTTTCAGAACTTGGCTGGCATAATATATCGGGCTTTGTTTCCCATTGCTCTCACTAATGAGCACCGAGCAAACTGTTTCCTGCGTCATAGATAAATATAGAAACAAAACTTCACCTTCGACAAGCGGGCTGAGCAATGGAGGAGAGAATAAAAAGGTTTTTAATCTTTCAAAAGCCTTTGCACACTCTTTCCCCCGCTCAAATTAACCTTTGCCTTTCAAGGCTTTGAAGAACAGAAGACACCTTATGGCTGAACATGATATGAATCGGCTCAGGGTAGTGACTCGCCCATTTAGCCTCTGTATTTCGTTGATGGTTTTGGGTGCTTTCATGTTTTGCATAATGCTGATCTTCTCAGGATTCACCTCCATAGAAATTTCCCCACCTTTACTCTAGAGGTACACTTTTTTGAGCTCAGCTTCATGCCTGCCCTGTCCAGGACATCAAAGACTCTCCAGATATCCTCCGGGTGTTCTTCCAATGCTTGGCTTTTTACCACCATATCGTTGATGTATATTTCGACGATTGACTCCACCATGTCCTTAAAGATCCCTGACACCAACCTTTGGTACGTGGCTCCTGCATTTTTTAACCCAAAAGGTATTACCTTGTAGCATAAAACTCCTTTGTTTATTATGAATGCGGTCTTTTCTATATCCTTGGTATCCATTATGATTTGGTGATATCCCGAGATGGCATCAAGAAAAGAGACCATATTATGGCTTAAGGTTGAGTCCACTAATCTATCGATGGACAACAATGGGTAGTGATCTTTCAGACATGCTTTTATTTAGGTTGGTGAAATCCATACACATTTTCCATTTCCCGTTAGCTTTCTTTACTAGGACTGTACTAGCTAGCCATGTGGGATACTGTACTTCCTTTATTAATCCTGCGCTTAAAAGTTTATCAACCTCCTCTTTGATCACCTGTTGCCTCTCTGGTGTGAACTTTCTTTTCTTTTGTTGGACTGGTTTGATGTTCTTGTCAATAGATAGCTTGTAAGTGATAAGAGTCGGGTCTATGTGATAATATGCACATTTATGTAGTTTTAATATTCTAAAATACTTAGATATTGAGTTTAATTTTATTTAAAACAGGTTGATTTGTTTGAATTTTGATATCTTGGTAGATTAAACAAGAATTGGAGAATAACAAGAGAAAAATTCAATTTGGACTCTATATTCTAAAATCAAACATGGGTGTAATCAAATTCATAGAAAGATAAGAAGCAGAGTCATACTTAAACTCTAACTCGCAGATGAACCGTGTTATGGACTACGTTATGGGTATAACATATTTGACGAATAGAGTCCAGTTTCAAATTCAGAAAATGAACGGATAAATCTCATCTACCAAAATGTACTCAACTTTGATTTTAGCTACTTGTATTTAGGTTAAGTTAGGACTCTTAGCACTATAAAAAAGAGGACAATCTAATAGCTCATCTCATCGAATCTCTCATCTCCTGTTCTTAATTAGTTTAGGAGGCTGAAAACACTCTTCTCATTGTGGTGTTTCAGCCATGAACATGTGTGGCTAAATTTTTTTTTTTTCAGTTAAAGGATAATTAAGGTTTTAGTTCAGTTGGTTGTGAGATTTATGTAATTCTATTGTTTCTTTAATTGTTCTTGATATTTATATTATTTCTGTTACTAGTATTTATTATTATTCTATTGATTATTGCAGTAAGGGCCCACTACACAGTTATTAGAATAATATATTATCATTCAGATTGATTAAATTCGTAATTGTTTAGTCTAATCTGAAATAAGTGGTGAATTATGTTGTGTAAAGCCCTCCTAAGGAATAATATAATCTAACTTAAATGAACCAAGCGCCTCACTTTTGTTATTTAGAATCAGGTCCTTCAAAATCTTAATGATGTAATTGGATTAAATTCTAGGAGCGCGTCTCCTATGGTTGTCTAAAAGTTAGAGCTAGTTAATAACCGTCTCTTAGCTAGTTTAAAATCTAAGGAAAGATTGAAAATCTGAAGCGTCTTCGATATCTATAACTAGTTTATCAATAATTAATTTTGGATTATTTTTATATCTGTGATCAACCAATAAAACTGAAACGAAGATTATTCATTTGACTGAATATTTCTCATCTTGATTCTTTCCCTTAAATTTAATTGCCTATTTCTTTGAATTAGTGTAACGACCCGAAAATCGGACCGCTACCGGCGCTAGAATCCAGGTCGACTTAAGGTCGCCGGGACCCGTAGCAAGCCTGCTATACTCTCTGCATACTTGTAAAATCCCATACATGATCAAATATTTTCTGTAAAAATATAAAACTGATGCTCTGAACCAAGGCTCAACCTGTGCATGCACTATCTCTGTACTATACAACCCCTTACTAGAGCTTGCTCTAGATGGGTTCAACTCATACTCTGTTAAGTCTGATTTTTCACATACTGATAAAAACATTCACAGCACATAAATAGACCATGTATACAAAAAGGATTTACAACATGGGTCAAGCACAATACTCTACACTATACAATACTAAACCATTTCTTTACAATATTACATGTCCACACTATGCTATTACAAAAGTCTTTACTCTTCCTGTACCCTGCTGACTTTCCTCTGACTCTGATCCTGCAAGACTGGGGTTAAAGGAGAGGGATGAGTTATACTAGCCCAGTGAGTAGAACAGATAAAACATGTTAATAAACATGCTCACATGGAATGCATCACATCACAAGTAAATCACCCATCTCAGACGGACAGATTCAAAATTCCCTCTGTTCTGTGCCCGGCCCGCGAAGGAGCTACTCAGGACTTCTCTACGCACCCTATGGTGCTCTGTGCCGGGCCCTTTCAGGGCTCCTCAGGACTTTACTCGGAGGGCTAGTGAATCCAAAACTATGTCCGATCCGTACAAGCATAGAATAATGCAACGCGTCACATTAGTGTAGTCTAGTGCACTCAACCTATTACATATCATGATGCATGGAACATGCTAAAAGCATTTAATTTCTCAATTTAAAACATGAAGTTTAGTTCCACTCACCTCTGGCTGACTCTGAGCTGACTCTGAAGCAGTGCTCACTGCTGACCTCTTTGGTTCCTCTGGTTCGTTCCTACACAGATGGACTCAAATGAGGGACCAAACTAACTCAAGAACAACTCTAGAATACTCCCCAAAACCCCCCTAAAACATCCTAAAAGAATCACATAAAACATGCAAAAGAAGGCTGGACAGGGCACTTTCGGCGGCAGGTTCGGCGGCCGAAAGTCCCTTCCAGAGCCGAACCTCAAGCACTTTCGGCGGCACTTCGGCTGCCGAAAGTTCTCTCCAGAGATAAAAGTCCCTAACCTTCGGCGGCACCTTCGGCGGCCGAAACCCTCCTCTAGAGCCGAAAGTCCAAACTTTCGGAGGCAAGCTTGGGCAAGCTTCGGCAGCCGAAACCACCTCCTTAGCATGTTCGGCGGCCGAACCTTCTTTCGGCGGCCGAAACTGGATTCTCCAATAAGGCAGAAACTTGTTCTGCTTCATACAAACGTACCCAAACTCCACTCAAACATGCAAACCACAATTCCACAACCTGCATATTCTCAAGTATAGGCACAAAGGGGTCCAAAACTAACTGAAAACCCCAACAAACAACACAACTAAACACATAAGCATGCTTTGACCACAAATCAACCAAAACCTCAACTAAACCTAAACATGCATTTCTACCCATAAAACTCTATAAAACTTGCATAAATCATGAAAAGAAGTTCAGGATCTTCACTTACCTCTTAGAAACAAGAAGATAAACGATCCCAACGTAGAGATATGGAGAAACTCTCCCTCAAAGTCTCCAACTTCAAAACTTTGGTTAATTTGCTCAAAAGCTTCAAAACAACATAAAACTCATCAAAACTTTGCAAGATTTGAAGAAAACATGAAAATCACCCAAGGAAGAGCATGATCTCACCTCTGTTTGTGAATGGAAAGAAAATCTTATCCATTCACCGACCTAGGGCCTTTTATAGGTGGCTGGCCAAACCACCTTCGGCGCCCTAACGTGAAACCAAAACTCATGCATGTTCGGCGGCCGAACTTCACCTTTGGCGGCCGAACCTTGCATTTCTTCCTTGGCTCTTTTCTTTCATAAACTCATTTCCTTTTGGACTTAAAACATTAAAACATACTAAAATCCTTTACAAAAACATAAATCTTACCCTTACCCTTCTAGAGGAATCCAACATCCGAGATTCCACCGGGAAGTAGAATTCCGATGCCAGACTCTAGCCGGGTATTACATTCTCCCCCTCTTAAGAACATTCGTCCCCGAATGTTCCACAAACAATGAAACACATAAAAAAGGAGGAAACTAACCTTAAAACAGATATGGATATTGCTGAAGCATAGACTCCCGTGTCTCCCAGGTGCACTCTTCTAGATTGTGGTGGTTCCAAAGGACTTTCACCATTGGAATTTCCTTGTTCCTTAGCTATCTGATTTGTGTGTCAAGGATCCGCACTGGCTGCTCTATATAGGTGAGATCTCCAAGGATCTCTACTTCAGGCTCACTAAGAACCTTACTCGGATCTGACACAAACTTTCGGAGCATAGAAACATGGAAAACCGGGTGAATTCTTTCCATAGAAGCAGGTAAATCCAGCTTGTACGACACACTCCCGATCTTCTGGAAGATCTCAAAGGGTCCAATGTATCGTGGGGCTAGCTTACCCTTCTTCCCAAAGCGAACCACTCCCTTCATTGGAGACACCTTCAGCAACACCATATCACCTTCCTGAAACTCTATCTGCTTCCTGCGGACATCTGCATAGCTTTTCTGTCTGCTCTAAGCAGTCTTGATCCTCTCTCTGATTATGGGCACCACTCTGCTGGTGATCTCAACTAACTCCGGCCCTGCCAGAGCCGCCTCTCCTACTTTTTCCCAGCAAACAGGTGATCTGCACTTCCTTCCATATAAAGCTTCATAAGGAGCCATCCCTACTAACATGATGACTGTTATTGTAGGCAAACTCCACCAAAGGTAGATGCTGCCTCTAAGAACCGCAAAAGTCTAACACACACATTCTGAGCATATCCTCTATGGTCTGGATGGTCCTCTCTGACTGTCCATCAGTCTGTGGATGGAAAGCAGTGCTGAAATCCAACCTTGTGCCATCGCACTCTGCAGACTCCGCCAAAATCTGGAGGTGAACTGAGGTCCTCTGTCTGACACTATAGACACTGGGACTCCATGTAACCTTACGATCTCCTCCAAATAAACCTGTGCTAACTTATCCACAGAGTAAGTACTCCTAACAGGGATGAAATGAGCAGATTTCGTGAGTCTGTCCACAATCACCCATATAGAGTCTAGTCTGTTGGACGCTACCGGTAAGCCCACTACAAAATCCATAGCTATGTTCTCCCATTTCCATTCTGGAATTGACAGTGGGTTAAGCATTCCAGCCGGTTTCTGATGTTCCAGTTTCACCCTCTGGCAAACCTCACAGGCGGACACAAACTGTGCCACTTCTCTCTTCATAGCTGGCCACCAATGCACTCTTTTCAGATCCTGATACATCTTGGTGGCTCCAGGGTGAACACTGTACCTTGCATTATGAGCTTCCCTCATAATGTCTCCTTTTAGATTAATGTCATCTGGTACACATAGTCAATTCCCATAGCGGAGGATCCCTTTGCTGTCAAATCTGAACTCTGCACTGTTGCCTGACTGAACAGTCCTGGCCATTTTCACTAACTCAGGGTCCTCATGCTGTTTCTGAGCCACCTGCTCTAGAAACACTGGTGTCACTCTCATCTGTGTTATCAATGCACCCGTATCAGACAACTCTAGCTGTAGCCCTTCGTCGATGAGCTTACAAAACTCCATCACCACTGGTCTTCTCTCTGCTGCTATGTGGGACAAACTGCCAAGTGATTTCCAGCTTAGGGCGTCTGCCATAACATTCGCCTTACCCGGATGATACTGGATTCTACAATCATAGTCACTGAGCAGTTCCACCCATCTTCTCTGCCTCAAATTCAGCTCTTTTTTACTCAAGATGTACTGTAAACTCTTGTGATCTGTGAAGATCTCGCATTTAACCCCATAAAGGTAATGCCTCCACATCTTGAGTGCAAAGATAACTGCTGCCATTTCTAGGTCATGGGTGGGGTAATTCAACTCGTGCTTCTTTAGCTGTCTAGAAGTATAAGCAATCACCCTGTCATTCTGCATCAAAACACAACCCAGTCCCACTCTGGACGCATCACAGAACACTGTGAAGTCCTCATTCCTGACAGGCAGAGCTAACACCGGTGCTGATGTTAATCTTTTCTTTAGCTCCTCAAAGCTCTCTTCACATTGGTCCGACCACACAGTATCAAGACATTCCTTGCAATTTCTTCTCCAATGAGAACTAAATAGCTCCTTAAGGTGGAAGATCATAGTGCGAGCGTCCATGCACTCATGTTGCTTTTGAAGCTCAAGAGTCATGCTAGCTAACATCACACATGTAGCTTGCACATCATCATTAATATGACGATCATACTTCTTGTTAACATCATCACTAGTATTCTCATCAGGAACATCAGGTATGTCTTCATCGAGAACATACAATATCTTTCCTTGCTTGAGAAAAATTCTCAAATTGCAATACTAATTCAAGAAATTTGGTCCAGTTAATTTGTTAGCATCAAGTATGCTACGCAGTGTAATACCCGACTAGAGTCCGGCATCGGAATTCTACTTTTCGGTGGACTCCAGGATGTCGAAATCCTCTAGAAGGGTAAGATTTATGTTTTTCTAAAGCATTTTAGTATGTTTTTATGTTTTAAGTATAAAGGAAATAAGTTTTTTTGAAAGAAAAGAGCCAAGGAAGAAATGCAAGGTTCGGCCGCCGAAGGTGAAAGTTCGGCCACCGAACATACATGAGTTTGGATTCACGTTAGGCCGCCGAAGGTGGTCTGGCCAGCCACCTATAAAAGGCCCTAGGTCGGTGAAATGGATAAGTTTCTTCCATTTTCACAGACCTAGGTGAGACCATGCTCTTCCTTGGGTGATCTTCATGACTTTTACAAATCTTTCAAAGTTTTGCTGAGTTTGTATGTTGTTTTGAAGGGTTTGAGCTAAAAACCAAGATTTTGAAGTTTGGAGAGTTTGAGAGTGAGTTTCTCCACATCTCCACGTTAGGATCACATATCCTCTAGATCTTCAAGAGGTAAGTGTAGATCCTTGGCTTCTTTGATGTTTTATGAAGGTTTTATGGGTAGAGATGCATGATTAGGGTAAGTTGAGTTTTTGGTTGATTTGTGGTCAAAGCATGCTTATGTGTTTAGTTGTGCTGTTTGTTGGGGTTTTGAGGTAGTTTTGGACCCCTTTGTGCTTTTGGTTGAGTTTTTGTGTGTTGTAGAGTTGAAGTTTGCATGTTTGAGAAGTTTGGAGGACGATTGCATGAAGTTGAGCAGGGTTCTGCCTTACTGGAGAACCCAGTTTCGGCCGCCGAACATGCTAAGGAGGTGGTTTCGGCTGCCTAAGCTCTCCCCCGAAAGTTTGGACTTTCGGCTCTGGAGGGGAGGTTCGGCCGCCGAAAGTGCCGCCAAACATGCATGAGTTTCGTCTCTAGAGAGGACTTTCGGCAGCCGAAGTGCCGCCGAAAGTGCTTGAGTTTCGACTCTGGAAGGGACTTTCGGCCGCCGAACCTGCCGCCAAAAGTGCCCTGTCCAGCCTTCCTTTGCATGTTTTCCTTGATTGTTTTAGAATTTTTTAGGGGGTTTTTGGGGAGTATTATAGAGTTGTTCTTGAGCTAGTTTGGTCCCTCATTTGAGTCCACCTGTGTAGGAACGGACCAGAGGCACCAAAGAGATCAGCAGTGAGCACTGCTTTAGAGTTTTTAGAGTCAGAGTCAGTTCAGAGTCAGCCAGAGGTGAGTGGAACGAAACTAAACTGAATAATTTACTATGAGAACTTAAATGTTTTTAGCATGTTTCATGCATCAAGATTATGCAATAGGTTGATTGCATTAGACATCACGAATATGTTGCATTACATTCTATATTGTTGTTGATGTGGGTGATAGTGGATGATCCATTAGTCCCTGAGTAAGACCAGGTGCCCATTATACGCCCTGGCACGGAATAGTAGAAGTCCAGGTGCCCATTCTACGCCCTGGCACGGTACATGGTAAGTTATGTTGTGATGTAATATGACAGGAAGACCAGGTGCCCATTCTACGCCCTGGCACGAGATTAGGATGTCGGGACTATTGGTGACATGTTCACCCGAGATGATATGAATTGTCTGTGATGTGATGCATTCCATGAGAGCATGTTGAATAACATGTTTTACTGTTCTACTCACTGGACTAGTATAGCTCACCCCTCTCCCTTCACCCCAGTCTTGCAGGATCAGAGTACAGGGGAAGTACAGGGGAAGTCAGAAAGAGTAAAGAGTTTTGTAATAGCATAGTGTGGACATGTAATATTTGTAAAGAGATGTAATGGTATTGTATAGAGTTTAGTATTGTGCTCGACCTAGATGTGTTGTAAATCCTTTTTGTATACATGATCTGTTTATTGTATGTAAATGTTTTTATGAGAATGAAAACCAGGCTTACCAGAGTATGAGTTTAACCCGTCTGGAGCAAGCTCTAGTAAGGGGTTCTGTAGTACAGAGATAGTGCATGCACAGGTAGAGCCGTGGTTCAGAGCAAAGTTTTATACTTTTACAGAAAATGTATGATCATGTATGGGATTTTACAGGTACACAGACAGTATAGCAGGCTTGCTACGGGTCCTGGCGACCGTAAGTCGACCTGGATCCTAGTGCCGATAGCGGTCCGGTTCCCGGGTCGTTACAGATTGGTATCAGAGCTCTAGGTTCATATGGTCGGACCTATAGAGAGAGTGTCGGGCTCATAGAGTGTAGGTCAAGCACAAGAGGAAATCATGTCCACTAGGATAGGATGTAGAGTCCTGTCTTTATGATGATGTGTAATGCCATGATTTATGCATGTGCATTGTTGTTATGTGATGTTTATATGCTGATATGTGCTGTTATGTGTTGTTTTCCAGTAAGCTAAGATGAGAGGAACTCGTCGATCTGCACGATTGACTGGAGTCCCACCAGAAAGTGAGGGTGCAGCTGCTCGTCCTCCTGCGTTGCCAAGGGTGAGATCTCAGAGATCAAGCAGAGAGGGTACGTCAAGGGACCCTAGAAGTTCTTTTGACGAGAGCAGAAGAGGAACAAATAGAGGAGGAAGGTCAGAGGAAGTGAGGGAAGCTATGGATGTGGATCAGGGTAGGGAGGAAAGCATGGGTATGGACAGATCTGAAGAGGGTATGGGAGAATCTCTAGGAGGCGCTCAGGCCTCAGGGTTTGGTTATCCACCCCAATATCCACCCTTTCCACAGGGCCCGGGGTATCCGATGGGGGGTACGTCGGATTACTCTGGTTTTACCCCATATCCTACCTACATGCCTTACATGCCTTATCCTCCTTTTTACCCACCATATCCCATGTATCCACCCACACCTTTCCATCCCAGTTCAGCATACCCTGAGCCAAGTGATACAGTACCTCCTCCACCCCCAGAACCAGAACCAGTAGCCCCTGTTATCCAAGTACCTCAACCTAGCTCAGCTGAGGGAAGTAAAGTGAAAATGACAGAGTATTTGAAGTTGGATGCTCCCAAATTCAATACGGGAGATGATCCATTTGAGTACCTCAGAATGGTTAAGATGACAACCGATGAGTTAGGAGCTGATGATAGTAGAGCCATTGAGATGGCAGGGTTCACATTAAAATGTAAGAAAGCTCGAGAGTGGTTCAAGAATTATGTGGACCCCAGATTGGACAGCATGTCTTGGGGAGAGTTCGCCAATGAGTTTGCAGGGTAGGCTTTTCCTGACAGTTCCAGGGAGCTGAAAGTGATAGAATTTGAGCAGTTGAGGCAGACCGAGGAGATGAGTGTAGATGAATGCACAGACAAGTTCCTGGATTTGCTTCAATATGTGGGTCAGGCTTATGACACTGACCAGAAGAAGGCAAGGAGATATACCATGAGACTTCATCCCAGGTATTCCTCCTTGATTCTTCCAGCAGAGAAGGAGAGTTTCCACGCTATAGTGGATGCCGCCAGAAAGATGGAGGCAAGTGCCATCATTCAGGGGACAGTAAACCAGCAAGTGGCACAGCCTTCGGGGTCGAAGACCCCCAGTGCAGTAGCTTCAGGCAGCAAGAAATGGGGAAAGGCAAAAGGTACAAAGAATAAGTTCTGGAGCAAGATCAAGTCTGGTCTGGGAATGGGTAGTGGCTCAAGTTCTGGCGCAAGCAGTCCAGTATGTGGGAGATGTGGGAGACCGCACAAAGGAGTTTGTCGGTTGGGATCTACAGCCTACTTTAATTGTGGGCAGGAGGGGCATTTTGCTCGGGAATGTCCTAAGGCGACCTTCATGGCACCATCCCAGCAGATGCCTTCTAGCAGTGTGGCTCAGCCAGTAGCTTCAGCTATGCCTCAGAGTAGTGGCAAAGGTAGAGGGAGAGGGTCAGCCTCTTCTTCAGCAGTAGGTTCCCGAGGTAGAGGTCCTGTAGCCCCAGCACGGATCTTCACTGTGACTCAGGAGGAGGCAAACACGTCGAACACAGTGGTGTCAGGTAATCTCATCATTGGGTGTTCTGATGTGTATGCTTTGATGGACCCCGGTGCTTCTCACTCTTTTATTGCTTCGAGAGCCGTGGAGAGATTGGGTCTGATGATCTCTGAGTTAGAGTGTCCTCTCTGGGTCAGTGGACCCAAATGTGACCCATCAGTGGCAGTGTCAGTCTGTCGCTTCAGTCCAGTGTTCATAGAGGGTAGATGCCTTCCAGCTGACCTTGTGGTTCTAGATTTGACGGATTTTGATGTCATTCTAGGGATGGATTGGCTATCTACATATGGAGCTACCTTGGACTGTAGAGACAAGGTAGTTAGTTTCAGAGACCGGGATGGGCCAGAGTGTGTCTTCAGAGGAGACAGGAGGGGTACTCTTAGAGGTTTGATCTCAGCCCTTCAGGCTCGTCGTTTGCTTAGGAGGGGTTGTCAGGGGTTTCTAGCTCATGTGAGAGAGCTAGATTGTAATACCCGGCTAGACTCCGGTATCGGAATTCCTACCGTCCGGTGGAATCTCGGATGTCGGAAACCTCTAGAAGGGTAAAACCATGTTTTATAAAATGTTTTTAATGTATTTTATGTTTTTAAGCAAAAGGGAAATTGAGTTTTGAATGAAAAAGACCGAAGGAGGCTTTGCCAGGTTCGGCCGCCGAAAGTGAGGATCGGCCGCCGAACATGGTGGGGTTTTGGGAGCGCTTTAGGCCTCCGAAAGCCTTGTTTGAAAGACTCAAGGTTCGGCCGCCGAACCTCATGTTCGGCCGCCGAACATGCATGAGATGTGGGGGCACGTTAGGCCGCCGAAAGGTGACAGAACCTGCCCTATAAGAGACCCCGTGACCGAAACAGGCGAGGTTTTCTCTCCCATTTCGGCCGACGGTAAGCTTTAGCCCTCCTATGGTCATTTTAAGTGTTTTCCCTCAAATCCTTTAGATCTTAACAAGTTACATCTTGTTTTTTTGAAGAGTTTCAAAGTTTAAGCAAGTTTTGGAGCTTTGAGGTTCAAGAACTCGAATCTCCCCATCTTCGAGCTAGGATCGTTTCTCTCTCGATCTTCAAGAGGTAAGAGCCGATCTCTAGTTCTAAATGTGTTTTAAGTAAGTTTTATGCAAGTTTTTGGGGTAGAAATGCATGAGTAGGCTTGATGGGTTTTTATGAAAAATCCATGGTTTTAATGTGTGTTTATGTGCAATGTGGCTTGCTTGTGTGTTGTAGTTGGGGTTTAAGCTTGTTGGAGACCCCTAGGAGCTTGTATGCTTGAGTATGCTTGTTGTAGAATAGGTTTATGCATGATTGGTTGTGTAGGGGGTTGTTTTGGGCATGAAGAACCAAGTTTCTGCCCTTTGGCAGAAACCAGGTTCGGCAGCCGAAGGTACTTTCGGCCGCCGAACCAGCTTGGGAGGCAGCTTTAGGCTGCCGAAGCTTGCCCCCGAAAGTTTGAGTTTCGGCTCTGTCCGAGACTTTCGGCCGCCGAAGGTGCCGCCGAACATGCATGAGTTTCGTCTCTGTCTGGGAGTTTCGGCCGCCGAAGGTGCCGCCGAACCTGCCTGACTTTCGGCTCTGGAGGGACTTTCGGCCGCCGAAGGTGCCGCCGAAAGTGCCCTTCCCAGCCTTTTCTTGCATGTTTTCTAGGGATGTTTTGAGGTGTTTTTAGGAGGTTTTTGGGGGTATGTTTAGAGTTATGTTCTTGTTGTTTGGTGCCTCATTCGAGTCCACCTGTGTAGGTTCGGACCCGAGGACCCGAGACCCCCGGTTGTGAGATAGTCTTTCAGAGTCCGTCGTTAAAGCTTCGGTCATCAGGTGAGTGGGATCTTTCCCTAAGTTTTTAAGTAAAGAATAAATGAACAAATGAATGAATCTGATAGCATACTCATGCATCATTAATGCCATGTGATGTTTCAGGATGTTTGCATTAGAAATTCACGAATATGTTGCATTGCATAATTTGATGTTGATGTGGATGGTTATTGGGTGATCCATAGTCCTCTAATGTTATGTTATGATGATATGTTATGGAAGACCAGCGAGGCCCATTCTACGCCCCTGGCATTATGTAAGAGAAAGACCAGCGAGGCCCATTCTACGCCCCTGGCACTTTGGAATGTTATGTTATGTATGTTATGTAAGAGAAAGACCAGCGAGGCCCATTCTACGCCCCTGGCACTTGGAGATGTGAGGACTAATGGTGACAATACCATTCTTTATGTGATTAAATGTGATGTGTTGCATTTCACGAAAACATGGTTTATTCATAATGTAAAAGTATGTTATGTAATGTAATGTAAGTTTTATAGTGTGCTTGACTAGAGTCTGTTGTAATCCCTTAAATACATGAGATAAATGTTTTATGATGTTTATGTAACCCAAGCCTGCTATATGTTATGTACCCCATTGGAGTAATTGTTGAGAACTCCACTGAGGGGTTTATGTTATGTTTATGCATGCACAGGCTAGGCTGGGTAAAGAAATGTATGAATGAAAGAAAAGTTTAAATTTTTATGTATGTTTTGGTTCATGTATGGGATTGAACAGGTTCACAGGATGTATGTTTGGCTTGCTACGGGTTCCGGCGGCCTTAAGCCGACCTGGATCCTAGCGCCGGTAGCGGTCCGGTTTCCGGGTCGTTACAGAATGGTATCAGAGCCCTAGGTTCATATGGTCGGACCTAGAGTGTCGGGCTCATAGATGTGATAGAACGGTCAAGCACAATAGGAAATCATGTCCACTAGGATAGGATGTAGAGTCCTGTCTTGCATGAAAGTATGTATGCCATGAGATATGATGTGTATATGATGTGGGTTCATGTGTTTCCACATGAACCATTTGATGCTAATGTTTTGTTATCTGTGCTGTTTTTCAGTAAACAGAATGCGAGGAACTCGTCGATCAGCTAGATTGACTAGAGTACCACCGGAGGATGAGGGCACGAGCGCCCGTCCTCCAGCATTGCCAAGGGCGATGTCAAGCAGGTCCAACAGAGACAGAACAGTGAGGGACCCTAGAAGGTCTCTGGATCTGGGTAGAAGCAGATCAGTAAGGGGTACAGTTCAGGAAAGGATGTCAGTTGATGAAGAAGTAGAGATGGATGTGGAGCAGAGGAGGGATGGTAACCTTGGTGTAAACATGCCAGAAGAGGGCATGGGTGAGTCACAGGGAGGCACTCAGGCCTCGGGGTTTGTTCCTCCACCCCAGTACCCACCTTTTTCACCATACCCCGGGTATTCGATGGGAAGTACATCGGATTACCCCAGTTTTAATCCTTACCCTTCTCACATGCCATATCCACCTTTCTACCCACAGTATCCACAGTACCCTATGTACCCACCTCCATCCTTCCATCCAGGCACGGCAAACCCTATCCCAGGGGATGTCGCACCTCCACCCCCAGCAGAACCCACAGTTCCAGAAACCCAAAGACCTCAACCTACCTCATCTGGAGGGAGCAAGGCCAAGATGACCGACTATATGAAGTTGGGTGCTCCCCAGTTTGATACCGGTGATGATCCGTTTGTGTACCTGGAGAAGGTCAGAACAATTACAGATGAGATAGGTGCTGATGATAGTAGAGCCATTCAGATGGCTGGTTTCACCCTGAAATGCAAAAAGGCCCGTGAGTGGTTCAAGGGCTATGTGAAACCAAGGGTGGACAGTCTTTCATGGGAGGAGTTTGCGAATGAGTTCGCAGGATGGGCTTTCCCTGACAGTTCAAGGGAGCTGAAGATGATTGAGTTTGAACAGCTGAAACAGACAGATGAGATGGGTGTCGATGAGTACACCGATAGATTCTTAGAGTTGTTGCCGTTTGCTGGGCAACATCTGGACACAGATTCGAAGAAGTCGAGGAGGTATACCATGAGGCTCAATTCCAGGTATTCCTCTTTGATTCAGTCAGCCGATAGAGAAAGTTTCCATGCCATTATAGACATGGCCAGGAGAATGGAGGCTAGTGCCGTAATAGAGGGAAAAGTCAAGCAGTCTGTGGCACAACCTTCTGGTTCTAAGACCCCAAGTGGGGGAAGGATAGATCCTTCATCCTTGAGTTCAGCTAGTAAGAAGTGGAGCAGTACCACTAAGAAACCAAAGAAGAATAAGTTCTGGAGCAAGATCAAGTCAGGTCTGGGACTAGGAAGTGGCTCAAGCTCTGGTGCTGATAATGCAGTATGTGCAAGGTGTGGTAAGCTACACAGAGGGGTATGCCGTTTTGGGACAACAGCCTGTTACAGGTGTGGGCAGGAGGGACACATGTCCATGGAGTGTCCTAGAGCAGTTCCTATGGCGCGGCCCCAGCAGACTACTTCAGGTAGTGTGGCACAGCCAGCAGCTTCAGCCGCGACACAGGCCAGTGGCAGAGGCCGAGGGAGAGGGTCAGCCTCTTCTTCATCAGCTTACAGAGGGGAAGGTCCGTCAGCTCCAGCACGGATCTTCACTATGACGCAGCAGGAGGCAAACGCATCCAACACCGTGGTGTCAGGTAATATCATCATTGGTTGTTCAGATGCTTATGCCTTAATGGACCCGGGTGCATCCCATTCTTTTGTTTCTCCGAGAGCGGTCGAGAGGTTGGGTTTGATGGTCTCTGGGTTAGAGTGTCCCCTATGGGTCAGTGGACCCAAGTGTGACCCGTCAGTGGCAGAGTCAGTCTGCCAGTACAGTCCAGTTTTCATAAAGGGAAGATGTCTATCCGCCGACCTTGTGGTTCTAGACTTGACAGATTTTGACGTCATTCTAGGGATGGATTGGCTATCTACCCATGGTGCTACCTTGGATTGCAGAGACAAGGTAGTTAAGTTCAGATGTCAGGATGGGTCAGAGGTTGTCTTTAGAGGAGACAGGGGGAGTACGCCTAGAGGTTTGATATCAGCCCTACAGGCTCGTAGGCTACTCAGGAGGGGTTGTCGGGGTTATCTAGCTCATGTGAGAGAGCTAGACAGAGATGTCAGAGAGCCCGCCTCAGTGCCTGTGGTTAGAGAGTTCTTAGATGTCTTCCCAGACGAACTGCCAGGTTTACCGCCTCCGAGAGAGATAGAGTTCGAGATAGAATTGATGCCAGGAACCAGACCGATCTCTATCCCTCCCTACAGGATGGCGCCAGCAGAGCTGAAGGAGCTTAAAGAACAGTTGCAAGAGCTGGTAGATAAGGGTTTCATCCGACCGAGTACCTCACCCTGGGGTGCTCCAGTGTTGTTCGTGAAAAAGAAGGATGGATCCCTTAGACTTTGTATCGACTACAGACAGTTGAACAAGGTCACTACCAAGAACAAGTACCCGTTGCCTAGGATCGATGATCTATTCGACCAGCTAGCAGGAGCAGGTTGTTTCTCCAAAATAGATCTGAGATCTGGGTACCATCAGCTGAGGATCAGAGATGAGGACGTGCCGAAGACAGCTTTCAGGACCAGATATGGGCACTATGAGTTCCTAGTGATGCCGTTCGGGTTAACAAACGCCCCTGCAGCATTCATGGATCTCATGAACAGAGTATTTAGCCAATACCTGGATCACTTCGTTATTGTCTTCATAGATGATATCTTAGTGTATTCCAGGAATGCAGAAGAGCATGCCCATCATCTGCGGTTGGTCTTGCAGACTTTGAGGGAACATGGCTTGTATGCCAAGTTCTCTAAATGTGAATTCTGGCTGAGGAGCATTTCGTTCTTGGGGCATGTAGTGTCAGAGAATGGTATTGAGGTGGACCCCAAGAAGACAGAAACTGTGGCTAACTGGCCTAGACCCACTTCAGTGACAGAGATTAGAAGTTTCTTGGGTTTGGCTGGTTACTACAGGAGGTTCGTTCAGGACTTCTCAAAGATAGCAGCTCCTCTGACCAGGTTAACCAGGAAGAATCAGAAATTTCTGTGGACCGACCAGTGCGAAGAGAGTTTTGAAGAGCTTAAGAAGAGGTTGACTTCAGCACCAGTTTTAGCTCTGCCATCTAGTGATGAGGACTTTACAGTCTTTTGTGATGCATCCCGTGTGGGACTGGGTTGTGTACTGATGCAGAATGAGAGGGTGATTGCTTATGCTTCTAGGCAACTGAAGAAGCATGAGTTGAATTACCCCACACATGACCTTGAAATGGCAGCAGTAATCTTTGCACTCAAGATGTGGAGGCACTACCTCTATGGGGTAAAATGTGAGATCTTTACAGATCATAAGAGCCTGCAGCACATCCTGAGTCAAAGAGATTTGAATTTGAGACAAAGAAGATGGGTAGAACTGCTCAGTGACTACGATTGCAAAATCCAGTATCATCCGGGTAAGGCTAATGTAGTAGCTGATGCCTTAAGCCGGAAATCACTCGGCAGTCTATCCCACATCACAGCAGAACGAAGACCAGTAGTAAAGGAGTTCTACAAGCTCATCGAAGAAGGGCTGTAGTTAGAGTTGTCGGGTACAGGTGCCTTGTTGGCTCAGGTGAAAGTGACACCCGTGTTCCTTGAGCAAATTGCTCAGAAACAGCATGAGGACCCCGAGTTAGTGAAGATTGCCAGGACTGTTCAGTCAGGCAATGATAGTGAGTTCAGATTCGACAGTAAGGGGATCCTCCGCTATGGGAGTCGATTATGTGTACCAGACGACATAGGGCTAAAAGGAGACATTATGAGAGAGGCTCATAATGCAAGATACAGCATTCACCCCGGAGCCACCAAGATGTATCAAGATTTGAAGAAAGTTTATTGGTGGCCAGCAATGAAGAAAGAAGTGGCACAGTTCGTGTCAGCCTGCGAAGTGTGTCAGAGGGTGAAGCTGGAACATCAGAAGCCAGCTGGAATGCTTAACCCGCTACCTATTCCAGAATGGAAATGGGAAAATATAGCTATGGACTTCGTAGTAGGGTTACCGGCGGCGTCCAACAGAGTGGACTCCATATGGGTGATTGTGGACAGACTCACCAAATCTGCTCACTTCATTCCTGTCAGGAGTGGCTATTCTGTGGACAAGTTGGCGCAGGTGTATGTGGACGAGATCGTCAGGCTGCATGGGGTTCCCGTTTCGATAGTATCAGATAGAGGGCCCCAGTTCACCTCCAGGTTTTGGCGGAGTCTGCAGAATGCCATGGGTACTAGGTTGGATTTCAGTACTGCCTTCCACCCCCAGACTGATGGACAGTCAGAAAGAACCATCCAGACTATCGAGGATATGCTCAGAATGTGTGTGCTGGACTTTGGCGGTTCTTGGAGGCAGCATCTACCTTTGGTGGAGTTTGCCTACAATAACAGCCATCATGCTAGCATCGGGATGGCTCCGTATGAAACTTTGTACGGGAGGAAGTGCAGATCACCTGTTTGCTGGGAGGAAGTTGGAGAGAAGGCCTTGGCAGGGCCTGAGCTAGTAGAGATTACCAGCAGGGTGGTACCCATAATCAGGGAAAGAATCAAGACTGCTGCAAGCAGACAGAGGAGTTATGCAGACATCCGCAGAAGACAGTTAGAGTTTCAGGAGGGGGATCTGGTATTGCTTAAGGTGTCTCCAATGAAGGGAGTGGTTCGCTTCGGGAAGAAAGGTAAACTAGCCCCACGATACATCGGACCCTTTGAAATCTTGCAAAAGATTGGGAATGTGTCGTACAAGCTAGATTTACCTGCTTCAATGGCAAGAATCCATCCGGTTTTCCATGTTTCGATGTTGAGGAAGTTTGTGTCAGATCCGAGCAAGGTTCTTAGTGAGCCTGATGTGGAGGTCCAAGAGGATCTCACCTATGTTGAACTGCCAGTACGGATCATAGACACGCAGATCAGAAAATTAAGAAACAAGGAAATCCCAATGGTGAAAGTCCTGTGGAACCACCACAACTTGGAAGAATGCACTTGGGAGACACGGGAGTCTATGCTCCAGCAGTACCCTCAGCTCTTTTAAGGTTAGATCCCTATGTGTTGATGTGCTTAGTATGTATGTTATATGTTTGCCATGTTATGTGTTGTTTGGTGAACATTCGGGGACGAATGTTCTTAAGGGGGGAAGAATGTAATACCCGGCTAGACTCCGGTATCGGAATTCCTACCGTCCGGTGGAATCTCGGATGTCGGAAACCTCTAGAAGGGTAAAACCATGTTTTATAAAATGTTTTTAATGTATTTTATGTTTTTAAGCAAAAGGGAAATTGAGTTTTGAATGAAAAAGACCGAAGGAGGCTTTGCCAGGTTCGGCCGCCGAAAGTGAGGATCGGCCGCCGAACATGGTGGGGTTTTGGGAGCGCTTTAGGCCTCCGAAAGCCTTGTTTGAAAGACTCAAGGTTCGGCCGCCGAACCTCATGTTCGGCCGCCGAACATGCATGAGATGTGGGGGCACGTTAGGCCGCCGAAAGGTGACAGAACCTGCCCTATAAGAGACCCCGTGACCGAAACAGGCGAGGTTTTCTCTCCCATTTCGGCCGACGGTAAGCTTTAGCCCTCCTATGGTCATTTTAAGTGTTTTCCCTCAAATCCTTTAGATCTTAACAAGTTACATCTTGTTTTTTTGAAGAGTTTCAAAGTTTAAGCAAGTTTTGGAGCTTTGAGGTTCAAGAACTCGAATCTCCCCATCTTCGAGCTAGGATCGTTTCTCTCTCGATCTTCAAGAGGTAAGAGCCGATCTCTAGTTCTAAATGTGTTTTAAGTAAGTTTTATGCAAGTTTTTGGGGTAGAAATGCATGAGTAGGCTTGATGGGTTTTTATGAAAAATCCATGGTTTTAATGTGTGTTTATGTGCAATGTGGCTTGCTTGTGTGTTGTAGTTGGGGTTTAAGCTTGTTGGAGACCCCTAGGAGCTTGTATGCTTGAGTATGCTTGTTGTAGAATAGGTTTATGCATGATTGGTTGTGTAGGGGGTTGTTTTGGGCATGAAGAACCAAGTTTCTGCCCTTTGGCAGAAACCAGGTTCGGCAGCCGAAGGTACTTTCGGCCGCCGAACCAGCTTGGGAGGCAGCTTTAGGCTGCCGAAGCTTGCCCCCGAAAGTTTGAGTTTCGGCTCTGTCCGAGACTTTCGGCCGCCGAAGGTGCCGCCGAACATGCATGAGTTTCGTCTCTGTCTGGGAGTTTCGGCCGCCGAAGGTGCCGCCGAACCTGCCTGACTTTCGGCTCTGGAGGGACTTTCGGCCGCCGAAGGTGCCGCCGAAAGTGCCCTTCCCAGCCTTTTCTTGCATGTTTTCTAGGGATGTTTTGAGGTGTTTTTAGGAGGTTTTTGGGGGTATGTTTAGAGTTATGTTCTTGTTGTTTGGTGCCTCATTCGAGTCCACCTGTGTAGGTTCGGACCCGAGGACCCGAGACCCCCGGTTGTGAGATAGTCTTTCAGAGTCCGTCGTTAAAGCTTCGGTCATCAGGTGAGTGGGATCTTTCCCTAAGTTTTTAAGTAAAGAATAAATGAACAAATGAATGAATCTGATAGCATACTCATGCATCATTAATGCCATGTGATGTTTCAGGATGTTTGCATTAGAAATTCACGAATATGTTGCATTGCATAATTTGATGTTGATGTGGATGGTTATTGGGTGATCCATAGTCCTCTAATGTTATGTTATGATGATATGTTATGGAAGACCAGCGAGGCCCATTCTACGCCCCTGGCATTATGTAAGAGAAAGACCAGCGAGGCCCATTCTACGCCCCTGGCACTTTGGAATGTTATGTTATGTATGTTATGTAAGAGAAAGACCAGCGAGGCCCATTCTACGCCCCTGGCACTTGGAGATGTGAGGACTAATGGTGACAATACCATTCTTTATGTGATTAAATGTGATGTGTTGCATTTCACGAAAACATGGTTTATTCATAATGTAAAAGTATGTTATGTAATGTAATGTAAGTTTTATAGTGTGCTTGACTAGAGTCTGTTGTAATCCCTTAAATACATGAGATAAATGTTTTATGATGTTTATGTAACCCAAGCCTGCTATATGTTATGTACCCCATTGGAGTAATTGTTGAGAACTCCACTGAGGGGTTTATGTTATGTTTATGCATGCACAGGCTAGGCTGGGTAAAGAAATGTATGAATGAAAGAAAAGTTTAAATTTTTATGTATGTTTTGGTTCATGTATGGGATTGAACAGGTTCACAGGATGTATGTTTGGCTTGCTACGGGTTCCGGCGGCCTTAAGCCGACCTGGATCCTAGCGCCGGTAGCGGTCCGGTTTCCGGGTCGTTACATAGATAATCAGGTTAGGGAACCAGCCTCGGTACCAGTAGTCCGAGAATTTCCAGACATCTTCCCAGACGAGCTTCCAGGACTACCACCTGATAGGGAGATAGAGTTTGAAATAGAATTGCTGCCTAGTACCAGACCTATCTCTATTCCTCCCTACAGGATGGCGCCAGCAGAGTTAAAAGAGCTGAAAGAGCAGTTGCAGGACTTGGTAGATAAGGGTTTCATCCGCCCTAGTACCTCACCTTGGGGTGCTCCAGTGCTGTTTGTCAGAAAGAAGGATGGATCCCTCAGACTTTGTATCGACTACAGGCAGTTGAATAAAGTCACTACCAAGAATAAGTATCCCCTACCTAGGATCGACGATCTATTTGACCAGCTAGCTGGAGCAGGTTGTTTCTCTAAAATAGATTTGAGATCCGGGTATCATCAGTTGAGAGTCAGAGAGGCAGATGTGTCAAAGACAGCTTTCAGGACCAGATATGGGCATTATGAGTTCTTAGTAATGTCGTTTGGGTTGACAAACGCCCCTGCAGCATTCATGGATCTCATGAATAGAGTTTTTAGCGAGTATCTGGATCACTTTGTTATTGTCTTCATCGATGATATCTTAGTGTACTCCAGAGATGCAGAGGAGCATGCCCAGCATCTGAGGACAGTTCTGCAGACACTAAGAGAGCATGGCTTGTATGCCAAGTTCTCTAAGTGTGAGTTTTGGTTTAGGAGCATTTCCTTCTTGGGGCATGTCGTATCAGCAGAAGGTATTGAGGTAGACCCCAAGAAGATAGAGGCTGTAGCTAACTGGCCTAGACCCACATCAGTAACAGAGATCAAAAGCTTTTTGGGTTTGGCAGGTTACTATAGGAGGTTCGTACAGGACTTCTCAAAGATAGCTGCTCCTATGACCACACTGACTAAGAATAACCAGAGGTTCGTGTGGACGGACCAATGTGAAGAGAGCTTTGAGGAGCTAAAGAGAAGATTAACATCAGCACCAGTGTTAGCTCTGCCTATCAGTAATGAGGACTTCACAGTGTTCTGTGATGCATCCAGAGTGGGATTGGGTTGTGTTTTGATGCAGAATAATAGGGTGATTGCTTATGCTTCTAGACAGCTGAAGAAGCACGAGTTGAATTACCCCACCCATGACCTAGAGATGGCAGCAGTCATCTTTGCACTCAAGATGTGGAGGCATGACCTTTATGGGGTTAAATGCGAGATCTTCACCGATCACAAGAGTTTGCAGTACATCTTGAGTCAAAAAGAGCTAAATTTGAGGCAGAGAAGATGGGTCGAACTGCTCAGTGACTATGATTGCAGGATTCAGTATCATCCGGGTAAGGCGAATGTTGTGGCAGACGCCTTAAGCCAGAAATCACTTGGCAGTTTGTCCCACATAGCAGCAGAGAGAAGACCAGTGGTGATGGAGTTTTACAAGCTCATCGACGAAGGGCTACAGCTAGAGTTGTCTGGTACGGGTGCGCTGATAGCACAGATGCGAGTGACACCAGTGTTTCTGGAGCAGGTGGCTCAGAAACAACATGAGGACCCTGAGTTAGTGAAAATTGCTAGGACTGTTCAGTCAGGCAACAGTGCAGAGTTCAGATTTGACAGTAAAGGGATCCTCCGCTATGGGAATCGCCTATGTGTACCAGATGACATTAGTCTAAAGGGAGACATTATGAGGGAAGCTCATAATGCAAGGTACAGTATTCACCCTGGAGCCACCAAGATGTATCAGGATATGAAAAGAGTGTATTGGTGGCCAGCTATGAAGAAAGAAGTGGCACAGTTTGTGTCCGCCTGTGAGGTTTGCCAAAGGGTGAAACTGGAACATCAGAAGCCGGCTGGAATGCTTAGCCCACTGCCGATTCTAGAGTGGAAATGGGAGAATATAGCTATGGATTTTGTAGTGGGCTTACCGGCAGTGTCCAACAGGTTAGACTCCATATGGGTGATTATGGACAGACTGACTAAATCTGCTCATTTCATCCCTATTAGGAGTACTTACTCTGTGGATAAGTTGGCACAGGTGTATTTGGAGGAGATTGTAAGGTTGCATGGGGTTCCAGTGTCTATAGTATCAGATAGAGGACCTCAGTTCACCTCTAGATTTTGGCGGAGTCTGCAGAGTGCTATGGGTATAAGGTTGGATTTCAGCACTGCTTTCCATCCACAGACTGACGGACAGTCAGAGAGGACCATTCAAACCATAGAGGATATGCTCAGAATGTGTGTGTTATATTTTGGCGGTTCTTGGAGGCAGCATCTACCTTTGGTGGAGTTTTCCTACAATAACAGCCATCGGGATGGCTCCTTATGAAGCCTTGTATGGGAGGAAGTGCAGATCACCTGGTTGCTAGGAAGAAGTAGGAGAGGCGGCTCTTGCAGGGCCAGAGTTAGTGGAAATCACCAGCAGGGTAGTGCCCATGATCAGAGAAAGAATTAGAACTGCTCAGAGCAGACAGAAAAGCTATGCAGATATCCGCAGGAAGCAGATAGAGTTTCAGGAGGGGGATATGGTATTGCTGAAGGTGTCTCCAATGAAGGGAGTGGTTCGCTTTGGGAAGAAGGGTAAGCTAGCTCCACGATACATTGGACCCTTTGAGATCTTGCAGAAGATCGAGAATGTGTCATATAAGTTGGATTTACCTGCTTCTATGGAGAGAATTCACCCGGTTTTCCATGTTTCTATGCTACGAAAGTTCGTGTCAGATCCGAGTAAGGTTCTTAGTGAGCCTGATGTGGAGATCCTTAGAGATCTCACCTATATAGAGCAGCCAGTGCGGATCCTTGACACGCAGATCAGAAAGCTAAGGAACAGGAAATTCCAATGGTGAAAGTTTTGTGGAACCACCATAATCTAGAAGAGTGCACCTGGGAGACACGGGAGTCTATGCTCCAGCAATATCCATATCTGTTTTAAGGTTAGTTTTCTTTTTTTTTTATGTGTTTATTTGTTTGAGGAACATTCGGAGACGAATGTTCTTAAGGGGGGGGGGAGAATGCAATATCCGGCTAGAGTCCGACATCGGAATTCTACTTTTTGGTGGACTCCAGGATGTCGGAATCCTCTAGAAGGGTAAGATTTATGTTTTTCTAAAGCATTTTAGTATGTTTTTATGTTTTAAGTATAAAGGAAATAAGTTTTTTTGAAAGAAAAGAGCCAAGGAAGAAATGCAAGGTTCGGCCGCCGAAGGTGAAAGTTCGGCCGCCGAACATGCATGAGTTTGGATTCACGTTAGGCCGCCGAAGGTGGTCTGGCCAGCCACCTATAAAAGGCCCTAGGTCGGTGAAATGGATAAGTTTCTTCCATTTTCACAAACCTAGGTGAGACCATGCTCTTCCTTGGGTGATCTTCATGACTTTTACAAATCTTTCAAAGTTTTGCTGAGTTTGTATGTTGTTTTGAAGGGTTTGAGCTAAAAACTAAGATTTTGAAGTTTGGAGAGTTTGAGAGTGAGTTTCTCCACATCTCCACGTTAGGATCACATATCCTCTAGATCTTCAAGAGGTAAGTGTAGATCCTTGGCTTCTTTGATGTTTTATGAAGGTTTTATGGGTAGAGATGCATGATTAGGGTAAGTTGAGTTTTTGGTTGATTTGTGGTCAAAGCATGCTTATGTGTTTAGTTGTGCTGTTTGTTGGGGTTTTGAGGTAGTTTTGGACCCCTTTGTACTTTTGGCTGAGTTTTTGTGTGTTGTAGAGTTGAAGTTTGCATGTTTGAGAAGTTTGGAGGACGATTGCATGAAGTTGAGCAGGGTTCTGCCTTACTGGAGAACCCAGTTTTGGCCCCCGAAAGAGGGTTCGGCCGCCGAACATGCTAAGGAGGTGGTTGCGGCTGCCTAAGCTTGCCCCCGAAAGTTTGGACTTTCGGCTCTGGAGGGGAGGTTCGGCCGCCGAAAGTGCCGCCGAACATGCATGAGTTTTGTCTCTGGAGAGGACTTTCGGCAGCCGAAGTGCCGCCGAAAGTGCTTGAGTTTCGGCTCTGGAAGGGACTTTCGGCCGCCGAACCTGCCGCCGAAAGTGCCCTGTCCAGCCTTCCTTTGCATGTTTTCCTTAATTGTTTTAGGATTTTTTAGGGGGTTTTTGGGGAGTATTATAGAGTTGTTCTTGAGCTAGTTTGGTCCCTCATTTGAGTCCACCTGTGTAGGAACGGACCAGAGGCACCAAAGAGATCAGTAGTGAGCACTGCTTCAGAGTTGTCAGAGTCAGAGTCAGTTCAGAGTCAGCCAGAGGTGAGTGGAACGAAACTAAACGTACATAGACAGTGTAGCAGGCTTGCTACGGGTCCTGGCGACCGTAAGTAGACCTGGATCCTAGCGCCGGTAGCGGTCCGGTTCCCGGGTCGTTACACGCAGGGATAGATTATTACTCATGGTGGAGAAAGATCTACAAATACAAAAATAATAATTATTAGTCTCATGTATTTTCCTAATTAGTAGATAAGGTTTTTAATATTTAATTAGTCTCCCGCTATTTTATTGAAATTAATAGTCCTATATATTAATTCGGAAAATTCAGCGGTAGATTTCCTAGTAGACTAGGATCTCATTTAATTTAAATAACCTTGGGTTTGCCCAATAAATTATTATAAATTAAATAAAGTAGATAATATAATTTATCAATCAATCTGTATGTGACTCCTAAATCAGTTAGGTGGCAACTCTTTCTCTATCATATTTTATATATTATGCCTAACTCTTATCCTAAACTTACATGATCATGGGTTTGGCATCTAAATCAAGTAATTTAGTTAAGTAGAACCATTGTTCAGAAATATTCAATATTTCATAGCACTAAACATATTCGGATGAAAATAACCTTGGGTTTGCCCAATAAGTTAATAAAAATCGAACTCTAATTTTATGCTATAACAATGGGTGGAAAGATATCATGTTCTTAACATGTACTTCAAATTTTAATTAGGGATTTTAAACCTAAGATTTCTATTAAGGTCTCATAGATAGGCATTGTTGTTGTAAAACATACATATCACATACATAAACATACATCCCTGTCATACCGTTCTAATTGGATGATTATGGACATTTTTAAAAAATAATTCCCTTTGAGTCATAAAGAGAACTTGATGGTTTAAAAACATAGATGGCAGCTTTTTTGATCTTCAAAAGTCAAAAGGGCTCCTCTAATACACCACGTCTAATGCTCCTTGTAATTTTTTAACGTCTCTTTTTCTTCTTTAGGTTTATGAAAAAATTCTTATCTACGTATTCTAATTACATAATAATTACATAACTGGCAAAAGAAATTTTGAGTTATATTTAAAGGGAGGTAGATGAGAAGAAAATTTTACTACCCAGAATAATAAAGAAAGGCCGGACACGCAGGCCCTATTTAAAAGATTGCTAAAATTAAATCAATCATCCATTCAAACACACTGAGCTTTTCAAAATTTATTCATAACCATCCATCATACAAATAAATCATATTAAATGCATATAAATTAACTATTAATTTATTTTATATTTATTATTAATTTTTTGTGCTAAAATTAAAAATTAAATAATTTAATATTTTAATTTTGGTCTCAATGAAAATAATTCAATGAATAAAAAAATTTTATTCAAACCTTTAATCCTATTAGGAAATTGATTCAGCCATCCCAAGTCTACATCTTTTTCTTAAGACCTTTCTTGAGAGTTTAACTTCACTATCAAACTTTCATTGGATGAAGATTAAAAACCTCTTACAATTTTAGAGCAAACTCTTAATCTTTACAATATTTTTTTTTTCACAAGAGCAAATATTTGCTGAATATCACGCTCAATAGAATAAATTTACTCAACAACTTTCACTCAATCTCAAAGTACAAACTAATTATAGCTTAAAACTAGTATTCAATAGAATTAATATTATGCCTTAAGATTTAGATAGAGAAAAAAATGAGAAAAATTTGAATCTAAATAAATGTACGCTTAAATAGTTTTTTTAACTTTTCTCAAATGAAAAAAACTTATATTATAGTTTAATATAAATATAGTCGTTGGAGGTGCATTAAATGCAAATAGAGCAATTTATGTACTAAAATTATCGTTATATCGTGTTTAGAAAAACTTAAGTTTGGTGGCTAAATCTTTATGTTCGGGTGCCAAAACTTTTTGAGGTAAGAAATCAAGCTCTTCAAATTAGACATTCGGAAGGCTAAAGTAGACTTTCTGTAGCCTCAAAACCTGGATTGTTTCGTCTGTTTCTCTTCATCTGCCATTTAAAATCTACTTAGGAGGGCAAAAATTTTTCATCAGATCTTTAAAAATCATAATTTAGATTGTAAAATTATGATTTTCAATCCTTTTGAATCCTTGTAACCTATATTTTAATATATTTTACTTTGTAAAAAAATAATTTCAAAAGTACTCCATTTATAAAATTTTATTTCAGTCCCTAAAAAATTATGGAGCAAAATTTAAGTTACAAACTCCCTATTTTCATTCTATTTGAATTGTTGTAACTTATAATTTGAAATCTCTCATATGATAGAAAGGTGTCTTAAGAAATGCTTCATATATCAAATTTTATTTTGGTTCCAAAAAACTTTTCTTAAAACTTTTGCATATTTATAATTTTTAAAATTTAAAACATAAAACTTGAGATAACATAATTAATTAATTGGAATTTATAACGCATAAACTAAAAATTATATTTTGGTCCCTTTCTTGAACTACGCTTTCGATCTTTGCACTTTTCATATTTGAATTTGAAGCAATTTTATTTATTTGAATTAAAGATCTATAAACTTACACAAACACTTTTAAAATCAATTAGTAGCACACAAATTGTTTATTAGCATCAAAACAAGGCTTAGAATATCTAGGTCTAACAATCTCTCTTTTTTGTCTGATGACAAATAATTGGTGACCGATGAGATAATAATTACAATTATAGTACGTAGATTTAAAAAAATTACTCCGTGTTAATATGATCCCCTTTCAAAAATAATTTATGCTATTTTTTGAAATAGAAAAATACAAAGAAAGTTTTAACTCAATGAAATGAGATGTAGTGAGTCTTATATGAATTAATGAATCTTTCAAAATTAAATTAATCGTAAAAAGGTAGACAAATCCAATATATCCAAAAATTATATCGAAGTAGCAAAGAAATATCAAGGATTCACAAAAATATATATGATATAACATACAATAAATGTTATCGAGTGTAACTGAAAATAATTATCATCAATTAATATGTATATTTTCCCTTTTGATATCATCAAAATACAAAAATACCATAAAGGATTAAGAAGGCAAGTAAAAGTTATATAAATAAATAAAAATTAATCAAAGAATAAAAGAAAAAATACAAATATAATAAAAAATCATAAAAGATATCCAAAAAGAAAAAAAAACTATTAAAATATAAAGTACTAAAATATAAGTTTCACAAAAATGTCGCAAATTAAAGTATCTTACATATTTCAATGCAATCCCAGCGAAGGGTAAGGGGCCAAAAGTTCCTCTAAAAGTTAATTAGAGAGCTAAAAGTACCCCAAAATTATAAATTTTTCTATAGAACTAATATTTAAAAAACTTAAAAATAATTCACTTTTCTCAAATTCAAAACGTACTTAATTTTTTTTAATAAGACTAACTTTAAAATAATTTGAGCTAATCAATATAAATTTAAAAATGATAATCAAAATGTTTGAAGTAAAATTAGTAATTTTAAAGTACTATTTATAAAGTTTCAATATTCAACTAATAGACATTTTAACAATAAATTTCACATCAAATATACGTTAAACACTTCATAATATGAAATAAATTAAAAACTAACTTAAGAAAAGAATTAAAGTATAGTAAAAATATATCAAAGATCTTAAATCGCTATTCACAGTACTATTTACTATAAATACAAAAAAACAAAACATGCTTATTTTCTAAAGAAAAATAACTTGATAACTATATTATATATAATGTTTAAACTTGATAAAAGGTTTAAAATACTTTAAAAAAATCAAAACCCTACAAACATATAAACCATGACAAATTTATATTTTAACAATCAATAGAACATCAATCACATTTATCATACTTCATATAAATAAAAACAAATAAAAAGATCAAAGGACACAATAATTTTCACATGTTTAACAATCAACACTCAAAACCATCTAACATTTCCAATTCTTTTTTAATGAAGTTAAAACTTTTTTCACTTAAAGGTTTAGCAAAAATAACAAGTTGATTATTTGTACCTACAAACTCAAAAACAATATCAACATGTAACATATAATCATAAGTGAAATAATATCTAACATCAATATGCTTAATTCTACAATATTTAATGGGGTTTTTCGTCT
The DNA here is from genome assembly GCF_001659605.2 of Manihot esculenta. NCBI lineage: Eukaryota > Viridiplantae > Streptophyta > Magnoliopsida > Malpighiales > Euphorbiaceae > Manihot > Manihot esculenta. The sequence continues at coordinate 6,350,585 of NC_035177.2, read as the reverse complement.
AATTCATTACATTTGTGTTATGATATTTAATAGAAATGACATAAAAAAACATCTTAAAGGTCCCTCAATTGTTACTTAATCTAAATAACTTTCCTATAACAAAGATTCCTTTCCATATATTCAAGTTCATCAATTAAAAGTCTAAACAAATTTTATTTCTTACTACACTAAGAAACAAGAGATTGTCTTAGAAGTTGGCAAGTATCCAAGGAAGGAAAGGTATGCATAATGATCGAATTTGTAATACCCGGCTAGACTCCAGTATCGGAATTCCTACCGTCCGGTGGAATCTCGGATGTCGGAAGCCTCTAGTAGGGTAGAACCATGTTTTCATAAAATGTTTTAAGGTATTTCATGATTTTAAGTAAAGAGGAAATGAGTTTTTGCATGAAAACAACCTTGAAGGAAAACTCAGGTTCGGCCGCCGAACCTCAAGTTCGGCCGCCGAACATGCATGCCTTCGGGAGCGCCTTTAGGCCCCCGAAAGCATAAGTGAGGAAAGTCCAGGTTCGGCCGCCGAACCTCAAGTTCGGCCGCCGAACATGGCATGCATGCGGAGGCACATTCGGCCCCCGAACGTGGCCTGGCCAGCCACTATAAAAGGGTCCCTTAGCCGAAAACGGGCGAGCTTTTTCCCCATTTCCGGCCAAGGTGAGTTCTCCGCCACCCCTCACCGATCTTGAGTCTTTTCCTTCAGATCTTTCGAGTTTTTCACTAGTTTTTACTTTGTTTTGAAGATTTTCAAGCTTTGAGCAAAGTTTTGAAACTTTGAGGTTCAAGGGAATTCAACCCCTTCCATCTCCGAGTTAGGTCGTCTCTCTCTCGATCTTCAAGAGGTAAAAGCCGATCTTAAGCTCATTTCATGTTTAAAGTGATTTTTATGCAAGATCTATGGGGTAGAATGCATGTTTAGCTCATGGTTAGGTTTATGGGTTTTATATGTGTTTATGGACAATGTGAGTTGCTTGTGTGTTGTAGTTGGGGTTTTTGATGGTTTGATGCCCCTAGGAACTTGTATGTTTGCTTATGCATGATTGGGAATGTTGTAGAATAGGTTTATGCATGTTTGGATAGTTTTGGAGGCATAAATGCATAGGGGAACTGGGTTTCTGCCATTTTGGGAGAAACCAGGTTCGGCAGCCGAAGGAACTTTCGGCCGCCGAACATGCTTGTGGAGGCAGCCTTCGGCTGCCGAAGCTTGCCCCCGAAAGGAGACTTTCGTCTCTGTCTGGGACTTTCGGCCGCCGAAGGTGCCGCCGAACATGCATGAGTTTCGCCTCTGTCTGGGAGTTTCGGCCGCCGAAGGTGCCGCCGAACCTGCCTGACTTTCGGCTCTAGAGGGACTTTCGGTCGCCGAACCTGCCGCCGAAAGTGCCCTGTTCAGCCATTTCTTGCATGTTTTTCTATAATTATTCCATGATGTTTTAGGGGGTTTTTGGGGAATAGTTTAGAGTTATGTTCACGTATGTTTGGTCCCTCATTTGAGTCCACCTGTGTAGGTTCGGACCCGAGGAACCGAGGACCCCCGCAGTGAGTCTGTTGCCCCAGTGTCTGGTCAGAGCTATCCAGAGGTGAGTGGAATAAACCTTTACGTTTAAAGTAAATAAATTTCAAAGTTTTGAGCATTGTTCATGCATCATGAATGCCATGTGATGAATTAGGTTGCTTGCATTAGAATTCACGAATATGTTGCATTGCACATTTTGATGTTGATGTGGATGAATGTTGAATGATCCATAGCCCTCGATCTATGATATGACGATATGATATGTACGGTACGGAAAGTAAGACCAGTGGGACCCATTCTACGTTCGCTGGCACTATGTAAGGGAAAGACCAGGACCCATTCTACGTTCTGGCACAGTTGGACACTGTTATGTTATGATATGTAAGGGAAAGACCAGGACCCATTCTACGTTCTGGCACAGTTGGACCATGTAGAGGGCTATTAGTGACAAGTTCATCCTTGATGTGATTAGCTGTGATGTGATGCATTTCATGTTATCATATGTTTTAAATGTTTTATTATTCTGCTCACTGGGCTCTAGTAGCTCACCCCTCTCCCAATTTCCCCAGGATTGCAGGTACAGGGTAGACCAGGAGGTTTACAAGAGTAATGAAGTCACGTGTATATAATAGTTAGTGTGGACATGATAGACGTATTAATGTTATGTAAAAGTACAGTTTCAGTCATGTAATGATATTGAGGATTAGATATTGTGCTTGACATTGTGTATGAGGTATCCCTCTTATTACATGATCTAAAATGTTTTATTATGTTCATGAAAGCCAACTCATCTTATGATGTATCGCCCATTGGGGCATTGATGAGATCCCACAGAGGGATCATGATTATGATTATGGCTATGTGCAGTGCATGTTCAGGTTGAGTTGGATGTATGAAAGAAAAGTTTTAAATTTTTATGTATGTTGTGATCATGTATGGGATTAAACAGGTTTTCAAGTTGCAAGTCAGGCTTGCTACGGGTCTTGGCGGCCTTAAGCCGACCCGGATCCTAGCGCCGGTAGCGGTCCGATTTTCGGGTCGTTACAGAATTCTTGCACGACCTAAAATTAATAGGTCATTAGTGGGATAAGCAGTTTACAACAAAATTTCTTAGTATCGAGTTTATTTTGTCTTCATTCAACTATTTCATTTTCACTAGGACCTATGATGATGACTTTTAAGCTTTATTATTTTATATTCGATGACTTATTAATTACAAGCAATAATAAAGCATCCATCAATACAATCAAGGGTTTCATTAAGAATCTAGAATATGCATAATATTTTTTTGATATTGAGTTGGCAAGGTCCCTTATTGGATTTTTTTTAGCCAAAGAAAATACATAATGAATTTGCTCTAAGATTTTGGTCTTTTCCAAGCTAAGCATGCATCTTTTCCTATAGAAAATGGTTTATGGTTCCTTCCTAACTCTAGAAATGCAGTATATGACCCTAAACAATATTGAAGAATAGTAAAGAACTTATTATATCTCAACATCATGCAATTGAATATATCTTATGCAGCGAATATCTTACTCAATTTTTGTGATCACCTTATATTCCACACTGGCAACCAATGATTCAACTGCTTAATATTTATCAGTTTTCCTTTAAGAGGAATATTTTTTTATAGCAGCATCATTCGTCAAGCTCACTACATATTGCAACATGGATTGGGCCAGCTATCCTACTTCACATTCAGTGGCTTCTATGTATTCCTTGAGTCAGCTCTAATATCATGGAAGTTCAAGAAGCATTCCATGATAAGTATATTATCAGTGAGGTTGAATATTAAAGTATGGCAAGCACTGGTTATGAACTTCAATGGATTTCGTACACTTATATTGTTGCATTGTGACATCTAAGCAGCGATTCATATTGGCCAAAAAATCTTGTGTTCCGTGAATATACATAATATAAATTGTCATGTTATTAGAGATCACATAAAAAGTGCTTTCCTTTACACAATTTATGTCTCCTTTCAATTGTAGCTCATAGATATTTTCACTAAGTTATTGTATGCGTCGAGTTTTCAATCCCCTGTGTCTAAAGTGGGTCTGGTTGATGCTCACTAGCCTCTAACTTAAGGAGGATCTAAAGTGTGATATAAATTATGGCATCAAAGTTGTTATAGCACTTAGTTACACAAGCTAGAGGAAAGATACTAGAAGCATCAAGAATTCTCTAACAAGCTCACTTGTATATATACCCATGTAAAGCTTCTTTTATGATAATGAGAAAATAGTTATTTCATTTTATTCTATTATGTTTCTACACCTACAAAGTACGAGAGATTTACACTATATTTGGGATGAAATTCTTAAAGATGAGATATGAGTTTTAAAGTAACAATGTTACTTGTGTGAGGAACGTTTCTTGAGAGAAGTAAGGTATTTGAAAATTTTAAAATTTCTCAGAAAACCCCACTTTTTTTAATCCTCTAAATTGATGAATTGAAGATATTTTAATAGCTTACTTTTTGTTACATTTTAATTACTAAAAAAATTATTGAATTACTCCATTCAGATAAATTGTTAAAGTAAAACTTTAGATAAGGACATCAAGACTAAATCTTTAACCATTGAGTCATCCTTCATTGGGAAGCATATCATTTTTCTATTATGAAAGTCTTTCTTTAAATAGATCGCATAATTATTTAAATCATTATGAAGCATATCATTTTCTATCATAAAAATCTTTTTTTAAGTAGATCACATAATTATTTAAATGGTTTTTTACTTTTATATGCTTTTAATGTTTATAGTTTATATTTATCTATATTGTCAAAATTCAATATTTCATTGAGAAAACCTTTGGAACTTCGATGTTAAATGTATTTTGATTCCTATAGTTTCAAAATTAACACTTTTTTATTTTGAAAATAAATAAAGGAAATGAATTATTAAATTTGCACATCTAAATTCTTGTAATATAAATGAAATGGATAAAAATTAACGATTCTAATTCTTATAATAATATATTAATATTTTATTCTATAATTATAAAATTATGGACTTTCTTTTACACTTTAGATCTCATTGTTTAAATTAGATTATTTTTTATATTTTAAAAAAATTCATATATTCAATCCCAATTAGCTTAGAATTAAATTATTATTATTATTATTATTATTATTATTATTATTATTATTATTATTATTATTATATTTAACTTTATTTAATAGCCGTTTTAGTCTCTTATTTCAAAATATATTATTTTAATCTCTGAAAATATTTAAATTTTATTGATGATAGTATAATTATTATTTTAAAAGGGCAAATTCTAAACAAATTCCTCAAGGTATATTTCAAAATTTTCTATAATGAACCAAAATCATAGGTGCAGATCAATAGATAATCTAATAAAATGAAATTAAATTATTAAAAATTATAAATATTTTAATAGAGATTTTGAGTATTTTCTTTCAGTTTTCATTCATATACATTTTAATAATAAAATATATTTAATGAAAGCATCAAATCAATAAAAGAAAATTATACATGTCCTTCATTTAATTAAACTTAAAATTAAAGCCAAATCAAACGATTGAGTACATACAAAAATATTGATCCATATTTATTTATTTTTTAAATATTAATTATATATGCATGCAATAATAATCGAAAAAATAGAGCAAGAATATAGAAAAAGATAATTAAAAAGTTCAATTACCCTTTTGAATTCAGCCAAATATATGTGGCTGATTTGATTAAAGAGAAACCATATCCTTAGAAATAAAAACATAAAATTGCATTTAAATTCATTCCATCTTCTCATCATCATATCTTTCACAATCTATAATCTCAATTAGCGTTATTTGGAGAAATCTTAAAGTGGTAAATGTAAAGGGCTTCAAAGGAACCGTGAATGAACTCTATATTTTGAAATACATAATCATGTATGGTTGCAAACTAAGAGAAGTGAACCTCTATATCTCTAGTGAAGAAGATTACCCTAAAGAAATATGGAGAGAAAGTTTGTTAGCTGAAACAATTGCCTAGCCGCTTAAGGAATCCAAAAATTCATATGAAAGTAGTCGGTATGGATGCATGGTTAAAACTAATTATGACTTAATTACGTTTCTTAATTATCATTATGTTTTAACTACTGAAAAAATAAGTATTTGTGAAATTTCTAATAAATAGATTAACGCAGCGATTCTCGTCAACCCATTAGGTATGTCTATAAGTATTTTTTCTCCTATGGTTCCAGCTTTGGTTTTTGAGTAAATTGATATATCTTTAGACTACATTAATGTTTGTAACGGATTTTGGTTGATTATTAATCAGAAATAGTTTGTCGTTTTGATAAAAGCAGTATGTAATTCATATATTTATGTAGAGAAAAGATCTCACTTATATTTGATTCCATTCATGAGATGTTTGTAATAGTGTCCATGGACACCTCTACAAACATCTCATGGATGGAATCAAATATAAGTGAGATCCTTTCTCCATATAAATATATGAATCACATACTGCTTTTATTAAAATGATAGATCAATTTACTTAAAAGCCAAAAGTCGAAACGATTGAAAAAAAAATACTTGTAGAAATATCTAATGGGTTGACGAAAATCGTCGCGCTAATCTATTTATTATAAATTTCACAAATACTTATTTTTCTAATACTTAAAACATAATGATAATTAAGAAACATAATTAATTCGTAATTAGTTTCAACTATACATCCATGTTGACTAGTTTCATACAAATTTTCAGATTCCTTAAGCAGCTAAGCAACTCTTTCAGCTAACAAACTCTCTCCCCATATTTCTTTAGGGTCATCTTCTCACTAGAGATTTAGAGGTTCACTTCTCTTAGTTTGCAACCATACATGATTATGCATTTCAAAATATGAAGTTCATTCACGATTCCTTTGAAGCCCTTTACATTTACCACCTTAAGGTTTTTCCCAGTGGCACTAATTGAGATTATAAACCGGAAAAGATAGATGATGAGAAGATGGGATGAGTTCAAATGCAATTCTATGTCCCTACTTCTAACTGAAGTTATGGTTTCTCTTTGGATTAAACCCAACTTTTATCACCCACAAATTTGGTTGAATTTAAAAGGGTAATTAAATTTTTTTTAATTATTTTGTTTCTAAATTCTTTCTCTAATTTTTTATTATTATCACATGCATAACATAATTTTTTTTTAAATATAGATGAATCTTTTTGTATGTAACCTATCCTTTAATTTGGCCTTAATTTTCAATGTAATTTAAGGAGAGGCATGCATAATTTTTTTTTATATTGATATATGCATTCATTAATTATATTTTATTTTTGCAATGTATCTATGAAAACTGAAAGAAAATAATCTAAATCTCTACTAAAACTGAAATGTGGTCATTTTCTTCAATTGCTAAGCTTGAACTGTGTTTAACAGAAGCCCATGAGTCTATAGATTTTAAAAATTTGGTATTTTTCCACAATCTTAGTAACTGCAATTTCTTTTTTTTTTTTTAAAAAAAACTTTCATTTGATTCATTTATCTATTATAGATTCATTTAGCTATTATATTAAATATAAATTATTCCTTTTAAACCTAATAATATGTATTACTAGTAATTTAACTAACAACAAAATTTAAAAAAAAAAATCTCATGATTTTAAATTAATGCATTTTACTGTTTAAGGCAAAAGGCATTTAGTTCATTTTAGAAAATTTGAAAATATACTTTCAATAGTTTTTTGGTGTTTGCAATTTTAAAATAATATTCTTTAAAATAATAATTATACCATCATCAATAAAAATATAATATTTTAAAAGATTAAAATAGCTTTGTTTTAAAAGAGATTAAAATAGTTATTTAATAATGATTTAGAAATTAAATATAATAACAATTATTAAAATTTAATTTTAAGCTAATTAGTATCAATTATATGAAATTTTATATAATATCAAAATATAATTTAATTTGAATAATAAGATTTGAAGTATAAAAACAGTTGATAATTTGATAATTAAAAATTAAAATATGAATATATTATTTCAAGAATTAAAAGTGTTAATTTTTATTCAGTTCATTTATAATACAAGAAGTTAAGTGTGCAAATTTAACAATTGATTCCCTTTATTGATTAAAAAAATGTTAATTTTAAAACTATAAAAATCAAAATATATTGTAAATCAAACTTCAAAAGATTTTTTATAGTCAATTTTAAAATTTTATATATATATATAATAAATCTATATCAATAAAGATTGATTTTCTTCTCAAGTAGCCCAACATTCATTCATCAAATATCAAATTCTAAAAGTAAAAAATAAATATAAACTATATATAGATATTAAAAAATATGAAAATAAAAAAATCATTTAAATCATTATTTAATCTATTGCAAAAAAAAAAAAAAAAACTTACATGGTAAATAAAATGATGTGCTTCCCAACTAAAGATGGCTCAATGGTTAAGAATTTGATGTTCTTATTTCATGTTCAAATTCTACCGCCTGTTGTCAAAATTCATAGTGAGAGGTCAATATATAAGTATACTTTAACAAAGATTGTAAACGAACAAGTCAAAGATTTTAAAACATCTATAATTCACCAATTTGTTGAATTAAAAAAGTGGGATTTTTAGAATTTTTTTTTCTTACCTTTCAATAACCTTATTACCTTCAAGAAACCTTCTTCTCAAATAACATTGTTACTTTAGAATCTATATATTATCTTAAAGAACTTTATCTCAAATTTAGTGTAAATCTCTAGTTCTTGTAGTGTTTTCTTGATCTAAGATGAAATATTCTTCTTACTCATAAGATTTTATTATCAAAAAAAGGAGAAAAAAGTGAAAATGAATATGTTTGAGAAATCTCTAACTTTTTCTTGGATTTTAATGATGGGATGCTTCAAGAAATGAATTCTTTGCACTATGTTTACTTCATCTTCCACCTAAAAGAAATATATAAAAAGAAATCAAATAGAAAATCCACTTAAAAAATGTCTATATCTATACCATGACAAATGCTATTTTAAATTATAGATAAATATGTTAAAATAAAAACACTTAGACAATAAGCACAAGAATGTTCTCAAACATATCAAATTTTTATAAAGATAAAGAAAACAAGTACTATAATAAGCCCAAAAAATATAAAACAAGAGGAAAAGGCCTTAGAAGGCCTTAGTTACTCGTATTTTAAACTTATAAAAAAATTATTAAATAAATGTCAAGCATTTAAATTAGATTTTGGCAATATAAATTTGTCTCAACCATTAAATCAATAGGTGTGATCTATTAATAGTTGGCACATATATCCTTTTATAATGATAAAAATCCATACTATTCATTAAATCATTAGATGGAATCAATTATTGTCAGCACGAACATCTCTTCTAATTATATAACTAATAATAAAAAAATATAAAAAATTTAGTTGGCATGAGGTATAAGGATTAAACTCATAATGACTACCATGGTAATAATAGAGGTGAGTATCAAATGGTTTAGTTTCATCTAAAAAGTTAAAAGCATAGCAATATTTTAACCAAAGAATACTAAAATTGAATTAAAACAATTGAATTAAATTCTCAAACAACTACTTTTTTCTTTTGAATTTAACATCTATAATTCAATAATTAAATCTTTGATATTAATGAGGCAAACTTACATGATAAGAAAAAGGATATACTTGATCGGATGACGGTTTCCACTGATTGTTGTTGGAGTTCCTCGTAGGTAGGCGACATATAACTTTTACTTTAAATCTCTAGAAATTTATAGGCTTTTGTTGGCCTTGAGATGAAAATACTCCTCCTACCCTCTGTATTTTTATTATGAAAAAAAATATAATTAAAAATTCTTTAACATTTGCCTAAGTTTAATAAAGGGTGCTTCAACTAGCAGAAATATAAAAAGAAGAAAACACTTTGGAAGTCCTCAATAATATCTTATTTGACTATTAATCAAATATCTTAAATGGGAAATGAATTTTGTGCATTCTACTTGCTTTATCTTCGGCTTAGACTTTAAATAAAAAAATCATATCTCAAAAAACATATATGAAAGGAGAGGTAAAGAATAAAATTCCCTTCAAAGAGAGAAAAATCAAAAGCCATTAAAATTATTTACACAAGAAGAATAAGAATATGCTAAATAAAATCACATCTTCTAATCGACCTTGAAAAGGAAGCTCTAACAAGGTTCAAAAATATAAATATCAAGAAAAACCTCTTACAAGACCTAACCATACTTCCTAAAGCTCTCTTCTATGGCTAATTAAGAGAAATGATGGGATAAATTTAAGAGAGAGGGGGAAAGAGTAGAGAAAATATCAAATATTTTTTTAACATTTATTAGAACTTTACTATTAAAGTAATCACCGAACATTTAAATTAGGTCTTAATAATATAAAACCATGTTGGTCATTAAATAAATAAATGAGATCTAGTGATTTGATGTTAGCATGCATATCCTTTATTTGTGATATAAAAAAAATCTATTTTATTATTAAAATAGTGAATGAAATTTATTAATTAGTTAACATATACATCTCTTCCTATCATAGCAATAATAAAAAAAATGTATACTCACATGAAATATGTTGGCGGGTCATAGTAATGAGTACAAATTAGATTAGTAACATAATAACTCATGTGAGTATCAATGGATTAATTTAGTTTGAAAAAAATCAAATACATTTATGTAAAAAAATTCAAATATAATTGAAGTTTTAATAACTAAAGCTAGTGTTATGCAATTCATGTGGGTCTTGAATCAAATTAAAGTAAAGAATCATATAGAGCCAAATTAAAACCGAAACTGACTCAATGATGTAGGAATGAAATCGAAACTGACTCATTATTAAAATGGTGAATGAAATTTATTAATTAGTTAACATATACATCTCTTCTTATCATAGCAATAATAATAAAAATATATACTCACATGAAATATAGTGGCTAGGGTCATAGTAATGAGTACAAATTATATTAGTAACTTAATAACTGATGTGAGTATCAATGGATTAATTTAGTTTGAAAAAAAAAATCAAATATATTTATGTAAAAAAATTCAAATATAATTGAAGCTTTAATAACTAAAGCTAGTGTTATGCAATTCATGTGGGTCTTGAATCAAATTAAAGTAAAGAATCATATAGAGCCAAATTGAAACCGAATCTGACTCAATGATGTAGGAATGAAATCGTACTGAACCAAATTTATTTAGTTTTTTTGTTTTAGTTTTTTGCCAAGAATCGGATCGAAATCGTATGCAAATATATAAACATATTTATTTATATAAGTTCCATAAAATTGCATACATACAGACATATATTACAGAATTTGTATTAGTAAAATATAAATTACTAAAATCAAGAGTAAATCAAGGTTATTTTAGTACGTAAAATGTAATAGAAAGATAATAAAATATTTTTAATTCACCAATTTAGTGAGTTAAAAAAGTAGTTTAGTTTTTTTTTTTTTAATTTCAAAAGCCTTATTTCCTTCAAAAAAAAATATTTTTTTCAAATAAATATTTTTACTTTAGAATCCATACCTTACCTTAAAAAACTTCATTTCAAACATAGTGTAGATCTCCACGGATTTGTAGACTCTTCATGTCTCTAAGATGGAATATTTCAAGAAATGAATCCTTTGTACTATACTTACATCTCTCACCTAAAAGAAAAATATAAATAACAATAACTTAAAAAATTTACTTAGAAAAGCTCTATACCTCTACAATAACAATAGCAAGTAAAAAAAAGCCAACAAAAAGTACATGCACACTAATTAGTTTTTTACATTCTATATTTTTTATTTTCTACTTAGACTAAAAACAAATCATATTTAGAAAAACATTTATGAAAGGGGAGGCAAAAAAATAAAATTATCCTAAAACGGTCTAAATCTTTAAACTAGTAATTGAAAAAATAGAGAGAAAATAAAAAAATCATTAACATTAATTATGAAAGAAGAATATGAATATGTTAAAAAAATCTCATATATTCTCGTGGATAGTAAAAATAAGGCTCTGAACCGCTTTAAAAAATATAAAAAAGAAAGAAAAACCTCTTACAAAGGCTCGGCCATACATATCTCCGAAAACTTCCTTTTATGGCTAAATTAAGGAACGAAGTGGATAAATTTCAGAGAGAAGAAGGGAGAGAAACAAAAGTATTTTTAAATTTATTAAAACTTCAATATTAAAGTAATTTCTAAACAATTAAATTAGTTTTTAGCAATATAAATTTATATTGGTCGTTACATCAATGGCTAGGATCCATTCGATACCTGGCATGCATATCCTATTTTAGAGATAAAAAATCTTTTTTATTGTTAAAATAGTAAATGGAATCTATTGATTAGTTGGCACCCATATCTCTTGTTATTATAACTGTAATAAGAAACAAAAAGTTTGCTCACATGAAATGTGATGGTTAGGGCCACAATAATAAAAACAAATTATATTAGTTAGGTAATAGTTGAGGTGGATATCAATGGTTTGAGTTGATTTTAAAAAATAAAAGAAAATCAAATATATTTAAAGAAATACAATTAAAGTTTTAATTAAATAGAAGCTATGATGATGAACAATTCTTGTAGGTCTTAAATTAAACTAAACTAAAAAATAGAGTCAAACTGGAACTGAAAAAGAATTGATAATGAATGAATTGAATCTTCGTGAATCAAATTTATTTAGTTATTTAGTCCTAGTTTCTTTGTTAAGAGTCATATAAAAATTGTATTGAACTACTTTTTGTTGATTTTTATTGATATTATGATTTCAATAATAGTTTAAATAATATGTTTTATATGTCCCATAAATTCAACAAAAATTACAAATACACAAATATATATATATATATATATATGTGTGTGTCTATAAAATATAAATTACTAAAATTAAGAGCAAATCGAGGTTATTTTAGTAAGTAGAATGTAATGGAAAGTAAGGTATTAAAATAACATTTTTACTTTAGAATCCGTACCTTATCTTCAAGAATGCCATCCCAAACATAGTATAAATCCTGTGTGATTTTAGACTCTTCTTATCCATGGGATGGGATATTCCTTTTATTCATAAGTTTCTATTATCAAAGAACGGGAAAAATGTGAAATAGAATATATCTAAGAGATCTCCAACATTTGTTTTAATTTTATTGATAGCGTACTTCAAGAAATGAATTATTTGTATTATATTTGCTTCGTCTAAAGGAAATATATAAAGGGAAATATATAAAGGGAAATCAATTACAAAATTCACTAAAAAAAGGTTTATATATATACAATTATAATAAAAAGTTAAAAAAAAGGCCATTTTAAATAATACTACAACATGCTAAATAAAAATTCCTAGGGAATAGTAATAAGAATGCCATCAGAATGTATATTTTTACCATAGAAAACTAATATATATTTTATTTAGAAATCTTTAATATTTGCCTAGATTTTAAAAGAGCGATGCTTCAAGAAACTTAGAAATATAAAAAGAAAGAAAGAAAATCTTTGATAAGTATGAACAATATCTTATTTCATGGTGAATCAGAGATTTGAAATCAAAAAATAATTTTAAACATTCTATATGCTTTATCTTCAGCTTAGACTAAAAGGAAATAATATCTAAAAAATATATACAAAAGGAGAGGTAAAGAATAATTTTTTTCTTAAAATAGTCTCAATCCTTAGAACAATAATTGAAAAATAGAGAGAAAAATAAAAAAAGTAATTAAATTTAAGTATGAAAGAAAAACAATAATATGGTAAAAAAATCTCACTGCTTCTTATGGATCATGAAAAGGAGGCTCTAACACGCTTCGAAAAATATAAATAATAAAGAAAACCTCTTACGATGTCTCAGCCATGCATATTTCCTTATAAATTTCTTTCATGGCTAAATTAAGAAAACGCATTGGATAAATTTGAGAGAGAGAGAAAGAGAGTGAAAAAATATAAGACAAAATTAATTTTAAATTGATTAAATCTTCGTTATTAAAGTAATCGCTAATCAATTAAATTAGTTCTTAGCGATATAAATTCATGTTAACCATTACATCATAGGTGGGATCCAGCGACTTAATAGTTGGCATGCATATCGTTTTTAGTGACATAAAAAAATATTTTTTATTCTTAAAATAGTGAATGGAATCTACTGATGAGTTGGCACACACATCTCCTGTTATTACAACAATAATAAGAAAAAAATATATTTTCTCACATAAAATGTATTGGTTAGGGCCACAAGTAATAAATGTAAATTAGATTAGTAAGGTAATAATTAAGGTGAGTATCAATGGTTTGAGTTAGTTTTAAAAAATAAAAGAAGATCAAATATATTTCAAAAAAATAAATATAATTAAAGTTTTAATCAAATCCAAGCTAGGGTCTTGGATAATTAACCAAAGTAAAGAATAAAGTTAAAGTAGAAAATAAAAAGAACTAATGATCTAGGAATTAAAACTTGCTAAATCAAATTTTTTTAGTTATTTAGTTCTAGTTCTTAATTAAGAACCATATAAAAATTATACTGAAGAATATTTTGTTGATTGTTATTGATATTATTATTCTAATAATTTAAATAATATATTTTATATGTTACATAAATTCAATGAGAATTGCATACATATATATATATATACCGATTTTTTTCATACAGAATCACCGTAAAGGGTTATTAAGTACCGCACTACTTAGACTATCAGGTTGGTAACTAAATAATCAAGTAGTTAGAGAAGTAGGTCATAGGAGTTCATTCATTTTACTTTTTTTCTATTTTATTTTTTTTCTTTCTTTTTCTTTTTGACACTCCTTAATTTTCACATAACCATATGGTCTAGACGATGTCTTTAAATTTATTCTTAATAAAAAGCAGCAATTTATTTAAAGAATGTGCATTCATTATCCAACTATTAAATAAGGATCATATTTTATGAGTTTTCAAAACAAGCCTTAAAAACAAAACTAATAAAATGAGCAATGATAACTTTATTCTATGTAAGCTAGCATACAAATGGCATAAGAATTTGAATTTTATGATAAAGGACATATCAATTTCTCATGAAAAGTAAGAAACTGCAATAAATTTTTTTTGAATACTGAAAATAATATTGAAAAAATCAGAAAAATTAAAATCCGAGAAACAATTTAGCAAGTGCAAGTGCTGAGAAATTGCTGAGAAACAGAATAAGTTTTACAGGCTTGGGCAAGCCTCTAGCAATCAGTAGAAAAATTGTGCAGAAATAGCAGAATAGAAGAACAATTTTTAAACCATAGCAGAAAAATATGTATATCAACCAATCAACCAATCACAAAAAACACTTCTATTCCAATCACTTCCCCCCTCCCTCCATACTTACTCCTCATAGTGTCCTCAATATGAAAAAAATTCAAGTAACGGGGAAATTTTATAAACAAATTAGCAAAAGTGAGTCAAAGAGAACTTCTCTGAGGAGTAAGTAGCCTAAAACTCAAGCAGGTGGTGGCTGGGGCAACCCCAAGTGAGAAAGGATGGCATCCAACTTTGCATTAATGTGGTGCATTTTTGCCTCAATTCTGGCTAGGCGGGCTTGATCATTAGGTTCGGGGAGGTTCTGCTGAGGAAGTTGGGACTGATTTGTCCTCTATCTAAAATAAGCGCGATTATGGTGGAATTATAGGACCTAGAGGACGAAACACAATTTCTTTCCTTTCATTGAGGCAAAATAAGCTCATAGAATTAAGTGCAGGTATATCAAGAGGGAGAATATGCTCAGCTACATGCAAATTAGTGTTTTATGTATCTAGCACACCCAATCTTATAACTAGAATGGAAATCACAAAACCTAGATATATACCACGCCTAGCATCAGATATACTTTTAATTTGGGAGGTTAACCAGAAACCAAAATTAACTTTTCTTTTATTCAATATGCACCACAAAAAGAAAAGTTCATACTTTTTCAGCTTGGTGGGATCTTTATTTTTCCCAGAAAATGTATAACAAAGGAACATGTGAATATATCTAAGGGCAGGGCTCTGGATATCATTAGTTTTAGATTTCCCACCCTTAAATTCAAACTCAGGTTTCCCTAAAATTGGATCCCAACTAGTTGGACAATCACATAATGAGTCTAGGTACTCAACAGTTTTAATATATTCGTCATCATAGACACCTAAATGCAAATTAAAACTTGTGATTGAACAATTGACCATTTTATTTGCAATCTAAAAGGAATTATAGGCATATTCAAATTGAAATCCTGCACATCAAAAGGAAATTCATAGGTGGCATAAAACTCACCGCACAGTTCAACGTAGGAAGGACAGTTTATGACAAAATTTTCTCCACCCAATATTGTCAATTAAACCATAAACCTCATTATATAATTGCAATTGGGTCAAGGCAGCATCACTTATTCTTTTACAAGCATGTATATCAAAATGGAGAAAAATTTTGTACCTGACCTTATCATCACCTTCAAAATTGAAGTCGTCGTATAGGTTCTGCTCTTCGGGCAAATATCTGGTCTTCCCACCAGCTATCTTGGGCATTCACTTTTTCTATTTCTTCTTTGGAGGAGAAGCAGGTTGAGTCTCCTCACTGCTAGTGGCTTTTGCCTCCTGACCCGTTGTTACTTTTTCATTAGTAGTCGAGCCTTGTCCTTGCTACTGTCTTCTAAAGACTCCAAAACTAATGTGGTGGTCTTAGGTTGCATTTTTCTGTCTTGGAGTTGCTTTAGAATTTCAGGTTTCATCTCCCATTTCTCTTCCTCATTGTCGGTGGGCAGTTCATAAATAGGGGTCTTTCCTTTTACCTACGAACGTGTCTTTCTCCTTGTTGCGGCCGACAGAGAGGACGGCGAGGGTGCTGAAGATGGCAAGGGCGAAATGGTTGGCGTCATTGATGCATTTGTCAATCTGCTAGTGGCGCGCAATTTCATCGCCAAAGCTGCTGGATCATCGATGAAGCGCAACAACGGCTCGAGGAGGAGTGCACTATGCCTGGGATGGCATGATAGGTCCCAGTCAAAGCCAAGATAGTATTCTACTTATGGTGAGAATGAACCAAAGAGATTTTCTCTTAATTGATATTTTTCTCTTCCTTTCTGCTGAAAATACAAAAGGTTTAAATAGAAAAAGAATGAAACAACTTGATCCTATTTCTAAGGCCACCAACGGCACTACATACAATATATTAGCCATGATTTGCTGAGAAAATCAAGCACTAATTTGACTTATTAAATGACAATTAATAAATGAATAATATTGCAGCAAACAAAAACTAAAGCAGCAGACTAAACTATAGACTTTTGAGTCTATCATTACTCCCCTCTCCCAAAAGAACCTTGTCCTCAAGGTTCAAAGAAAGGAATCAAACATCAAAATTGGAGACCTCTCTGCAATTTAAGTGCCTTTTCCGAACCGCCGCCTTCATCATCCTCTTCGGTTTCAAGTCTACCATCCAAAAGAAGCAGTTGTGGCTTTGCACATCTATGTCCAGGAGTAAACTTCTCATTGCAATTGAAACACAAACCAGCTGTTCGCCGATTCTGCATCTCCTCCCAGTTTAAGCGCTTTAATGGAGTGCTAGGCTTGTTCCTTGTCGGAGACAACACACTTTCATGTTTAGAATCTGACTTTTGTCGTTGTAATTGCTCGTCTTTCATCCGAGCCAAACTGATGGCGTCTTTTAACGTTTTCGGTTTAAACATTCGAATTCCTTCGGCAATTTCAGGCTTCAAACCTCCCATAAACGTTCCCACTAACGCCTTCTGCGTCCATCCCTTAACCCGATTACCCAGTCTTTCAAAT
Organism: Manihot esculenta; assembly: GCF_001659605.2. NCBI lineage: Eukaryota > Viridiplantae > Streptophyta > Magnoliopsida > Malpighiales > Euphorbiaceae > Manihot > Manihot esculenta. The sequence goes on along the minus strand of NC_035177.2, from coordinate 6,333,336 downwards.
TCTCGTTGATAGTCACGTAGGGGTCCTGTTTGCTGAATTTTTGATAAGGATTCGTCAAAATCCTCACAATCAGTGGGCCCAAAACGAGACCACAATTCCTCAGAAAATATGTCCCACGTCACTGTTGTCCCCGCTTCAGTGTGAGTTCGGCGAAGCCACTGCCACCATTCATTCGCCTCTCCTCGAAGGTGATAAGAGGCCAAGGAAACTTTTTCGGCAGCTGGAGTTCCCTGGTACTCAAAAAATTGATCCACTCTTGTGAACCATTCGGTTGGGTCGTCCCCAGAGTATTTTAGAAATTCTAATTTTTCCAATTTCGCAGAATAAAATGGTTTACCTCCATCCCTAGGTCCAACTTGTTTGTCGCGAACCTGACTGGTTTGGTCACCGACACTGCTGGTCCCTTCTTTAGTAGGAAGAGTCATCTCAGAGAACTTCGAGATGGCTTTTTCAATTTGCTGCAATTTTTCGTTAAGCCCTTGACCCATGTTGCTAATGGAATCTTGAAGTTGCCCGACAGCAGCTTCCAAGTTTTCAATTCGTTCCTTATTGGTTGCCATAGGGATTGAAAAGAAATAGAAATAAAAAAGATAGATAACGCGGCTTTGATACCACTGATAGGTCCCAGTCAAAGCCAAGATAGTATTCTACTTATGGTGAGAATGAACCAAAGAGATTTTCTCTTAATTGATATTTTTCTCTTCCTTTCTGCTGAAAATATAAAAGGTTTAAATAGAAAAAGAATGAAACAACTTGATCCTATTTCTAAGGCCACCAACGGCACTACATACAATATATTAGCCATGATTTGCTGAGAAAATCAAGCACTAATTTGACTTATTAAATGACAATTAATAAATGAATAATATTGCAGCAAACAAAAACTAAAGCAGCAGACTAAACTATAGACTTTTGAGTCTATCATGGCATCAGGCTAGGTGGAGTCAGGCTATGTGGTCTTTGCCATAGGTGTACCTACGATGGGAGAGAGACGCAAGAGGGAGAGAGCTCTCGGGGAAGAAAAAGAAAAAGAAAAAGGGAATAAGAGAAAAAAGAAAAATAGGATTTAAGTTTATATATACTGTTTTCAGTAAATAAAAATAGTAAAATAAAATTTACCTTTCTTTAGAGTAGTTTCAAAAATAACTTACCACCAAAATAACCATTGAAGGTCATAAATGGTCTCCATAAAGTCCAGATTTATCCAAAAGGTTTAATCTGCTCCAAGATAATAGATAAATAAATTAAAAACTAAAAATTGAAAGAAAAATTTATTGGTGACCGTACAGGCTTGGGCACACCTATAACCTTAGGTTGCTTTCCAAGCAGTGCCCTTATTTACTATCCTAGGCTGGACTTCCCTTCCTTTAAGCTTCGATCTGTGGTATCTCCAGAATTATATTTTTTTCGTCTTTAGGCCTAAACCTCTCATAGAAGGGTTTGAGTGTAATACCCGGCTAGAGTCCGGCGTCGGCATTCCTGTTTACCGGTGGAATCCAGGATGTCGAAGTGTGTTAGATGTTCTTACGTGCTATTATGTGTTTTATGAGATGTTTTAAGGTTAAGGGAAATGAGTATTGAGTTGAAATGACCTAAGGCAGTTGAGCCAAGTTCGGCCGCCGAAAGTAAGTTCGGCCGCCGAAAGTGTTTGGCTTCCGAAGGGAAGTTCGGCCTCCGAATGTTGCATGGTCTTGCCTGTGATTGGGCAGCCGACGATGAGTTGGCTAGTGAGCTGAGTCATGTTTGTTTTGACAAGTGTTGGCCTCAGATTCTTGCCATGGAATGACCACGTCTCTTATGACTCATCTGTACATGTTTTTGAGTGTTCTTACAGCAGTTTGAGGTGCTTGCAAAGGTGTTGAGAGTTGAGAGAAATAAACGTTCCGCTTTTGAGAGTTTGAGAGTGGAAGAGAGGTTGATCTGTTTTTCCTTTGTTCAGTGTGTGTATCTTCCTGTTTCCAGAGGTAAGGGCAGTTTTAGACCCTGTTTATATATGTTCGGAAGAGTGAAAGGAAGGAGAAGCATGCTTAGGTTATTCATGGTAGTTTTTGATGATTTATGTATGTATACATGTTTATGTGTTATGTTTGATTTGTTATTTGGGGTTATTAGATAGTTTTGGACCCCTGTGACCATATACGTATATGTATATGAGTGTTGAGGAGTTGATTATGCCTGTTTGGAGATGTTGAAGAGAAGGAGGAGCTTGGTTTGCCGTCGGGCTGAGTTCTGGATGAACTCAGGTTCGGCAGCCGAAGGTTCATTCGGCCGCCGAACCTCTTGCATGGTGGCTTTGGCTGCCACAGCTTGCCCCGTGAGTTTTGCATGTTCGGCTCTGTTTGGGGACTTCGGCCGCCGAAGGTGCCGCCGAAGGTTAGAGACTTTCGTCTCTGGAGTATGTTTTGGCCCCCGAAACTTGCCCCCGAAAGGGTTCGGCCGCCGAAGCTTGAGAGAGCTAGACAGTCAGGTGAGGGAACCAGCCACAGTACCAGTAGTCCGCGAGTTTCTCGATGTGTTCCCAGACGATTTGCCAGGACTACCACCTGATAGGGAGATAGGGTTTGAAATTGAATTATTGCCAGGTACCAGACCTATCTCTATTCCTCCCTACAGGATGGCGCCAGCTGAGTTAACAGAGTTGAAAGAACAGTTGCAGGACTTGGTAGATAAGGGTTTCATCCGCCCTAGTACCTCACCTTGGGGTGCTCCAGTGCTTTTTGTCAGAAAGAAGGATGGATCCCTTAGACTTTGTATCGACTACAGACAGTTGAACAAGGTCACTATCAAGAATAGGTATCCTCTACCTCGGATTGATGATCTATTTGACCAGCTAGCTGGAGCAGATACTCTGGCTCCTGAAACAAGGATGGATAACCAAAACCTGAGGATTTCACAGTGTTAGCTCTGCCTGTCAGTCATGAGGGTGACACCTGTGTTTCTGGAGCAGATAGCTCAGAGACAGCATGAAGACCCTGAGTTGATGAAAATTGCCAGGACTGTTCAGTCAGGCAATAGGGTAGAGTTCAGATTTGACAGCAAAGGGATCCTTCGCTATGGGAGTCGACTTTGTGTACCAGATAGGGGCAGTGTGAAGGAAGACATTATGAGGGAAGCTCATAATGCGAGGTATAGTGTTCACCCAGGAGCCACCAAGATGTATCAGGATCTGAAAAAGGTTTATTGGTGGCCAGCCATGAAGAAGGAAGTGGCGCAGTTCGTGACAGCCTGTGAGGTTTGTCAGCGGGTGAAATTAGAGCATCAGAAACCAGCCGGAATGCTTAACCCATTACCGATTCCAGAATGGAAATGGGAGAACATAGCCATGGATTTTGTAGTGGGTTTACCAGTAGCGTCCAACAGGATAGACTCTATATGGGTGATTGTGGACAGACTCACGAAATCTGCTCATTTTCTTCCAGTACGGAGTAACTATTCTGTGGATAGGTTGGCACAGGTCTATCTGGATGAGATAGTGAGATTACATGGAGTTCCAGTATCTATAGTTTCAGACAGAGGACCTCAGTTTACCTCCCGCTTTTGGCGGAGTCTGCAAAGTGCAATGGGCACGAGATTGGATTTTAGTACTGCTTTCCACCCACAGACTGATGGACAGTCAGAAAGGACCATCCAGACCATAGAGGATATGCTTCGCCTTTGTGTGTTAGACTTTGGCGGTTCTTGGAGGCAGCATCTACCTTTGGTGGAATTTGCCTACAATAACAGTCATCATGCTAGCACTGGGATGGCTCCTTATGAAGCTTTGTATGGGAGGAAGTGCAGATCCCCTGTTTGCTGGGAAGAGGTAGGAGAGAAGGCTCTTGCAGGGCCAGAGTTAGTAGACATTACCAGTAGAATGGTGCCCATAATCAGAGAGAGAATCAGAACAGCTCAGAGTAGACAGAAAAGTTATGCAGACGTTCGCAGAAAGCAGTTGGAGTTTCACGAGGGTAATTGGGTATTGCTGAAAGTGTCTCCAATGAAAGGAGTGGTTCGTTTTGGGAAGAAAGGTAAATTAGCTCCACGGTACATTGGACCCTTTGAGGTATTACAGAGGATCGGAAATGTGTCGTATAAGCTGGATTTACCTGCTTCTATGGAGAGAATTCACCCGGTATTTCATGTTTCTATGCTACGACAGTTTGTGTCAGATCCGAATCAGGTTCTGAGTGAGCCGGAAGTGGAGATTCATACGGATCTCACCTATATAGAGCAGCCAGTGCGGATTCTGGACACGCAGATCAGACAGCTAAGGAACAAAGTGATTCCGATGGTGAAAGTTTTATGGAACCACCATAATCTAGAAGAGTGCACATGGGAGACGCGGGAGTCTATGCTCCAGCAGTATCCATATTTGTTTTGAGGTTCGTTTCCTCCTTGTGTTTTGTTTTTATGTGTTGTAGGAACATTCGAGGACGAATGTTCTTAAGGAGGGGAGAATGTAATACCCGGCTAGAGTCCGGCGTCGGCATTCCTGTTTACCGGTGGAATCCAGGATGTCGAAGTGTGTTAGATGTTCTTACGTGCTATTATGTGTTTTATGAGATGTTTTAAGGTTAAGGGAAATGAGTATTGAGTTGAAATGACCTAAGGCAGTTGAGCCAAGTTCGGCCGCCGAAAGTAAGTTCGGCCGCCGAAAGTGTTTGGCTTCCGAAGGGAAGTTCGGCCTCCGAATGTTGCATGGTCTTGCCTGTGATTGGGCAGCCGACGATGAGTTGGCTAGTGAGCTGAGTCATGTTTGTTTTGACAAGTGTTGGCCTCAGATTCTTGCCATGGAATGACCACGTCTCTTATGACTCATCTGTACATGTTTTTGAGTGTTCTTACAGCAGTTTGAGGTGCTTGCAAAGGTGTTGAGAGTTGAGAGAAATAAACGTTCCGCTTTTGAGAGTTTGAGAGTGGAAGAGAGGTTGATCTGTTTTTCCTTTGTTCAGTGTGTGTATCTTCCTGTTTCCAGAGGTAAGGGCAGTTTTAGACCCTGTTTATATATGTTCGGAAGAGTGAAAGGAAGGAGAAGCATGCTTAGGTTATTCATGGTAGTTTTTGATGATTTATGTATGTATACATGTTTATGTGTTATGTTTGATTTGTTATTTGGGGTTATTAGATAGTTTTGGACCCCTGTGACCATATACGTATATGTATATGAGTGTTGAGGAGTTGATTATGCCTGTTTGGAGATGTTGAAGAGAAGGAGGAGCTTGGTTTGCCGTCGGGCTGAGTTCTGGATGAACTCAGGTTCGGCAGCCGAAGGTTCATTCGGCCGCCGAACCTCTTGCATGGTGGCTTTGGCTGCCACAGCTTGCCCCGTGAGTTTTGCATGTTCGGCTCTGTTTGGGGACTTCGGCCGCCGAAGGTGCCGCCGAAGGTTAGAGACTTTCGTCTCTGGAGTATGTTTTGGCCCCCGAAACTTGCCCCCGAAAGGGTTCGGCCGCCGAAGCTTGAGATTCGGCCGCCGAAGGTGCTTGAGTTTCGTCTCTGGAGAGGACATTCGGCCGCCGAACCTGCCGCCGAAAGTGTTCTGTCCAGCTTTTCTTTTGCATGTTTTTGCATGGCTAGGTAAGTGCGTTTCAGGGAATTATTGGGGAGTGTAATAGAGGTATTGATAAGTTAGTCTGGTCCCTCATTTGAATCTTTATGTGTTACAGACCAGAGGAACCAGAGAGAGCAGCAGTGAGTACTGCTCCAGAGGTAAACCTGCAGAGTCAGTCAGTCCAAATAGCCAGAGGTGAGTGGAACTAAACTTATGACTTTTAATTGAACCACAACCTGTTTTTAGCATACCTCATGCATCATGTTTATGCCATAGGTTGATTGCATTAGTATTCACGAATATGTTGCATTGCATTGTTATTTGGTGATGTGAGTGAATGCTGAATGATCCAATAGTCTCAGACAGGAAGTCCAGGAGCCTTTGACTACGCCCTGGCACGTATAGCAAAGACCAGGAGCCTTTGACTACGCCCTGGCAGGTGTATAGCAAGTCCAGGAGCCTTTGACTACGCCCTGGCAATGGTAAGTTCACAGGTGTTATATACACATATACATATATGACAGGAAGACCAGGTGCTCGATTCTACGCCCTGGCACAGAGTTACTGGGACTATGTGGTGACAGGTTTACTCTTGATGTGGCTTGTCTGTGTTATGGCGCATTCCATGAGATCATATTTTACTGCGATGTTTTACTGTTCTACTCACTGGGCTATAGAGCTCATCCCACTCCCTTAACCCCAGTTTTGCAGGTTCAGTGTACAGTGTACAGGGACAGTCCAGCAGAGTACAGGAAAGTGAAGAGATCTGTAATAGCTTAGAGTGGACATGTAATATTAAAGAGATGTACTAGTTGTTGCTTGACCTAGACCTAGTGATGTATGTGTTGTACATGATCTGTATATGTATGTATGTTTTCCTGTATGTGATAACCAGGCTTAACAGGTATGAATGACCCATCTAGAGCAAGCTCTAGTCAGGGATACAGAGTACAGAGTACATGAGTACAGAGTACAGAGATAGTGCATGCACAGGTTAAGCCTTGGTTTAGAAAAGAGTTTTTACTTGCACAGAAAATGTATGATCATGTATGAGTTTTACAGGTACACAGAGAGTATAGCAGGCTTGCTACGGGTTCTGGCGGCCTTAAGCCGACCTGAATCCTAGCGCCGGTGACGGTCCTTTTTGGGGTCGTTACATTGAGCCTATGGCCATTCACTCTTAATATTTTACTAGTTTCAAGACTTTGAATTTACACGGCTCCATGGTTAAAATTTTTAATTACAACTAACGGGCCAATCCATCGTGTCCTCAATTTCCCTAAAAAAAGTTTTAACTGAGAATGGAAAAGTAAAACTTTTTGCCCCACCTGAAAACTTTTTCGAGAAATTGATTCATCATGAAATGCCTTGGTTTTCTCCTTGTAAATTCTTGCACTTTCGTAGGCCTCATTCTTTATTTCCTCCAGTTCCTGTAATTGCAACTTTCGATTAGAACTTGCCTCAATTAAGCTGCTACCACTACTTTATCGCTCAGAAAGCTTTATGCTCTAGCTCAAGTGGCAAATGGAAAGGCTTGCTATAAACTAGCCAAAATGGTGATATGCCTATTGGGGTCTTGTAGGCTATCCTATAAGCCTATAATGCATCATCAAGGTGGTTGCTCCAGTCTCTCCTATTGATATTGACGTTTTTCTCCAGAATTGATTTAATTTTCTTGTTAGAAACCTCTTATTGACCGTTTGTCTACGGATAGTATGCTATAGAGGTATGATGAGTTACTCCATATTTTCTCAATAATGATTCAATTACCCTATTGCAAAAGTGGGTTCCTCGATCACTAACAAGCAGTTGCAGAACTCCAAACCTGACAAATATATGATTTTTCAAAAAAAATAGAAATAGCTTTCGAATCATTAGTTCTAGTGGCATTAGCCTCCATCCATTTCGAAACATAGTCAACAGCGAGCATAATATATTGATTTCCAAATGAAGAGAGAAATGGACCCATAAAATCTATATCCCATACATTGAAAATTTCAATTACAGCATTGGTGCAAGGGACATTTGATTTCGGTATCCTAAGTTACCTGTCTTTTGATAGTTGGAACATGCCTTACAGAACATATAGGAGTCTTTGAATACATTGGGCCAATAGAGTCTGCATTCTAACACCTTCCTTGTTGTCCTCTTTGGTCCCTCCTACAAGCTTCTAAGTGGCAGAAATGAAGAATGGACTACATTTCACTTTCAAGGACACATCTCCTCACTATTTGGTCAACACAGAACTTCCATAAGTACGACTCATTCCAAACGTATTGTTGTGCATCATGCTTAAATTTCTCTTTTCTGCTTCTTAAAATTCTTGCTAGAAAACTTCTGGTCACCATATAGTTCACCAGATCTGTAACGACCCGGAAACCGATACCCCTCTGTAACGGCCCGAACCGCCACCGGCACTAGGATCCAGATCGGCTTAAGGCCGCCGGGACCCGTAGCAAGCCAAACATACATCCTATCACCTGGTCAAATCCCATACATGATCAAAACTTTAACATAAAAACTCAAACATCTGATGTACAAATCGAGCCTGACCTGTATGCGACATAACTGGAAACATAAAGAACCCCCTACTAGAGCCCTCAACAAAACTCTAGCTGGGTCAACATAACATACATCAAGCTGGAGTCACATCCAAAGAACTAGAACCTAACCTGTGCATGCATCAAACCACAAACATAAGACCTCCACTAGGGTCCCCATCAAATCATAGCGTGGTAAACAACACATGCCACCAGATTAGTTCAAACACAACTCAACATCTAGCATAACATACATCATGTATTAAACAGGGACTAACCAAGTCTCAGGGCCAAGCACAGTACTAATCCATAAACATAACTCTACTATACTTTACATTACATAACCTTATCTCAAATTACATTACATGTCCACACTAAAAGTACTAAGCTAATACTATTACATAAGCAAAACCTTAACTCTTGAGACTTCCCGATCTTCCTCAAACCTGCAACACTGGGGTTAGGGGAGAGGGGTGAGCTAAAAAGCCCAATGAGTAGAAACAAAGAAAACAGTTCATTAATTACATGCTTTCATGAAATGCGTCACAGCACAAACAAATCATATCACGGATTGGACCCAACCCCAAAACATCCCTAAGCTATTTGCCCGGCCACCATAGAGGGCACCACAGGACTTCGTAATGCCTGGTCCAGCCAGGTCTTCTCCATAGGGCCAGTGGGGTCGTCCTTGGTCCATCCCATCAACACTAATAATGCAATGCAGCATATTCGTGATTTCTAATGCAGTCAACCTATTACATATAAACATGATGCATGAGCATGCTTTAGGCATTTGATTTCATAAAATAAGGTTAAGTTTAGTTCTACTCACCTCTGGCAGACGCAGGACAGACTCTACAACTGCTAACACTGATGGCCTCCTCGGTCCCTCGGGTCCGATCCTACACAGGTGGACTCGAATGAGGTGCCAACACACTCTAAACAAATCATGAACAACTCCCCAAAAACCCTCTAAAACATCACTTAAACATGCATAGAAAACAACCTTGAAAAGGCTGGACAGGGCACTTTCGGCGGCACCTTCGGCGGCCGAAAGTCCCACTCCAGAGACGAAAGTCAGGCACTTTCGGCGGCACCTTCGGCGGTCGAAAGTCTGCTTTCAAGCCAAAACTCAGCTTTCGGGGGCAAGGTTAGGCGGCCAATCCATGCATCCAAAGGCAGGTTCGGCGGCCGAAACCACCTTCGGCGGCCGAACCTGAGTTCTTCCCAGAAGGGCAGAACTCAGCTTCTCATGCATTCAAGCCTCCTAAACCTCCCAAACACCCCAATACAAGCACCCAACCTTACCAAAACATGCATAAACATCTAACCATGCATAAATGAGCTTAACAACTCGATTAAACTCCAAAAACAACATCCAAAGCATGTAAAAACAGCTTATGACCCACATAAGCCAAAATCAATAAAACTAGCTTAAACCTCACTTGCTCTTCCCCAATCATACATACACTTCCCCACATGCATAGACTAGCTTATACTTCCAACAATACATCACATAAACATACATAAACAGGCATAAGCATACATTGGGCATAAAACCCACAAAAAATCCTAACATGCATATCTACCCAAACTCAAGCATTAAAACTTCATAAAACCTCATTAAAACACAAGGAAAGCGAGGATCTACACTTACCTCTTAAAGATCGAGGGTTGGTGCGACCCAAAGCTTGAGGTGTGGAGAACCCAAACTCTTAAAGTCTTCAAGCTCTCCAAACCTTGATCCAAGCTTGAAAACTCTTCAAAACAGCAATAAAACTCATGAAAACATGAAGGAGATGAAGAAAAACATGAAAACGGCCAAGGGAGGACAAGAACTCAGCTGAGCTCGAGAATGGGGAGAAAACTCGCCCATTTCCGATCTGAGGGCCCTTTTATAGGTGGCCTGGTCAAAGACCTTCGGCAGCCTAACGTGCCCCCTAAACTCATGCATGTTCGGCGGCCGAACTTGACTTTCGGCGGCCGAACCTTGGCTCGTTCAAACAAGACTTTCGGAGGCCAAAGGCGCTCCCGAAGCCTTTCCATGTTCGGCGGCCGAACTTCACTTTCGGCGGCCGAACCTCACTTTCGGCGGCCGAACCTGGCAAATGCCTCCTTGGTCTTTTCTTTTCAAAACTCAATTCTTTTTCATTTAAAACCATAAAATCATGTGAAAACATTTTAGAAAACACATTTTACCCCTCTAGAAGCCTCTGGCATCTTCAGAATTCTAGATTCCAACGGAGATTCCGCCGGAAGGTAGAGATTCTGATGCCGGAATCTAGCCGGGTATTACATTCTTCCCCCCTTTAAGAACATTCGTCCCCGAATGTTCCACAAACAAACATGCATAGCAAATCATAGCATCAATCATCCATAAACGATCAAGCAAAACTTAAAACCTCTCTTCAAAGAGAGACACAAGTACTGCTGGAGTAAGAACTCCCGGGTCTTCTGGACACACCTTTTCCCAAAAGAAACACCTTAACAATACCCCAACCTTCTCCTGAGCTCCACTGGTTTCGCTGCGCTACTCTGATCCTTTCCCTTCTCTCTTCATCTTCACTAACTGGCTTCTTCTCACTGCTAACCCAAAACTAACTCTAACTCTCGCAGGTAGTACCCGGATTTCAGATCTATCTTGGAAAACAACCAGCTCCTACTAGCTGTCCCAATAGATCATCCATCCTACACGGGAATACCTGCCCTTGGTAGTGACCTTGGTCAACTGCTTACAGTTGTTACAAAGTCTCAAGAATTCATCCTTCTTTTCCCACCACCACACTGGAACAATCCAGGGTGAGGTACTAGGTCGGATAAAACCCCTGTCTACCAAGTCTCGCCTCTACTCTGACTACTCTCAACTCTACGCAGGCGCCATCCTATAGGGAAGGGTAGAAATGGTTCTGCATCCAGACACCACTCCTACACCAAACTCTAACTCCCTGACAGATGGTAAACCTGACAGCTCGCCTGGAAAGACATCTAAGAACTCTCTCTAACTACTGGCACTGAGGCTGGTTCCCTGATCTGACTGCAAAACTCTCAACAAGAGCTAGAACCCTCTGACAACCCCTCCTACGCACCCTACGAACCCGATAGGCTGACATCAAACCTCTAGGCATCCCTACTGTGTTCCCTCAGAAGAAAACCTCTGATCCATCCTGTTTTCTGAACTTGACTACCTCGTCTCTGCAGACCAAGATAGCACCACGAGTAGAAAAACCAAATCCATCCCTCGATTGACGTCCAGACAATCAAGTCTAGGACCTCAAAGTCGAGTGGAAGGCATCTACCCTCAACTGACACAGAACTGGACAGGCAGACTGACTCTGCCACAGATGGATCACACCCGGGTCCACTGACCCAAAGAGAACACTCTAGCCCAGAAGCTATCAACTCAACCTCTCGACGGCTCCTAGAGCAACTAAAGAAAGAGAACCACCAGAGTTCACACAAACACACACATCAGAACATTTGAAAGTGAGCGTACCTGACACCACCATGTTCGATGTGTCTGCCTCTTGCTGAGCTTAGGTGAAGATCCGAGCTGGAGCTGACGGACCTTCTCCACGGGAACCTGGGAAATGAGGGACTGACCCTCTTCCTCTGCCTCGACTACTAACCTAAAGCATGGCTGAAACTACTGGCTGAGACTGTGCTACCCGGGGCACAGTAGGACACTCACGTGCTATGTGTCCCTCCTGTCCGCACCTGTAACATAGATTAGTCCCATAACGGCAGACTCCCTTGTGCGACCTTCCGCACCTCAAACATCTCGAACTGCCTGAGCCAGAGCTTGAGCCACCAAAACCCAGACTATCCTTCAAATTCTGCCAAAACTTCTTCTTCGACCTTCTGAGGCCTCTGCCCCACTTCTTACTTTTTGTGGAGGCTGCACTCAAAGTGGAGGGATCAATCCCTCCTGAACCTGAGATCCTGGAATCCTGAGTCTGAGCATCCTCCTGAGAATCTCCCATGCCTTCCTCTGGAACTCTGATTCCCAAACTGAAATCTCTTCTCTGAACATCCATCTCTACTTCCCTCATACTAGCTGACATCCTTTTTGGAGCCATTCCTTCTCTGCTTGCATCAAAAGACCTTCTAGGGTCCCTTGATGTTCCCCATCTGCTGACTCCCCACGACTGCGCTCTTGGCAGAGCAGGGGGAAAGGTATCCATACCTTCCCTCTCAGATGGAACTCTAGTCGATTCCACAGATCGACGAGCACCTCGCATTCTGGCTTCTCTTTGAAGAACAACACACAAGCATACAAACGTTAGCATCAAACGGTTCATATGAAAACACATGAACCTGCGCATACATAGCATACATACATACATAGCATAACATCATGGCATTTCACATCATCATACAAGACAGGACTCCACATCCTATCCTAGTGGACATGATTTCTCCTATTGTGCTTGCCCTTCTATGACCTCTAAGCCAACCTCTTTTCGATGTGCAACACACCGTACTCTCGAGGCCCAAAGCTCTGATACCATCTGTAACGACCCGGAAACCGATACCCCTCTGTAACGGCCCGAACCGCCACCGGCGCTAGGATCCAGATCGGCTTAAGGCCGCCAGGACCCGTAGCAAGCCAAACATACATCCTATCACCTGGTCAAATCCCATACATGATCAAAACTTTAACATAAAAACTCAAACATCTGATGTACAAACCGAGCCTGACCTGTATGCGACATAACTGGAAACATAAAGAACCCCCTACTAGAGCCCTCAACAAAACTCTAGCTGGGTCAACATAACATACATCAAGCTGGAGTCACATCCAAAGAACTAGAACCTAACCTGTGCATGCATCAAACCACAAACATAAGACCTCCACTAGGGTCCCCATCAAATCATAGCGTGGTAAACAACACATGCCACCAGATTAGTTCAAACACAACTCAACATCTAGCATAACATACATCATGTATTAAACAGGGACTAACCAAGTCTCAGGGCCAAGCACAGTACTAATCCATAAACATAACTCTACTATACTTTACATTACATAACCTTATCTCAAATTACATTACATGTCCACACTAAAAGTACTAAGCTAATACTATTACATAAGCAAAACCTTAACTCTTGAGACTTCCCGATCTTCCTCAAACCTGCAACACTGGGGTTAGGGTAGATGGGTGAGCTAAAAAGCCCAATGAGTAGAAACAAAGAAAACAGTTCATTAATTACATGCTTTCATGAAATGCGTCACAGCACAAACAAATCATATCACGGATTGGACCCAACCCCAAAACATCCCTAAGCTATTTGCCCGGCCACCATAGAGGGCACCACGGGACTTCGTAATGCCTGGTCCAGCCAGGTCTTCTCCATAGGGCCAGTGGGGTCGTCCTTGGTCCATCCCATCAACACTAATAATGCAATGCAGCATATTCGTGATTTCTAATGCAGTCAACCTATTACATATAAACATGATGCATGAGCATGCTTTAGGCATTTGATTTCATAAAATAAGGTTAAGTTTAGTTCTACTCACCTCTGGCAGACGCTGGACAGACTCTGCAACTGCTAACACTGATGGCCTCCTCGGTCCCTCGGGTCCGATCCTACACAGGTGGACTCGAATGAGGTGCCAAGACACTCTAAACAAATCATGAACAACTCCCCAAAAACCCTCTAAAACATCACTTAAACATGCATAGAAAACAACCTTGAAAAGGCTGGACAGGGCACTTTCGGCGGCACCTTCGGCGGCCGAACCCTCCCTCCAGAGACGAAACTCGGGCACTTTCGACGGCACCTTCGGCGGCCGAAAGTTCCACTCCAGAGACGAAAGTCAGGCACTTTCGGCGGCACCTTCGGCGGCCGAAAGTCTGCTTTCAAGCCAAAACTCAGCTTTCGGGGGCAAGGTTAGGCGGCCAATCCATGCATCCAAAGGCAGGTTCGGCGGCCGAAACCACCTTCGGCGGCCGAACCTGAGTTCTTCCCAGAAGGGCAGAACTCAGCTTCTCATGCATTCAAGCCTCCTAAACCTCCCAAACACCCCAATACAAGCACCCAACCTTACCAAAACATGCATAAACATCTAACCATGCACAAATGAGCTTAACAACTCGATTAAACTCCAAAAACAACATCCAAAGCATGTAAAAACAGCTTATGACCCACATAAGCCAAAATCAATAAAACTAGCTTAAACCTCACTTGCTCTTCCCCAATCATACATACACTCCCCCACATGCATAGACTAGCTTATACTTCCAACAATACATCACATAAACATACATAAACAGGCATAAGCATACATTGGGCATAAAACCCACAAAAAATCCTAACATGCATATCTACCCAAACTCAAGCATTAAAACTTCATAAAACCTCATTAAAACACAAGGAAAGCGAGGATCTACACTTACCTCTTGAAGATCGAGGGTTGGTGCGACCCAAAGCTTGAGGTGTGGAGAACCCAAACTCTTAAAGTCTTCAAGCTCTCCAAACCTTGATCCAAGCTTGAAAACTCTTCAAAACAGCCATAAAACTCATGAAAACATGAAGGAGATGAAGAAAAACATGAAAACGGCCAAGGGAGGACAAGAACTCACCTGAGCTCGAGAATGGGGAGAAAACTCGCCCATTTCCGATCTGAGGGCCCTTTTATAGGTGGCCTGGTCAAAGACCTTCGGCAGCCTAACGTGCCCCCTAAACTCATGCATGTTCGGCGGCCGAACTTGACTTTCGACGGCCGAACCTTGGCTCGTTCAAACAAGACTTTCGGAGGCCAAAGGCGCTCCCAAAGCCTTTCCATGTTCGGCGGCCGAACTTCACTTTCGGCGGCCGAACCTGACAAATGCCTCCTTGGTCTTTTCTTTTCAAAACTCAATTCTTTTTCATTTAAAACCATAAAATCATGTGAAAACATTTTAGAAAACACATTTTACCCCTCTAGAAGCCTCTGGCATCTTCAGAATTCCAGATTCCAACGGAGATTCCGCCGGAAGGTAGAGATTCCGATGCCGGAATCTAGCCGGGTATTACAAGATCCACATACCAAGGGCTTATTACCTGCGCAAAAAATAATTGTTCGTCAGGAAATTCATCTTTTAAGGAAAATTCATCTTGGGGCTGAAATAAACGACTTAGGTGATTGGCCACCAAGTTTTCTGATCCCTTTTTATCTTTAATCTCAAGGTTAAATTCCTGCAATGACAAAATCCATCGAATTAGTTGCGGTTTCGCTTCTTTCTTCCTCAAAAGGTACTTCAACGATCTTTGGAAAGTTGATGGCGCATTTCAAAGCCCAAAAGGTATCCTTCTATAGGCAAAAGTGTCGAACGGACATGTGAAATTCGTCTACTCTTGGTCTTCTGGAGCCACTGGTATCTGTTAAAAATCTGAAAAGCCATCCAAACAAGAAAAGTAAGATTTCTCTGCTAATCTTTCTAACATTTGATCAATAAAAGGTAAAGGAAAAGGATCCTTCCAAGTTACTGAATTTAACTTGCAGTATTCTATACAAACCCTCCACCAGTTTTGAACACGAGTGGAAATCGAATCTCCTTCAAAGTTGGTCACCACTATTATTCCTGTCTTCTTAGGCATGACTTGGACTAGACTTACCCATTTGCTGTCTGAAATTGAATATATTATTCCTGTATCAAGCAATTTTAATACATCCTTTTTTACAACCTCCATCATAGGAGATTCAATCTTCTTTGTGCTTCCCTCTTCAACTTGCTATCCTCTTCAAAGAGGATCTTGTGCATTCATGTAGAGGTTCTTGATCCCTTAAGATCTGTGATTATCTAACCAACAACTTTTTTATATTCTTTCAATACCTGAACAACTTTATCTTCTTCACCCTCACTAAGTTTATTAGAAACTATGACCGGAAAGGTGTTCTCTCTTCCTAAGAAGACATATTTTAGGTGCGCATGAAGTGCTTTTAGCTCAATTTTCAGTGTCTGAAGAACAGAAGGGAGAAGTTTGTGATGAGATTCGGGTATTGGAAGTGAGTTAGAGTTACTTACCTTATGGTCCGGTGCGTCCAATGTGCAGACTGTCTCTATGATCTCCTCATCGAATTGAGTTATGCAATTGTCAAGGCAATCTAATGTCAAGTTTTCGGTTAGAACTACCTCTAACTTGTCTTCCTTGCTTAGTTCAAATGCTTCTTGAGCGAGATGATCAACTACATCTATGCTGCAAAGAGAAAAATTATCATCAGGATATTTCATTGCATCATAGACATTAAACTTTACCTCTTCTCCATCAAACTCCATTGTGAGTTTGCCTTTGTGTACATCGATCTTCGTTCTAGCTGTGCTAAGGAATGGACTTCCTAGCAATAAATCTGTAGAGTTAGATGAACTGTCATCTTCCATGTCTAAGATAAAGAAGTCTGCTGGGAAAATTAATTTTTCCACTTGGACCAAAACATCCTCCAACACGCTTTTAGGATAAACTATTGATCTATCGGCGAATTGGAGTGTGATTCCTATTTATTTCAAAGGACTTGCATCTAAAGATAAATAAATAGATAAAGGCATAATATTTATAGAAGCTCCTAAATCACACATTGCCTTCTTGGCTTCAAGGTTTCTAACTTTACATGACATTGCAAATATGCCTTTATCTTTGCATTTTTGTGGAAACTTTTTTTGAAGTACAGCTAATATATTTTCACCCACTTTAATCTTTTCATGCCCATACAACTTCCTTTTATTAGTGCAAAGATCTTTTAGAAATTTGCATACCTGGGTATTTATTTTATGGTTTCAAGAAGGGGTATGTTCACCTGGACTTTGAGAAAAATCTCCAAGATCTTTTTTTTTTTCTTTTCCCTTTTTGATTGAATAAGTCTTTTAGGAAAAGGAGGACGTGTTACCTGAATTGAAAGTTGTTCTACCTCTAATTTTTTAGGTTGGTTCTCTGCTGGAATTTCTATTTCTGCTTTTGGCGTCAGGTTTGTCGTACTTCCTTAGGCAAGCCTCTTCAAGTTGGTAGATTCCAGTTCTTTCCCGCTTTACAGTGTAATTATGCTTACGCTCTGTTTTGGATCTGGCACAATTTGGGAGGGCAATTTTCCTTGAGATTCCAGCTTGCTCACTGATGTAGCAAGTTGGCTCACTTGGTTCTCCAAATTTTGTATGCTTGATTTCATTTCCTGTTGAAAAGAAAGAGATTGTACAATGTCTTTTAGAGACATACTTGATTTTGCAGCTTGATAGTTTGCTCTTAGCTGAAAGTTTTGCTGTCTATTCCTATAGCTAAGGATTGGATGATCTCTCCATCCCGAATTGCAGGTACTTGAAAATGGCTCATACATCCTTTGTTGTCTATTGAATCCTCTAATGGCATTTACCTGTTGCTCGCCTTCCTGAAGGGTAAGACACATATCTGTGAGATGGTCAACTTGTTTGCGAATGCCACAAGTTCGTACAGTATTTCCTGCAGCCAATTGTTGAATTGCTGTGGTAAGTTATGAAATTTTAGAATCTAAATTAGATGTTATACTTACCCCATTCGCATTCCTAGAAATATCCTCATCTTGGCCATATTGTCTAGAGTTGGCTGCCAATTTTGAGATTAAAGTTTTACTTTCTTCAGGTTCCATTTCTACAATGGCTCCTCCACTAGCAGTATCTATTATTCTCCTTTCTAATGGCAAAAGCCCTTAAGTGAAGGTTGAGTTGTTTTAGAGTGATTCCATGTTTTGGACAACTTGCAATTAATTTCTCATAACGTTCCTAATATTCATAGAAAGTTTTATTTTTTTCTTTCTTTAATTCCACTTATTTCCTTTCTTATAGATGATACTTTAGTTACTGGAAAAAACCTTTCCAAGAACAAGTCTCTAATTTGCGCTCAAGTGGTGATTGAACCTGAGGGCAAATAGTAGAGCTAATCCTTAGCGGATTCAATCAAAGTAAAAGGAAAAGCCACTAACCTAATTTGTTTATCAGTTATTCCCTGTGGTCTCATACTTGAACAAGCCACATAAAACTCTTTCAGATGACGATTTGGATCTTCATTCTCCAACCCTTAGAATTTTGATAACATATAAATCATACTTATTCGCAACTCCAAGAGTGCATTTAACACTGGGTATGTGATGCAAAGAGGTAGTTTTTCAATAGCAGCTGCAGCCATAGTGTCTCTTCGATTGGTGTCAATTGGAGGCTCTATTGGTGTTGAAGACGTGGGGTCTTCGGTTAGCAGAGGGAATCGGGCAAGTGGTTGAGAGACTCTCGAATTGGCCTGTTTTTGCAACTTGGTTATTTTTCTCAAACTTTTTGCAGTCTTCTCAATTTTTGGATCAAACTAGATTCTACTATTTTCAAACCTGGTCATAAAAATAAAAACAAACTATTAAAATACCCAGCAACGATGCTAAAATTTGACGGGCATCGAATCTGTCAATTAAAACTTATTTTCCTTTTCTTGATTCAAAAAAATTTATACACAGGGTAAATGAATGTCGATCCCATCAAGACCTTAACTTTGTTTAATTTAGATTACTAGCAGAATAAAAAGAATAGTTTAAAACAAAAAAAAAGAGAAGAAGAGAATCGTTGTTTGGAGAAATTGATTTAAAAATAAAACTGAAAGAAGAAAAATAATACAATTAAGATGGTGAAACAAATAATTAAATTAAAATTCAGCTGAAGGTAATCAAAATGAGGGGTTTGCAATTGATCATTGATTAGAAAAATAATTCATTTTATTATCTATTATTTGGTTATAGTGTTCAAACAAGCGAATCTCACCAGTTCTTTTTACGGTTAAATTAATCCACTACGCACTTCGATTAAATTAATCCACTACGCACTTAAATTAATTTCTTGTTAACTAATAACTCCAACACATATGTAGATTTAAATAGTTAACTGTTTTAAGAGAGAAGAATCCAAACTTGATTAATAATAACACGCGAATTATTTAAATCAAATCAATTAATTTCTTAATATAAACAAATATGCAAATTGCTACTTGTTATTAATTCAATTAAATAATTACAGATTTAATTGGATTAATTAGCAATATGTTGTCTTCCTAGGAGATTCAATAGGCCTCTTGAATTTCTAAGAGTACAACAATAGAGGTGGTGTTTCTCAAAACAGAAATTAATTGAAAATAGAAATAAGATGAAGAGAAGTTAAAAACATAATCTCACAACTTTGAATAAACCTCAATTTTGATTAATTTTCAACTGAAAAAAGTGTTTAGTCTCTAAGGGCGATTATAATATTGCAAAGGAGTAAAGAAAAAAGAAGAAGAAAAGGGCAGTTAGAGGGGCCGAATATGAGAGAGGAGGAGAAGAGAAAAATATGAGATGTTAGGTTAATTCTAGAGCAGCTTTATATAGTTTTTCTCCAACAAAAAATAAATATTCACAATTTAAAGGAAACTCTACTACTCCTATCTTATCGCAATCCTATATAATTGTGTTTGTTTCAATCTAAAACTGATATAAATTTTGTACAGCTAAAAAATCTAGATTACAGCTAGCAAATTCAAATTCTGGAGTCTGTCTGTTGCCTTGGGCTATATCTTTAGACAAAACTGTACTATCCGGTCAGAAAATCTTTTAATTCAGTCTCTTTTATTTGTTTTCTTAATTTCTGTTGAAAAACCTGTCCAAAATTAAATTTTAAGTAAAAGTCAATTATTTATATCAAAATCATAAAATTTAATAAGAAAAAAGTGTTGAGTTTTGCAACTCAGTGATGAGTATAATTAAAAAGTCAATAAAAGAATTGTATTTCTTAATATGAATAAAAAAATAAAATGAATAAAAATTATAGAATGGGTGGGATATATTTTAATAAATTTAAACGACTTATTTAACTCATTTCAGTAGTTGAAGGTATGTTTAGAGTAGAAAAAAGTGCAATGCTTATATGACTATCAACCAATTTCTTAAGGGCGAAAAAAGTGCTTTTGCTTTATTATATAATCCAAAAGCTTATGATATGCAAGTGTGGCATAGGGTTAGGAAAATTACTCCTAATCAATTAATTAAAAAAGTTTTTTATATACATCTTTATTTGGTTTTTGTAAGTTTTAATTGATATTGAAATTATTTTACTATTATTACACTAATAATAACATAATCCTTATTTTTTTTATTTACAATTTATTCCATGAGCTTTATCAATAATAATAACTTGATTTATATATTTTGGAAATTAGATTATTTAGTTCCTTATTTTACTTTCTCACTCTTTTAAATCCTTCAGTCATTTTATTTTTAGTATTTTAAAATAAATTACTATATAATCCTTATATATTATAATTATTAATAGTTGTAATTACACATAATTCCATTCATTATTTTTATTTCTCAATCTCTCCTTTGAGATTTATAGAAAAAAGAGACAAAGAGGATAGGATAAATAATGAGATGAATATAAAGGATGAAAATGTAATTTATTATAAAATTAAGCGATGAAATTGTAAATAACTATAATATTCAAGTATTAAACTATGATTTAATTTTAAAAGTAACGAAAAGATTCTAGAGATTAAATATTTTAATTTCTAGAAAATATAGATGAAATCATTATTAGTGATAAAATAAATAAAATGTATTATAAAAAAATATTTTTAATGAATAAGCAAATTTTTATTCTTAAAATAAATGAATGGACTTGTGGTTGGAGTTGCTGACCAATTAATGATATGCGATCTAATGATCTACCAACCAGTGAAGGACACCTGGCTTTTACAAAATGATAGTTAATTAAACGACAGGGACATGTAGTGTATTGAGAGGATAAGGTTTGTTAGGCGTTGCATGTTGTGAGGTTTTTGAGGTTTGGACAGCGAAGATGGGTTGTTGCATAGCCAACTCTGTGTTCAATTTCAGTGGGTGCAAGTGGAGAAGTCCTCAGAGCTTATTTGGTTGGAATATCGGCAAGAGAAATGCTGATGATAAACCAAACCCTAACTATCATCAGATTGATCTTCCCTTCTCACCTTCTCTTGTTAACAGCACTTTCTTGAACGGTACATATATATTCTCTCTTCTTACCTCTGCATTTCATTTTTCTTTCTTCTTTGCTTTTCTTTGAATAGGAGATTAGCGATATGAAAAGGGTTTAATATGAATGTTTTGATTGATTTATGAGCAAGGTAGAGAGCTCAAGTGCTGTTACAGAGCCACCATAGATGGATTTAGTGCAACAGAGTTCCATGATTGCTGTGACTTCAAGGGACCATGTGTGATTATAGGATACACAAACAAGGCCTTAAAGTTTGGTGCATTTAACCCAGAAGGCTATAGAAGCACAGATGATTATTATGATACTTTTGATGCATTTCTGTTCTACTGGGTAGACAATGGAACAATTGAGCCTATTATTTTACCTAAAGTTGGTGGAAGTGGTGCTGCCCTTTTTGATTATGCAAGAGGTGGACCTCAATTTGGGGCTGATGGGCTTCTTATTGGGCCTCCATTAGCTCCAGTAATGGGCGGGTTTGCTGGGCCCGATTCGAATTCTGGAGTTGGTGATTTGAGGCAAGCCAAGTCTAGATTGGGATTGTCATATGCTAAAAGAGCAGATGGAAAGGAGTCTATATTTGGTGATGACAGCAAGGCCACCCTTGAAGAAGTTCAAGTTTTTTGCAGTCCTCAAATTGCAAGTTTATACTAATAAAGGTATGTATTATAAATCCATCAATTATAATAAATTTAAAAATTAAAATTTTTTTTATTCAAAATTAAAAGGCGAATATTATAAATATAAAAACTCGTAAAATTAGAATTTTTTTAGGCTAATAAGCTTAAAAAAAAAGTTTTTAAATGAAAACTATAATAAAAAGATTATTAAGAAACCAACTCCACCAACAAAAACCAACAAGAACCATAAATAAAGTCAATGAGAGCAATCAATAACTAACTCACTCACTCACTCACTCACTCACTCATAAATTAATTGTGACTTCAAAGCAAAGCAAAGCAAAGCACTTTATAAAAATCCATGTCTCTTCAGCTCCCAAGAAGAGAAAGGTATTATCCACAGAAAATGAAGCAAGTAAACGCCATATTCACTGCCCTTCTCTTCTGTTGCCTGCTGGTTTTCACTTGTGCATTAAGAATTCATTCAGCTTCTACAGTTGCTGCGAGAAATCAAGCTCAACAATCTCATCATCAGAAATGGCAAAGAATGAATCATGGAAGCTTTCGTGGACCTCAAAAGCACATCGTCAACCCTTCCCTCAACCATCCATTTCAGGTTCCTGAGTTCCGTCTATAGGTTTTCCTTCTTTTCATTTCTTTTCAGTCATCTCTAGTCTTGATCTGGTTTTCTCTTTTTTTTTTTTTTTTTTTTAAATTGCTGAAAATATATCCTTGTTTTATTTCTGGTACTATAAAAAACTATGGAATATGAATTTACCATTTGTTTTGGGTTATTGATTGTGATCTTAGTATTTTTTTTTTAATTACTGAAGAGTTAATTTTGACCATAAATTCTTTAATTTTTATTCTTTAAGTAGGATATTAAAAGAGTGGAAACACGAATTGATCGACAGTTAAAAATAAAAAATAATAAAAATTATGAAACGAAAAGAGTATTTATATTTTCATTTTTTAAAATATATTATATTTTAAAGTTATGTACACTAATAAGTCATTAGATATCTTAATAATTTTATATATTACTAATTTAAAAACACAAAGATTAATTAATTTCTCGAAATTATATGTCGTTTCAAATTATTTTGATGTTATAATATTAATGGTATTCTTGCAAATTTCTTAATTTAAATGGGAAATACAACCGAATTTTGCAAGAGATATTCTAGGATGATCACAGATTTTGCAATAATCTCTGGCCAATTAATCCACAAGCTGGCAGAATAAATGTGGTTACTAGTTGAGTTGGGATGACATCACATCATGGTCTATTATTTTAGGTTTTATTTAGTTGAAATGATTCGGTTAGAGTATTTGAAGTTAGTAGGGAGTGTTCAAATTATTTATGTTCCGTTAATAGTATTTTTTTTTTTTGACAATTTATTTATGAAAGATTTACAATTTAGTTTCTGTATCTTGTCATTATTAACAAGTCAATCTGTCCTTCAATTCTCAGAAACTTATTAAAACGTCTTACATAATTAAATTGTTAACAAATCAATTAAGATGAAAAAGAGAGAATATTTTGAAAATATAATTTTACCCTCTTCGGTCCCTATTTAAACATACATTTTTAATAAAATTGAAAGGATCCATTCTATTTTCAATAGCGACCAAGCACTGAACGGATCTTAACTCCATTCATAATAGTCGACGATCAAGCACCTAAAAGATTCATTCTATCTTCACGAGAATGTCTGGCGATTGAATGGTCAAGAAAATTACAAGATCAAGCATATTTCAAAATTTTCTTAGCGCAAGCTAATTTCCTGACAAATTGCACCGGAAGAAGCAATACTTATTATTTACTTATTTGTTACTTTAATTCTCTAATGCTCCATTTGTAACGCCCCGGAAGTCCAGTCCGCTACCGGCGCTAGGATCCGGGTCGACTTAAGGCCGCCGGGACCCGTAGCAAGCCTGACATATAACCTGTAAACCTGTATAATCTCATACATGATCAACAACATGCATAAAAATTAAAACTTTTCTTCATACATACTGTCATCAACTAACTCAACCTGTGCATACTCTGATCATATACATAACATGGTCCCTCTGTGGGATTTCATCAAGCCTCAAAGGCAAAACATCCTGTGTTGAGTTAGTTCACATAAACATCATAACATAAGATCATGTAAATACAAAAGGGATTAACAATATACTGTGGTCAAGCACAACTCTATCCTCAATAACCTCATTACATAACATACTGAATATTTTTACATTTCATCATAATACAACTGTCATGTCCACAATCTAACTATTACATACATATGACTTTTTCTCTTCTTGTCTTCTCTATCTATCCCGCACCTGCAAGCCTGGGGGTTAGGGGAGAGGGGTGAGCTAGATGCCCAGTGAGTAGAACTGTAAAAAGAATATTTAAAACATGCTATCATGAAATGCGTCACTGCACAAACAAATCACACCACGGATGGACTGATTCAAAAATCCCTCAACTCCATGCCCGGCCCTATTATGGGCACCACAGGACTTCGTATTGCCCGGCCCTATTATGGGCACCACAGGACTTCGTATTGCCCGGCCCTATTATGGGCACCACAGGACTTCGTATTGCCCGGCCCTATTATGGGCACCACAGGACTTCGTATACAGAAGGCTAATGAATCGTCCTAATGTCCATCCACTATCATCTATCACAACAATACAATGCGGCATAGTCGTGAATTCTAATGCAAACAACCTATAATATGATCATGATGCATGAAGCATGATAAGAGCATTTCATTTCTTAATTTAAAAAAGTTAAGTTTAGTTCCACTCACCTCTGGCTGACTCTGCCAAACTCTGTAGCAGCTGGCTCACTGCTGGGGTCCTTGGTTCCTCGGGTCCGAACCTACACAGGTGGACTCCAATTAGGGACCAAACATACATAAACATAACTCTAATATATTCCCCAAAAACCCCCTAAAACATCCTGAAAATATCACATAGAGATATGCATGAAACGGCTGAACAGGGCACTTTCGGCGGCACCTTCGGCGGCCGAAAGTCCTGGACAGAGACGAAACTCAGGTAGGTTCGGCGGCACCTTCGGCGGCCGAAAGTGCCAGACAGAGACGAAAGTCTCTTTTCGGGGGCAACTTCGGCAGCCGAAAGGCCTGCCTCCCCAGCCATGTTCGGCGGCCGAAAGTGCCTTCGGCTGCCGAACCTGGTTTCTGCCAAAGGGCAGAAACTCGGTTCCTTTGTGCATTTTCGCCTCCAAACCCACAAATCATGCATACCACTCAACCAAAACATGCATACAAGCTCCTAGGGGCCTCAAACAAGCATATACCCCAACTACAACACTTCAAACATACTCAAACATGCCACATTGCTCAAAAATCCCATAAAAACTAACATTTGCTTAAAAACTCATACAACCCTATACATGCCATTCTACCCCATAAAATCACTTAAAACTTACTTAAAACAC
This sequence comes from Manihot esculenta, assembly GCF_001659605.2. NCBI lineage: Eukaryota > Viridiplantae > Streptophyta > Magnoliopsida > Malpighiales > Euphorbiaceae > Manihot > Manihot esculenta. Next base: position 6,308,203 of record NC_035177.2, on the reverse strand, counting down.
ATGAGGAGCTTAAGATCGGCTCTTACCTCTTGAAGATCGAGAGGAAGACGACCCAAACTTGGAGATCCACGAAAATGAGCTCCTGAGTTCCCAAAGCTCTAAAACTTGGTTTAAAAGCTCAAAACCTTCAATGCAAGCTTAAAACTCAAGAAAAATGGTAGAGATTTGGAGGAAGAACACTAGATTTGCAAAGGGAAGGTCGGAAGCTTGCTGTGGCCGAAAATGGGAGAAAGCTCGCCCATTTCGGCTAAGTGCCCCATTTATAGGTGGCTGGCCAGGCCACGTTCGGGGGCCGAATGTGCCTCCGCATCCATGCAATGTTCGGCGGCCGAACTTGGACTGCCCTCACTCATGCTTTCGGGGGCCTAACGTGCCTCCAAAACGCATGCATGTTCGGCGGCCGAACTTGACTTTCGGCGGCCGAACCTGGGTTTTCCTCCAATGCTATTTTCATGCAAAAACTCATTTAGTTTCATACTTAAAATCATAAAACACATTAAAACATTTTTATAAAACATGATTCTACCCTTCTAGAGGTCTCCGGCATCCGAGATTCCACCGGACGGTAGGAATTCCGATACCGGAGTCTAGCCGGGTATTACATTCTCCCCCCCTTAAGAACATTCGTCCCCGAATGTTCCTCACTAGCACACATAGCATGGCAAAGAACATAACACACACATACAAGGCACATAAACACATAGGGATCTAACCTTAAAAGAGATGAGGGTACTGCTGGAGCATAGACTCCCGTGTCTCCCAAGTGCATTCCTCTAAATTGTGGTGGTTCCACAGGACTTTCACCATCGGGATTTCCTTGTTTCTTAACTTTCTGATCTGGGTGTCTATGATCCGTACTGGCTGTTCAACATAGGTGAGATCCTCTTGGACCTCCATATCAGGCTCACTAAGAACCTTGCTCGGATCTGACACAAACTTCCTCAACATTGAAACATGGAAAACCGGATGGATTCTTTCCATCGAAGCAGGTAAATCCAGCTTGTACGACACATTCCCAATCTTTTGCAAGATTTCAAAGGGTTCGATGTATCGTGGGGCTAGTTTACCTTTCTTCCCGAAGCGAACCACTCCCTTCATTGGAGACACCTTGAGCAATACCAGATCCCCCTCCTGAAACTCTAACTGTCTTCTGCGGACGTCTGCATAGCTCTTCTGTCTGCTGGTAGCAGTCTTGATTCTCTCTCTGATTATGGGTACCACCCTGCTGGTGATCTCTACTAACTCAGGCCCTGCCAAGGCCTTTTCTCCAACTTCCTCCCAGCAAACAGGTGATCTGCACTTCCTTCCGTACAAAGCTTCATATGGAGCCATCCCAATGCTAGCATGATGGCTGTTGTTGTAGGCAAACTCCACCAAAGGTAGATGCTGCCTCCAAGAACCGCCAAAGTCTAGCACACACATTCTGAGCATATCCTCGATAGTCTGGATGGTCCTTTCTGACTGTCCATCAGTCTAGGGGTGGAAGGCAGTACTGAAATCCAACTTAGTACCCATAGCATTCTGCAGACTCCGCCAAAATCTGGAGGTGAACTGGGGCCCTCTATCTGACACTATTGAAACAGGAACCCCATGCAGTCTGACTATCTCATCTACATACACCTGCGCCAACTTGTCCACAGAGTAGCCACTCCTGACAGGGATGAAGTGAGCAGATTTGGTGAGTCTGTCCACAATCACCCATATGGAGTCCAATCTGTTGGACGCCGCCGGTAACCCCACTACGAAGTCCATAGCTATATTTTCCCATTTCCACTCTGGAATAGGTAGCGGGTTAAGCATTCCAGCCGGCTTCTGATGTTCCAACTTCACCCTCTGACACACTTCGCAGGCTGACACGAACTGTGCCACTTCTTTCTTCATAGCTGGCCACCAATAAACCTTCTTTAAATCTTGATACATCTTGGTGGCTCCGGGGTGAATGCTGTATCTTGCATTATGAGCTTCTCTCATAATGTCTCCTTTTAGCCCAATGTCATCTGGTACACATAGTCTGCTCCCATAGCGGAGGATCCCCTTACTGTCGAATCTGAACTCACTATCATTGCCTGACTGAACAGTCCTGGCAATCTTCACTAACTCCGGGTCCTCATGCTGTTTCTGAGCCACATGCCCCAGAAACACGGGTGCCACTCTCATCTGGGCCACTAAGGCACCTGTACCAGACAACTCCAACTGTAGACCTTCCTCAATAAGCTTGTAGAACTCCTTCACCACTGGCCTCCTCTCTGCCGATATGTGGGATAAACTGCCTAGTGACTTCCGGCTTAGGGCGTCTGCCACGACATTCGCCTTACCCGAATGATACTGGATCTTGCAATCATAGTCACTCAGCAACTCTACCCATCTCCTCTGTCTCAAATTCAAATCTCTTTGACTCAGGATGTACTGTAGGCTTTTATGATCTGTGAAGATCTCACATTTTACCCCATAGAGGTAATGCCTCCACATCTTGAGTGCAAAGATTACTGCTGCCATCTCAAAGTCATGTGTGGGGTAATTCAACTCATGCTTCTTTAGCTGCCTAGAAGCATAAGCAATCACCTTCTCATTTTGCATAAGCACACAACCCAGTCCCACACGGGACGCATCACAAAAGACCGTAAAGTCCTCTCCACTAGATGGCAGAGCTAACACTGGTGCTGAAGTCAACCTCTTCTTAAGCTCTTCAAAACTCTCTTCGCACTGGTCGGTCCACAGAAACTTCTGATTCTTCCTGGTTAACCTGGTCAGAGGAGCTGCTATCTTTGAGAAGTCCTGAACGAACCTCCTGTAGTAACCTGCCAAACCCAAGAAACTCCTGATCTCCGTCACTGAAGTGGGTCTAGGCCAGTTAGCCACAGTTTCTGTCTTCTTGGGGTCTACCTCTATACCATTCTCTGACACTACATGCCCCAAGAACGAAATGCTCCTCAGCCAGAACTCACATTTAGAGAACTTGGCATACAAGCCATGTTCCCTCAAAGTCTGCAAGACCAACCGCAGATGATGGGCATGCTCCTCTGCATTCCTGGAATACACTAAGATATCATCTATGAAGACAATAACAAAGTGATCCAGGTATTGGCTAAATACTCTGTTCATGAGATCCATGAATGCTGCAGGGGCGTTAGTTAACCCGAACGGCATCACAAGGAACTCAAAATGCCCATATCTGGTCCTGAAAGCCGTCTTTGGCACATCCTCTTCCCTTATCCTCAGCTGATGGTACCCCGATCTTAGATCTATTTTGGAGAAACAACCCGCTCCGGCTAGCTGGTCGAATAGATCATCGATCCTTGGCAATGGGTACTTATTCTTGGTAGTGACTTTGTTCAACTGCCTGTAGTCGATACAAAGCCTAAGGGATCCATCCTTCTTTCTCACAAACAAGACCGGAGCACCCCACGGTGAGGTACTCTGTCGGATGAAACCCTTTTCTACCAGCTCTTGCAACTGCTCTTTCAATTCCTTTAACTCGGCTGGAGCCATCCTGTAGGGAGGGATAGAGATCGGTCTAGTTCCAGGCACCAACTCTATCTCGAACTCTATCTCCCTAGCAGGTGGTAAACCTGGAAGCTCATCTGGAAAGACATCCTGAAACTCTCGGACAACTGGCACCGAGGCCGGCTCCCTGACCTGACTGTCTAGCTCTCTCACATGAGCTAAGTACCCCTGACATCCCTTCCTAAGCAACCTACGAGCCTGAAGAGCTGATATCAGACCTCTAGGTGTGCCCCTCTTGTCTCCTCTGAAGATGACCTCTGACCCGTTCTGATCTCTGAACCTGACTACCTTGTCCCTGCAGTCCAAGGTAGCACCATGGGTAGATAGCCAATCCATCCCTAGAATGACGTCAAAGTCTGTCAAATCTAGAACCACAAGGTCGGCGGAGAGGCATCTTCCCTCAATAAAAACTGGACTGTACTGGCAGACTGACACTGCCACTGACGGGTCACACTTGGGTCCACTGACCCATAGGGGACACTCTAACCCAGAGACTATCAGACCTAACATCTCAACGGCTCTCGGAGCAATAAATGAATGAGATGCACCCGGGTCCATTAATGCATACACATCAGAACACCCAATGACGAGATTACCTGACACCACGGTGTTGGATGTGTTAGCCTCCTGCTGTGTCATGGTGAAGATCCTGGCTGGAGCTGATGGACCTTCACCTCGGGAACCAGAAGAAGAGGCTGCCCCTCTCCCTCTACCTCTGCCACTGCCCTGAGTTGTGGCTGGAACTGCTGGCTGTGCCACACTACCAGAAGCTGTCTGCTGGGGCTGGCCCATAAAAGGCGCTCTAGGACAATCCCGAGCTATGTGTCCCTCCTGTCCACATCTGAAACATGCATTAGTCCCAGCTCGACACACTCCCCTGTGCGGTCTTCCACATCTCTGGCATTCTGTACCATCTGAGCCTGAGCTCGAGCCACCGCCAAATCCCAGACCGGATTTCAACTTGTTCCAAAACTTATTCTTCTTCGGCTTCTTGGTGGTGCTATCCCACCTCTTCTTACCTGAGCTCTGAGAAGAGAAACCTGGTCCTCCTCTGCCTGGGGTCTTAACCCCTGAAGACTGGGTCACTGACTGCTTCACTGACCCTTCAACTATAGCACTTGCCTCCATTCTTCGAGCCATATCCACCACAGTGTGGAAACTTTCTCTCTCAGCTGACTGAACTAACGAGGAGTACCTGGAATGCAGCTTCATAACATATTTCTTGGCTTTCTTCGTGTCTGAATCTAGAGCTTGCCCTGAAAAAGGCAATAGCTCCAAGAATTTATCCGTGAACTCCTCTACACTCATGTGCTCTGACTGCCTCAGTTGCTCAAACTCAATCATCTTCAGTTCTCTAGAACTGTCTGGAAAAGCCCATCCAGCGAACTCATTCGCAAATTCTTCCCATGTCATACCGTCTAGTCTCGGGTCCACATAACACTTGAACCATTCCCGTGCCTTCTTGCACTTTAAAGTGAACCCTGCCATCTGAATGGCCCTGCTATCACTTGCCCCTAGCTCATCAGTTATTGTCTTCACTACTCTCAGATACTCAAAGGGGTCATCCCCTGACTTGTATTTGGGAGCATCTAGCTTGAGGTAATCTGTCATCTTTACCTTGCTCCCATCGACTGAGCTAGGTCTAGGAGGTTGAGTAACTGGGGCTGCTGGTTCTGTAGGTGGTGGAGGTGGAGGTGCAGCATTCCCCGAGGTGGGGTTTGCCGGATTTGGATAGAAGGGTGAGGGTGGATAAGCTGGGTACTGTGTATAGGGTGGATAGAAAGGTGGATAAGGCATGTAGGTAGGGTAGGGGTTAAAGCTGGAGTAATCCGATGTACCTCCCATCGGATACCCTGAACCCTATGGAAAGGGTGGATAATGGGGTGGAAAACCATACCCCGAGGACTGAACGCCTCCCTGTGACTCCCCTGTCCCTTCTTCCTGCACATCCAGGTTCCCATCCCTCCTCTGATCCTCTTCCATAACCTCCCTCACGTCTGAAGAACTTCCTCCTCTATCTGTCCCCCTTCTGCTAGCATCAAAAGACCTTCTAGGGTCCCTTGACACTCTCTCTCTGTTGGCTCTACAAGACATTGCCCTAGGCAATGTAGGAGGACGGGCGCTCGTGCCCTCATCCTCAGGTGGCACTCCAGTCAATCGCGCAGATCGACGAGTTCCTCTCATCCTATTCTCTGAAAAACAGCTCATAACAAGCAAACATTAGCGTCATATGGCTCATGCGGGCACACATGAACCCTCATCACATACATCACATAGCATAGCATATCATCAATGCACATGTACAAAATCATGGCATTTCACATCATCATACAAGACAGGACTCAACATCCTATCCTAGTGGACATGACCTTCCTATTGTGCTTGACCTTCTATAACATCTATGAGCCCGACACTCTAGGTCCGACCATATGAACCTAGGGCTCTGATACCATTCTGTAACGCCCCGGAAGTCCGGTCCGCTACCGGCGCTAGGATCCGGGTCGACTTAAGGCCGCCGGGACCCGTAGCAAGCCTGACATATAACCTGTAAACCTGTATAATCCCATACATGATCAACAACATGCATAAAAATTAAAACTTTTCTTCATACATACTGTCATCAACTAACTCAACCTGTGCATACTCTGATCATATACATAACATGGTCCCTCTGTGGGATTTCATCAAGCCTCAAAGGCAAAACATCCTGTGTTGAGTTAGTTCACATAAACATCATAACATAAGATCATGTAAATACAAAAGGGATTAACAATATACTGTGGTCAAGCACAACTCTATCCTCAATAACCTCATTACATAACATACTGAATATTTTTACATTTCATCATAATACAACTGTCATGTCCACAATCTAACTATTACATACATATGACTTTTTCTCTTCTTGTCTTCTCTATCTATCCCGCACCTGCAAGCCTGGGGGTTAGGGGAGAGGGGTGAGCTAGATGCCCAGTGAGTAGAACTGTAAAAAGAATATTTAAAACATGCTATCATGAAATGCGTCACTGCACAAACAAATCACACCACGGATGGACTGATTCAAAAATCCCTCAACTCCATGCCCGGCCCTATTATGGGCACCACAGGACTTCGTATTGCCCGGCCCTATTATGGGCACCACAGGACTTCGTACTCGGAGTTATTGCCCGGCCCTATTATGGGCACCACAGGACTTCGTATTGCCTGGCCCTATTATGGGCACCACAGGACTTCGTATACAGAAGGCTAATGAATCGTCCTAATGTCCATCCACTATCATCTATCACAACAATACAATGCGGCATAGTCGTGAATTCTAATGCAAACAACCTATAATATGATCATGATGCATGAAGCATGATAAGAGCATTTCATTTCTTAATTTAAAAAAGTTAAGTTTAGTTCCACTCACCTCTGGCTGACTCTGCCAAACTCTGTAGCAGCTGGCTCACTGCTGGGGTCCTTGGTTCCTCGGGTCCGAACCTACACAGGTGGACTCCAATGAGGGACCAAACATACATAAACATAACTCTAATATATTCCCCAAAAACCCCCTAAAACATCCTGAAAATATCACATAGAGATATGCATGAAACGGCTGAACAGGGCACTTTCGGCGGCACCTTCGGCGGCCGAAAGTGCCAGACAGAGACGAAAGTCTCTTTTCGGGGGCAACTTCGGCAGCCGAAAGGCCTGCCTCCCCAGCCATGTTCGGCGGCCGAAAGTGCCTTCGGCTGCCGAACCTGGTTTCTGCCAAAGGGCAGAAACTCGGTTCCTTTGTGCATTTTCGCCTCCAAACCCACAAATCATGCATACCACTCAACCAAAACATGCATACAAGCTCCTAGGGGCCTCAAACAAGCATATACCCCAACTACAACACTTCAAACATACTCAAACATGCCACATTGCTCAAAAATCCCATAAAAACTAACATTTGCTTAAAAACTCATACAACCCTATACATGCCATTCTACCCCATAAAATCACTTAAAACTTACTTAAAACACATGAGGAGCTTAAGATCGGCTCTTACCTCTTGAAGATCGAGAGGAAGACGACCCAAACTTGGAGATCCACGAAAATGAGCTCCTGAGTTCCCAAAGCTCTAAAACTTGGTTTAAATGCTCAAAACCTTCAATGCAAGCTTAAAACTCAAGAAAAATGGTAGAGATTTGGAGGAAGAACACTAGATTTGCAAAGGGAAGGTCGGAAGCTTGCTGTGGCCGAAAATGGGAGAAAGCTCGCCCATTTCGGCTAAGTGCCCCATTTATAGGTGGCTGGCCAGGCCACGTTCGGGGGCCGAATGTGCCTCCGCATCCATGCAATGTTCGGCGGCCGAACTTGGACTGCCCTCACTCATGCTTTCGGGGGCCTAACGTGCCTCTAAAACGCATGCATGTTCGGCGGCCGAACTTGACTTTCGGCGGCCGAACCTGGGTTTTCCTCCAATGCTATTTTCATGCAAAAACTCATTTAGTTTCATACTTAAAATCATAAAACACATTAAAACATTTTTATAAAACATGATTCTACCCTTCTAGAGGTCTCCGGCATCCGAGATTCCACCGGACGGTAGGAATTCCGATACCGGAGTCTAGCCGGGTATTACACCATCAATACAAAAAAAAAAATTCAAATGCAAATTTCGCATCATCGGCAATTCATCGGGTTCAGAATTGAAATGCTCACTTGAAGATTTATGCCTATCTTCTTCCATCAATTTGTCATCCTCGTCATCTCCAATCCTTGACAATTCCTCTTCAATATGGCTTCAAATATTGCTGAAATTGCCTCTTCATCCCCTAATCCCTGACAATTCATCTTCAATATGGCTTCAAATATTATTGGAATTGCCTCTTCATCCCCTAATCCCCGACAATTCCTCTTCAATATGGCTTCAAATATTGCTGGAATTGCCTCTTCATCCCCCTCCTAATACTTCTATATTTGCCTCTTTAGCTCTGCAACACATCACATCTAACAAGTCAATAATTAAACACAAATTTTAATAAGCCAAACAAAAATCAACTAAAATTCTATTTGCTTAACCTTGGTTGCTCATGCCATCAACATCCTCAATGCCACTGTGACGCTTCTGCGTGGGATCAAAATTCTCTTCACGGGGTGAATCGGACTCAAACGAGTAGAATCTTGAGTGAACAACGAGTCCAGAAAACAAATAAAGATGACGATGGCATCAATGGGATATGTCTTACATCAGAATTTAAATGTACAATAAGATAATTGCGAATACGGCGCGAGAAATTTCTAAGAATAGCTATGTTCGTTTTCCTCAGAACTGAGGATTGAAGTTTGAGAGTTAGGGTTTATTACAATGTTAAGCTTTAGAAAAGACTCTGATCTAGTGGCACTGCCACTGATACTAGACATTTTTGCGAAAATAGAATGGTCATTTAGGTGCTTGATAAACGGAGGTGGAATCCTTTTGATGCTTGATAGATGTTGAAGATATAATGAATCTTTTCAATTTTATTGAAAATGCATGTTTAAATAGGGATTGAAGAGGGTAAAATTGTTTTTTCAAAATATTCTCTCCTTTTCATCTTATTTTTAACGAAAAAGAGGATTATAGTGGATGGAATGACTGATTTATTAACGGTTTGATCATGTAAGGACGTCTTAATACGTTATTGACTTGTTAATAATGACAAAATTTAGATACTAAATTATAAATATCTCTTTATTTTTTCGAGAATAACTTCTCAATAAATAACACATTTGAACCAAATCAAATTTTAAATTAGTCATCAAATAGCTATATATATATATATATATATATATATATATATATATATATATTTAAAATGTTAAGACATGGGTTATTGGTATTAGAGTTTTTTTTATAGGAAAATATTGAATTCAAATTATAGTTTCAAAGCTATTTATACTTAAAAATAAAAAAATAAGAAATAAATTTATTGATTTTTAAGAAATCAATTTAAAATTTTACTTATTTTTCTAATTGAAACGAATTAATTTAATTATTTTAAACTTCAAACAAAATTTCATTTTAAAAAAGAAATAGAGATTAACCAACACCATTTTCTTAAAATAATGATTTGTTCCTAACGAAGACCAATTATGTAATTCAAAATACTAACTTTTTTGAAAAATATATATATATTTAGGATCCGTCTGGTTGCAAAAGTAATTATTAAAAAATATTTTTTAATAAAATAATTTATTTTTTATTATTTAATTTTAATTTAAAAAATAAAATTTATTAAAAAATTTATAAATAAAAATTTTAATCAAAATTTCAAAGTGTAGAAAATAAATTACTTAAATTATATATAATTACATAAAATACCATATATAAAAAACTTTACTTAATAATAATAATATAAAATAAAATAAAATATCATATATTTTAATTTATAAAGTTTTTTTTTGTTTTAAATTTTAAATTTTCATTAATATATACTGTATATATAAAAGTGAGAATGAAGAGTAAACAATATAATTGATAAAAAATGATATAACTGAAATTAAAAAAAATTATTTTAAAATCTATTTTATTAATCACATAATATTTTAGAAATTATATTGTAATTTACTAATAATTTTTCTAAATTCTATTTTATTTTAAAATCTATTTTATTTTAAAGTCTACTCTGTTTATAATAATTATAAATTTAAAAAATTTAACTCTATTATCCAAAATTTAAATTTTTAAATGTGAATATAAATTAACACACCTATTTAGATTTTTTCCAATAACCCCTAATTTTAGTATTTATAATAATTTAGCACATTTAATTAGATTTCTTCGCTTTATAATTAACTAATGATAAATTAATTAAATAATTATTTTATCAATAAAATAAAATTTTATGCTCCATTTATTTTATAAAAAATATTTTATAGAAAAATATTTTTTATATTTTTTAATACTTAGAACACTCAAAAAATTTAGTTAATACTTTTTAGCATTTAAAATATTCAAAAAATTTAATTAATAAAAAATATTTTCCCGTTAAAATAAAAAATAAATCATTTTAAGAAAAATGATTTCATTTTTATACCTTACATCTTTATTAAAATTTTTATATATAAATTTTTAATAATTTTATTTTTAAATTAAAATCAAATAATAAAAAATAAATTCTCATTAAAAAATATTTTTCAAAAAAATATTTTTAAAAAAAAATATATTTCACATAAAATATTTTCTAAATATAAATTATTTTTTACAAATAAATAGAGATTTAAACTAAATTATTTAATATTTAAAAGTAAAATTAAATTTTAGATTTTCTAAAATTTAAGGATTATATTGTAAACAACTTTAAGATTTTAAAGTTTCGTTTGTTTCATAAAAAATATTTTTAATATTTTTTTAATATTTGATATATTTAAAAAATTTAGTTAATTTGAAAATATTTATTTAATTGAAAGAAAAATGATTTTATTTTTTAAAATAGAAAATAATTTTTATATTTTATAAATTTTATTAACACTTTTATATATAAATTTATTAATATATTTTATTTTTTAAACTAAAATTAAATAACAAAAAAGAAATTATCTTATTAAAAAATATTTTCAAATAAAATAACTTATTTTCTATTATTTCATTTAAATTTAAAAATAAAATATATTAATAAATTTATATATAAATATTTTAGTAATATTCTTAAGAGGAAATTATTATTTTTAAAATGATTTAAATTTTAATTTAATTAAAAAAATATTTTTCAATATTTTCATTGAAACAAAAACGCCTAAAACTTATAAGTTTTTTCTTTTCTAATGGTGTTAATCAATGAATTCTCGTTATTATTTAATTTAAATCCAATCAACATCTGAACTAAGTAATAAACCAACATCTAAATTGAGACTAATTACTTGTTGAAAGCGACAAGCATATACTTTATTTCCAAGAGAACTGTTAAATTTATTTATTGAAAAAGGAAAAGAAAATAAAGGGAGAGGGGATTTTTTTTTTTTTTTTTTTTTTTTTTTTTTTTTTTTGCTATAAATCATATGGAATATGCACATATCAAAATGGCTGATAATCCAGGATATAAAACAAAAGAAAATATATAAGGAAATTGTGTCCATCTCCATATTCCAAAAAGAAATATGATACCAAGTTTTAGATCCCAGATGCATTACATTCTTCAAGTAGCTTTATCAAATTATGCTCAGGAGCACTCATGGATGGTAGAATCATTCTATTGGACTGAATTGGCCGTGGCCTTGTCCCTGGAGATGGAGATGGAGATGGAGATGGAGATTCAGATTCAAGGCCACCACTTTCTTTCATGAGAGGCAAGTCACCTCTCCTCCTCACAGTTGCAGATACTCTCTCTTTCCATAGTCTTCCATCCTGCAATTTGAAGAACCATATCAAAATTTATACAACATAGCAGCAGAAACCTACTGCTAATCAAGCATGTGCAATCAAAAGTGGAAGTCTTCCACAACAGCAATACATTCATCCATAGAAGTACCCATGATGCGGAACCTAGATCAATATGTGATCAAGAATTCCGAACATACACTTGACAACAAGTAAGACTTAAATAATTTTCAAAGGTTATTCGATTCGATCCCTATTCAACCATGTGAGTAGATGCAAGAATTATAGAATGATAAATCTGGATTTAGAAATGCAACAAGGATTTTATGTACAAATAAGAGTCGCTCTAAACAAAACATAATGGAGGCAACATTCCCTTAGAGTTTGTTTGGATAAGGGGAAAGTAGGGAGGAAGGAAATAAATGAGGTAATAACTTTGATATGGCAATTTTCCCTTAGTTATTTTCTCTCCATTTTGAAGAGAAAATATGAAACCATAGACCTTTTGATAAAATTACATTTTTATACTTTCGATTACTTCCTTTCTTCCATCCAAACACAAGGTGGGAAAATAAATAAGAGAAAATAAGAACATCAACTCTATGCAATATTAGTTTAATGTCAATTGGCATAGCATGCTACCTCCTAGATTCAGTCAAGTAGACTTTTTATTTTCTTAGAATGAAAGAACATTACCTCTATGCAACATTGTGGCGAACAGAGACAGACTAGATGCAGGTTGCTAGTTCCCCATAGGTCATAACAGCTACTAAGTAGCTTAGATTTACCAATTCAAAGGAAAATCATGAGCAAGCAAGAATAATTTTTCATGCACATGCATCAGTCATGTAATCTTCCAAGTAAAGTTGTTTACTACCTTTGTTTCTCTCTGGTTAGCTTCTCTTTCATAATACCTCTTTCCTCTCTCTTCTCTTCTTAATCCTTAGCAATATCTTACTATACAAAATCTGTCCTCGATTCCCTCACAAAAATCATATTTTGTCCTTACTATTTGGCATCCTATGCTGAAATCTCTTTGTTGCTGGACTTTCCACCCATGAACCAACCTTCCTAGCAGGAGTACAACAACTCTAAATGTTGAAATTCTTTCATCCTAGCCTTCATCACTAAACCTTCCCAAATGCCATCCTTAATCTCAAAATTTCCAATGCTGTCCTGCATCAGAGTAATCTAACCCCTATGGTGAAGCTAAATTGAAAACAGAAATGTTTTCACTTAAAATTGCTGCATGTGTGAATTTTAAGAACTAAAATCTGAATACCGACGATAGGATTTGCCATATCTCATTCTTAATAATGAGATAGTAAACCAAAAAGTTTGAATCTAACTTTATGATACATATCAAGCACTTCTCTTCTCAGTTATTTACCTTCATTTACCATAGTAAGCGCCTGACTAACAGACCATCAGTTCACAACTAGCGAACAATTCCATTTATAATGAGATATGCTGTTTTGATACTTCTTTCACAGTTTTGGCCACATTCATGCAATTCTGAGGTATGGTGGCATAATTTTGATGGTTGTAGGCAGCCAGTGTAACAAAGGCAATAGCAGTTTCATGCTGCTAACGATGATAGTATGGAATTGACTATAGAGTTAAGGCAGAGGCACAGCAGATACTGGACTTAACTGTAATGGAAAATTAGCACATTTTTCCAGTAGCCAGATTCAAAAGTGAGCAGTGGCAGAGTTACTTAGAAACTAGATGGGTTCATGGTCCTCCCAAGCCCCAAGAGACATCCACAAAAGTTATATAATAACTCTTTTTAATTTATGAGTATAAATACATATATTATGTTAAAATCATTTCATCATTCATCTAGGAAAAAAAATTCAAACATTCATTTATGAGCTATTAGTTTGCAAATTCATATTTAACATAATAATTAGTGAAATTATACTTCAAACTTTAGGTAATATTTGGCATGTAATACCATAAATAAGATAATTTTTTAATGAATAATATGTAAATTACTACAAAAAAAAATTAAATTTTTTATATGCTTCAAAAATTTTCAAATCTCTCTCTCTATATATATATATATATCAGTGTATGTGTGTGCGCGCGCGAGTACATTGTTGTATGTTTGGGCCCATCAAAGTTTAGCATCTATCTATCTCTTTCACTGAATATAAGATCAACCAAAACCTGATGTGATGTAGTATTGAATGAAGACTCAACTCAAGAATGATATTCATTACAGAATTACGAAATTTAGATTTTTATCAATTTACAAGTTCTATTCTTTAAAAGAAATATTTATAGAGTTCTATTATTATTAAGAAATATTTATAGAGTTCTATTATGATGTATTTCATTTTATTTAAGAAATGTTGTTTTGGGATTTCTAATGCTAGCATTACTAGGACAAGTTATTTTACTGTATATGTGTAGATACCTATCTTTTAAGTGCTTTATTAGGATAGACTATTATTAAGATTATCATTGAGAATCAATAGAAGTTTTGAGAACTAGTTTCTCTATAGAATTTGTTTCTTGTTCTTTTTGACAATTTCTTTCTTTTGTTCCTCTGGTTTTTTCTTGCTCTAAATCGATTTGGACCAGCATAGCAACAAGTCAGTGCTTGTAGTCGCCATGTTAGCTACCAGCACTGTGCAGCTTCATCACTGGCGCAGCCACCAAGCCAAAGGATCCTGCCACATTAGCGCCACATCAACAAAATTTTGATAGAACCCCTCCTTGCTAATTTCAATGTTCTGATTTAAATTTTCTCATCCATTTTGGGCGGAAACAACTTTACTGGTAAAAACAAACTTTAAGAGTTAGGGAAAGAGAAATGGAAGATTGTGAAGATGAATGTTTTAAATTAAGTCACAAGTTGATGCTATTGTTCAACTGAAAGTAGAGCTTGATGAGTTACCAAGAGTTGTTAAAAATACAAGGCAAAAACAAAAAGAATTGTATGAATACTAAAACCACTTGAAGATAAAGAATAATCAAAAATTAAAATATGAGCTTGAGGATCATGATTTGGAAGAACCAGAAGCTTTGGCTCTTGAGTCCTCACATGTTGAAGAACAAGTTCTAGAACAAGAAGCTGATGAGGCCGAGCAAGAAAAGCTTGAGGAAAATTGCCTAGAAATCAAAGAAAATATAGACATGGATGCTATATTCTACAGGGCGAGAGAAGAATATAGAAGGACAGAAATCAGCCTGATTCAGTTAGAGGAACTCTTAGAGAAGCAGGTAACTGGCAGCAAAGCTACATAAATGACAAATGGAGACTGAGAGGGGCATGAAGAGAAACAGTTGAACGTTTTTGTTTCCCTCTTTCTTTCCAGCTAGAAAAATTTAGCTGAGGGGCAGAAGGGTATTTCTGTTGGGCAGGTTTTTCTCTTGGTATTATTCTTTTCCTTTTATCCAATATTGTACTTCACATTGAATTCTACTACAAGTCTGTGACTGCAATATTCTACCATTCTCTATTTTTCTCAGAACAAATTCCCAGTTGCCTCTGTGTGGTTACTTTAAAGTCATAATAGGATGATTCATTACTCTATCAAAAATACTAAAATGAGAGGTCAGCCAATAATTACCTTAGACCATAAACCTAAAACTCACCAAAATTTGTTGTCCTCAAGAAGAAAAATCTACTATTTCTATGACACCACTAGTCACCTTTGCTACAAAATTTTATTACATGCTGACTTCAATCACTTGATATTCCTTGTAATCTAAGAGAATGATGATGATGATGATGAGGATGATGAGGATGATGAGGATGATGAGGATGATGAGGATGATGAGGATGATGAGGATGACGATGATAAAAATGCAATCAAATTACTCACATGAGACAAAAAGATTGTACAACAGAAATCAATGATAAAGCCCATTTGAACAGTAGCAGAATAAAACATCAATAAATTCATAAACAAAGGACAGAAAAAAAAAAAAAAAAAATCAGTAGTCAAGCTTACATTAAGAATTGATGGTTCAGGTAGCGGACACTGAATTGGTTGATCATTGTCAAAAGGCTCAATTGGGTGCTCAACTGGCTTAAACTCTACTGCTACTTCAATCCCATGAGGAGCAGAAGCAGTGGCAGTGGCTGCCCTGGTAAGGTCTTGATTTGGGGGCAACACTTCCCTCTCATCCTGCACCATGGAAAGCAACTCAGTAAGCAAAACACATGTACCCATTAAAAATAGGCGTCCTATACATCAAATCCATTGAAAAAAAAAATGGAAAATAAGAAATTGGAAACAGAATATGGCCATAGCAATCAGAAGAATAATAGTCCAATACCACCAAAGAAGTCCAGCTTGAAAAGATAGATTGCAGGAGACAAAGTCAACCCAGGTAAGAAATTTTTCCGACAAAGATTACAGAAATTCAAACAGGACTAGTTACCAATCGCTATTAAGAGAAAAAAAAATAAAGAGAAGAAAAGAAGAAGATAACAAAAACATAGAAATTTGTTCAATTTCTTCAAATAGTAGAAACAGAAACAAAGGGTTCTTACAAAAGCACTCTGGGTTCGTCTAAGCCCAACTCTACCAACAGAAAATCTTGAGAAAACACCCACCATTCTTTGGAAGCAGAAGGGGTTCCAATCTCAGTTTTTGGTTGTACAATAACAGATCGCAGCCTCTCTATCTCTCTCAGAAACTATGAACAAAAACCCAGGAACAAAACCAGAGTCTTGAATGGCAATAAGGAACTAGACTCTCAAACACTCTCTCTCTTACTCTCCATAGACAAACAAACAAGAAAAAGATGATAAGGTGGCTTAACCTTTGCTTGGCGTAATGGGTTTCTCTGGTGTATGGAATCTGAGTGTCTTTTTGTAGTTAAACGGATGCTTTGGAGTCGGAATAATTGATTAAAAAAGATTGTGTGAGAATCCACGAAAAGGATTTATGATTGAGAACCCATTTGGAAGAAACAAATCCAAGGCTTCACATGGATAGAGACTGCCCTTTGAGACGCTTATTTGTTGTCCACTGACATTGGACCCACACAGGACACAGCCATGCCCATCGACCTAGTGGGCGGGGCTGACGTCACCCTCCAGAACTGGTTATGCTTGCGTATGTTCCACTTGTTTTTCTTTATTGATGTTCAAAATAACTGTTAATCATTGCATTATTTTTTAGACAATTCAAACCTTCTCATTAATTTATATTTATATTGTAATTTTTATTTTTGACAATTAAATTGAATTATTATTACAAAAATTAAACTATTAAAATTTATCATAATTTTTAATAAAAAATTCAAATTAAAATATGATATTGTCGGCTGTTGCTACTTGGTATTTTTATTTTTTTTAATTTATATTTTGACGTATTAGATAAATAATTTAATTTTTTATAAATTCATAATTATATTTTAATTTTTTTTATTTATTATATAAAATAATATAAATATTTTTAAAAATTTACTATTATATCTCAATCTTTTAATATTGAATAATTAATAGTACAAATTATCAAGACACCAAAATTAGTCATTGTATTCTTAACTAAAGCACTATGCATTATTAAAGAAGAAAAAAAGCTAAATAGACTTTTTTTTTTCTTATATGACAACAAAAAAGTTAAAATTTGAACAAATAAAAATAAAGAAGAGAATAATAAGGAAGAAAAACTGCCACTAACAATACTCCTATAAATATTAATTTGATAGGTAACAATGAAGTGGTTCATCCTATCAAAGGTCGGGATAGCCGAAAGCAATGATCGTCCTGTATTGGAACTGTCGAGAACTCGATAATTCTCGGACAGTTAATACATTGAAGGATTTGATTACTAGTTACAAGTCAGACATTTTATTTTTAATGAAAACAAAAACTCTTAGTTCTCGTATAAAATTTTTTCGTAATTTTTTACATTTTGATAATTGCTTCTCAATCAATAGACAAAGATTGGGAGGAGGCATTTCGTTAATATGGAAGAGTCATGTGTCTGTTTTTGGGGTTGGCTTTTCTTCAAATTTTATTGATTCGGTTGTTTCGGAAGGTAATATTCAATGGAGGTTTACTGGTTATTATGGGTTTTAGAATCGCAATAACGACGTCAGTCTTGAAACCTTATTCGAGCTTTATCTCGTAGAAGCTCTCTTTCGTGGCTTTGTTCGAGAGATTTTAATAATTTATACTCGAGAGATGAGATAGAATGAGGAGTATCTTTGCCAATTTATCTTATGGAGAAGTTTAGACAAGTATTTTAGGAGCATTTTTGTCAAAATATCTTATGTAGTAGGGGTTTGATTTTAAATTATTGTAAATTTTTATTAGACTTTAAAACTGATATTTCTGTTGGATGAGTTCGTCGTAATATTACTCTAACTGCTCATATTTTAACTAAAAAATCTATTAGGTATAATCATTTCTCCGTTTGAGATGATATCCTTCTTTGTTTAATAAAATTTTATTAATACAATAAGTAATTTTATTTAAAAAAAAAAGAAAAAATTAATTTAAGAAATAGAAGACCATAAGATAAACAATTGTTTTCTCCTTCAAACTAGTCTCACTTATTTATTCTTTATTTATTAGTTGACATCTTATTTTTTATATTTTATTATCTTAATCAAAATAGAAAAGAAAGTTGCTGACTCATTTGACTTGTTTTTACACTAATACTATGCTGATATTTTCAAATGTCTTGATAATTATATTTTCATTATTCAAGATTTGAATATCCAGATATAAACTGGAATTTACTAAAATATTTGAATTATTTTATTCAATAGGCTAAAAAAATTAGAATATAAATGTAAATTTATAAAAAAATTAAATTATTTTATCTAATAGATAAAATTATAATTAATTAAAAAGTAATAAAAAAATCACGTGAAATGACAAATAGCAATCTCAAATTTAAATTTAAAAACTTATGGATGCAGGAGAAGACCATTTCCCTCCTCCATTCATTAACACAGAACACACATTTTAGGTTAATGGATACAAGCTTAAACTTTTCTTCGAAGGTTTCTGAGCTCAGGTAGAGAAAAATGTGTGGTTGACCGAGCATTCTGATGCAGCTTGACACCACCTTTGCTTCCAGCCTAAGATGTTAAAGTAGGGCGCTCATGGGAGACAACCCATTTTATAAGGCATGCTCACACCTTACCTTCTTTTTGTTTTTTATTTTAACTTTCTTTTATTTTCAAATAATGGTCTTTCTGATTATTTTCAAATTTGAGATTACCGATGGATGGTCTGGAGTTTGCTTCTTTCCCTTTCAGATGTATATGTTGCAAAAAAGAGAAGTGGGGACCACCACTCACTAAAGTGCTAATGATTGGGTTCCGACCTTAATGACTATCTCATGAGCCCAGTACCCTTGATCAACAAGTCCACTCCTGACCGACAGGTCTGCCCTTAATTGTCAGGTTTGCACAAACACCCTCTATCGCGTCTAAGTACTATTAACTCCCACCCTTCCCCAATGGATCCGCCCATTTTTGCCCTCTACTACGCACTTGCCCTGTAGCACCCGCTACTCCTATGACTCTAAAGAAGTCCCCTTCCTTTCTTGTTTTTTAGTTTTGATTATGCATTTTTCACTGTGGGGACCAAGTGAGCTAAGTGTTGGGGGAGAGGGTTACATCAAGCATGCTTCCATATGTTTCTTCCTTCTTATTAAGCCGTTTTCAAGGTCTTCATACCCCTGCTTACATGAAAGGCTAGCCACTTGAAATTTGGGAGGTTAAGTCAGTTTGCAATATCTAGGCAGCCTTAGTGGAGTTTCTCTTTTGCTTAAACTGCTAAACTCTTAAATACACATTGAGAGAGCCTTATAATGAATATTTGACTGAAAATTTGCTTACTCTTAAATTGATTGTCAACTCAGTTAAAGTATGTGCCAGAACTTCAGCCATGGTAATTGTGTGATAACATTGTGCTCAAAATAAAAGTGATAAGTGATGGATGAGCCATTTCATCTTCAAGAAAATAAAATGAACCCTAAGAAGCACAAACCCTACTCCTCTGTCCGGTAATGGATAAAGAGTAGAGCTAGTAGCAATTTGAGGATTGTGACACAAGTAGCTGGGGATGGGTATCACCAATATGCGCCCTCACGCCGAAAACAATTGACACCTCAAGCAAGAAAAAGTGTTTAACTACATACAATATGAAGAAAATTTTTGAGCTAGAATTGTAACGACTCAAAAATCGGACCGCTACCGGCGCTAGGATCTAGATCGGCATAAGGCCGCCGGGACCCGTAGCAAGCCTGACATGCAACCTGTAAACCTGTTTAATCCCATACATGATCAACAATCATACGTAAAAATTAAAAACTTTTCTGGCATTCATTCCTCATACACCAAACTCAACCTGTGCATGCACTAAACATAGTCATAATCATAAACTTGACCCCTCTGTGGGATCTCATCAATGCCCCAATGGGCAATACATCATAAGTTGAGTTGGTTAAACATAAACATCAATAGACATTAAGATCATGTATCAACAAGGGATTACAATAAATTATGGTCAAGCACACTTCTAAACCTCGATATCATTATACATAACATAACTATTTAACTTTACATCATTATACAATTTATCATGTCCACTATCTATCTATTACAAACATAAGACTTTACTCTTCTTGACTTCTCTGTCTAGCCCGTACCTGCAATCCTGGGGGATTAGGGAAAAGGGGTGAGCTACTAGAGCTCAGTGAGCAGAATGATAGAAAAACAACATTTAAAATTTTATGCCATCATGTAATGCAACACATCACAACAAATCACATCTCGGATGATATTGTCGCCTATAGTCCTCTACATTCCAAAGTGCCGGGACGTAGAATGGGTACAACCGGTCTTTCCCTTAACATAACATATCATACATACCAATGTGCCAGGGACGTAGAATGGGTACAACCTGGACTTTCTCTTACATAGTGCCAGGGACGTAGAATGGATACAACCTGGACTTCCATACCATCTCATGCCGTAGCATCATCATGTCATATGAGGACTAAAGGGTCATCCAATAACCAATCCACATCAACATCATAAATGCAATGCAACATATTCGTGGATTCTAATGCAAACAACCTATTTCATCACATGGCATTCATGATGCATGAACATGCTCAACTGTATGATTCATTTGCTTTAAAACATAAGGTTTATTCTACTCACCTCTGGCTAGCTCTGACAAAGACTGATGCAGCTAACTCACTGCTGGGGTCCTCGGTTCCTCGGGTCCGAACCTACACAGGTGGACTCAAATGAGGGACCAAACAACTAGAACATAACTCTAAAAACATCCCCCAAAAACCCCCAAAAACACCTCAAACAATCATGCAAAAACATGCAAATGAAGGCAGAACAGGGCAGGTTCGGCGGCACCTTCGGCGGCCGAAAGTCCCAGACAGAGACGAAAGTCTCTTTTCGGGGGCAACTTCGGCAGCCGAAAGGCCTGCCTCCCCAGCCATGTTCGGCGGCCGAAAGTTCCTTCGGCTGCCGAACCTGGTTTCTGCCAAAGGGCAGAAGCTTGGCTCCTCTAAGCATATTTGCCTCCCAAAACTTCCAATCATGCATTTAGCTCAACCAAAACATGCAAATATACATACATTGGCTCCTAGGGGCTTTAAACTAACTTAAACCCCAACTACAACACACAACAACAACACAAATCCAACATACATTGCTCAAAACATAACATTAACTCAAAAACCTAACTATGAGCTAAACATGCATTCTACCCCATAGATTTTGCATAAAACTTACTTTAAACATGAAATGAGCTTAAGATCGGCTCTTACCTCTTGAAGATCGAGAGAGAGACGTCCTAAACTCGGAGGTGGGAGATTTTTGAGTTCTTGAACCTCAAAGCTCCAAAACTTGCTTTAAACTCGAAAATCTTCAAAATAAAGTAAAAACTTGTGAAAATCTTGAAAGATTTGAAGGAAAAACTCAAGGATGGTGAGGAACGGCGGAGAGCTCACCTTGGCCGACAATGGGGAGAAAAACTCGCCCGTTTTCGGCTAAGGGACCCTTTTATAGTGGCTGGCCAGGCCACGTTCGGGGGCCGAACGTGCCTCCGCATGCATGCCATGTTCGGCGGCCGAACTTGAGGTTCGGCGGCCGAACCTAGACTTTCCTCAACCTATGCCTTCGGGGGCCTAAGGCACACCCGAAATACATGCATGTTCGGCGGCCGAACCTGGGTTTTCCTCCAAGGGTGTTTTTATTCCAAAAACTCATTTCCTCTTTACTTAAAATCATCAAAACATTAAAACATTTCATGAAAACATGGTTTTACCCTTCTAGAGGTCTCCGACATCCGAGATTCCACCGGACGGTAGGAATTCCGATACCGGAGTCTAGCCGGGTATTACATTCTCCCCCCTTAAGAACATTCATCCCCGAATGTTCCTCAACTAGCACATGCATAGAGTCATCACAACATACACATAACACACCTGAAACATACAAGAACTAACCTTAGAAAAAATAAGGGTATTGCTGGAGCATGGACTCCCGTGTCTCCCAAGTGCATTCTTCCAAATTGTGGTGGTTCCACAGGACTTTCACCATCGGGATTTCCTTATTTCTTAGCTTTCTGATCTGGGTGTCTATGATCCGCACTGGCTGCTCAACATAGGTGAGATCCTCTTGGATCTCCACATCAGGCTCACTAAGAACCTTGCTCGGATCTGACACAAATTTCCTCAACATTGAAACATGGAAAACCGGATGGATTCTTTCCATTGAAGCAGGCAAATCTAGCTTGTACGACACATTCCCAATCTTCTGCAAGACTTCAAAGGGTCCGATGTATCGTGGGGCTAGTTTACCCTTCCTCTCAAAGGGAACCACTCCTTTCATTGGAGACACCTTGAGCAATACCAGATCTCCCTCCTGAAACTCTACTTGTCTTCTGCGAATGTCTGCATAACTCTTCTGTCTGCTTGCAGCAGTCTTGATTCTCTCTCTGATTATGGGTACCACCCTGCTGGTGATCTCTACTAGCTCAGGCCCTGCCAAGGCCTTCTCTCCAACTTCCTCCCAGCAAACAGGTGACCTGCACTTCCTTCCGTACAAAGCTTCACATGGAGCCATCCCGATGCTAGCATGATGGCTGTTATTGTAGGCAAACTCCACTAAAGGTAGATGCTGCCTCCAAGAACTGCCAAAGTCCAGCACGCACATTCTAAGCATATCCTCGATAGTCCGGATGGTCCTTTCGGACTGTCCGTCCGTCTGGGGGTGGAAGGCAGTACTGAAATCCAACCTGGTACCCATGGCATTCTGCAGACTCCGCCAAAACCTGGAGGTGAACTGGGGCCCTCTATCAGACACTATTGAAACAGGAACCCCATGCAGCCTGACAATCTCATCCACATATACCTGCGCCAACTTGTCCACAGAGTAGCCACTCCTGACAGGGATGAAGTGAGCAGATTTGGTGAGTCTGTCCACAATCACCCATATGGAGTCCAATCTGTTGGACGTCGCCGGTAACCCCACTACGAAGTCCATAGCTATATTCTCCCATTTCCATTCTGGAATAGGTAGCGGGTTAAGCATTCCAGCCGGCTTCTGATGTTCCAGCTTCACCCTCTGACACACTTCGCAGGCTGACACAAACTGTGCCACTTCTTTCTTCATCACTGGCCACCAATAAACTTTCTTCAAATCTTGATACATCTTGGTGGCTCCGGGGTGAACGTTGTATCTTGCATTATGAGCCTCTCTCATAATGTCTCCTTTTAGCCCTATGTCATCTGGTACACACAATCGACTCCCATAGCGGAGGATCCCCTTACTGTCAAATCTGAACTCACTGTCTTTGCCTGACTGAACAGTCCTGGCAATCTTCACTAACTCTGGGTCCTCATGCTGTTTTTGAGCCACCTGCTCCAGAAACACGGGTGCCACTTTCATCAGGGCCACTAAAGCACCTGTACCAGACAACTCCAACTGTAGACCTTCATCAATGAGCTTGTAAAACTCCTTCACCACTGGTCTCCTCTCTGCCGTGATGTGGGATAGACTGCCTAGTGACTTCCGGCTTAGGGCGTCTGCCACAACATTCGCCTTACCCGGATGATACTGAATCTTGCAATCGTAGTCACTCAGCAGCTCTACCCATCTCCTCTGTCTCAAGTTCAAATCTCTTTGACTCAGGATGTACTGCAGGCTTTTATGATCTGTGAAGATCTCACATTTTACCCTATAGAGGTAGTGCCTCCACATCTTGAGTGCAAAGATTACTGCTGCCATCTCAAGGTCATGCGTGGGGTAATTCAACTCATGCTTCTTCAGCTGCCTAGAAGCATAAGCAATCACCCTCTCATTCTGCATCAGCACACAACCCAGTCCCACACGGGACGCATCACAAAAGACTGTAAAGTCCTCATCACCAGATGGCAGAGCTAACACTGGTACTGAAGTCAACCTCTTCTTAAGCTCTTCAAAACTCTCTTCGCACTGGTCGGTCCACAGAAACTTCTGATTCTTCCTGGTTAGTCTGGTCAGAGGAGCTGCTATTTTTGAGAAGTCCTGAACAAACCTCCTATAGTAACCTGCCAAACCCAAGAAACTCCTGATCTCCGTCACTGAAGTGGGTCTAGGCCAGTTAGCCACAGTTTCTGTCTTCTTGGGGTCCACCTCTATCCCATTCTCTGACACTACATGCCCCAAGAACGAAATGCTCCTCAGCCAGAACTCACACTTAGAGAACTTGGCATACAAGCCATGTTCCCTCAAGGTCTGCAGAACCAACCTCAGATGATGGGCATGCTCCTCTGCATTTCTGGAATACACCAAGATATCATCTATGAAGACAATAACAAAGTGATCCAAGTACTGGCTAAACACTCTATTCATGAGATCCATGAATGCTGCAGGGGCGTTGGTTAACTCGAACGGCATTACAAGGAACTCAAAATGCCCATATCTGGTCCTGAAAGCTGTCTTTGGCACATCATCTTCTCTGATCCTCAACTGATGGTACCCCGATCTCAGATCTATTTTGGAGAAACAACCTGCTCCGGCTAGCTGGTCAAATAGATCGTCGATCCTTGGGAATGGGTACTTATTCTTGGTAGTAACTTTGTTCAACTGCCTGTAGTCGATACAAAGTCTAAGGGATCCATCCTTCTTTCTGACAAACAAGACTGGTGCACCCCAGGGTGAGGTACTCGGTCGGATGAAGCCCTTGTCTACCAGCTCTTGCAACTGTTCTTTCAATTCCTTCAACTCTGCTGGAGCCATCCTGTAGGGAGGGATAGAGATCGGTCGGGTTCCAGGCATCAATTCTATCTCGAACTCTATCTCCCTAGCAGGTGGTAAGCCTGGCAGCTCGTCTGGGAAGACGTCTAGAAACTCTCTAACCACTGGCACCGAGGCGGGCTCTCTAACCTGACTGCTAAGCTCTCTCACATGAGCCAAATACCCCTGACATCCCTTCCTAAGCAACCTACGAGCCTGAAGAGCTGATATCAGACCTCTAGGTGTACCCCTCCTGTCTCCCCTGAAGACGACCTCTGATCCATCCTGACCTCTGAACCTGACTACCTTATCCCTGCAGTCCAAGGTAGCACCATGGGTAGATAACCAGTCCATCCCTAGAATGACGTCAAAATCTGTCAAATCTAGAACCACCAGGTCGGCGGACAAGCATCTTCCCTCAACAAACACAGGACTACACTGGCAGACTGACTCTGCCACTGATGGATCACACTTGGGTCCACTGACCCAGAGAGGACACTCTAACTCAGAGATCATCAACCCCAACCTCTGAACGGCTCTCGGAGCAATAAAAGAATGAGATGCACCAGGGTCCATCAAGGCATACACATCTGAACAACCAATGACTAAATTACCTGCCACCACGGTGTTAGATGCATCTGCCTCCTGCTGAGTCATCGTGAAGATCCGTGCTGGAGCTGATGGACCTTCACCTCTGAAACCCGCTGAAGAAGAGGCTGACCCTCTCCCTCTGCCTCTGCCACTGGCCTGAGTCATGGCTGGAGCTGCTAGCTGAGCCACACTACCGGAAGCTGTCTGCTGAGACTGTGCTCCAAAAGCTGCCCTAGGACACTCCCGAGCCATGTGTCCCTCTTGCCCGCATCTGAAACAGGTTGCTGTCCCAGCCCGGCAAACTCCCCTGTGTAGCCTACCACACTTTGCACAAACTGCATTATCCGCGCCAGAGCTTGAGCCACTCCCTAGTCCCAGACTAGACTTGACTTTGTTCCAAAACTTGTTCTTCTTGGGCTTCCTAGTGGTGTTACTCCACCTTTTGCTACCTGAAGCTGCTGCACTAAAAGAAGAAGAGCCTGGGGTCTTAGAACCAGAAGGCTGTGCCACTGACTGCTTAACTGTCCCCTGAACGATGGCACTAGCCTCCATTTTCCGGGCCATATCCACTATGGCATGGAAGCTCTCCCTATCTGCTGACTGGATCAAGGAGGAATATCTGGAATGGAGTTTCATGATATACCTCCTTGACCTTTTCTGGTCTGAGTCAAGATTCTGCCCTGCAAATGGCAACAGCTCCAAGAATCTGTCTGTGAACTCCTCTACACTCATCTCATCAGTCTGCCTCAACTGCTCAAACTCTATCATCTTCAGCTCCCTTGAGCTATCTGGGAAAGCCCATCCTGCAAACTCGTTTGCAAACTCCTCCCAAGACATGCTGTCTACTCTGGGGTTCACATAATTCTTGAACCACTCTCGCGCCTTCTTACACTTAAGAGTGAACCCAACCATCTGAATGGCTCTACTGTCATCAGCCCCAATTTCATCTGTGATCACCTTAACCCTTTCCAGATACACAAATGGGTCATCCCCTTTTTCATACTGGGGAGCACCCAACTTCATGTAGTCGGTCATCTTGACCTTGCTCCCACTGGCTGAGCTAGGTCTAGAAGGTTGGGTAGCTGGGGCTGCTGGTTCTGTAGGTGGTGGAGGTGGTGTAACATTTTCTGAGGTAGGGTTTGCTGGATTTGGATAGTAAGGTGGGGGTGGATACATTGGGCATTGCGAATATGGTGGGTAGTAGGGTGGGTATGGCATCTGTGTGGGATAAGGGGTGAAGCTAGGGTAATCCGATGTACCTCCCATCGAATACCCGGGATTTTGTGAGAAGTGTGGGTAGTGGGGTGGCTGAACAAATCCCGAGGCCTGAGTGCCTCCTTGGGACTCTCCCATTCCCTCTTCTGACATACTAACTCCCAAACTGCCATCCCTCCTCTGCTCTACATCCATATCATCCCCCATGCCTTCTGACATTCCTCCCTGAACTGTTCCTCTGACTGATCTGCTTCTACCCAGATCCAAAGACCTTCTAGGGTCTCTTACTGCTCTTTCTCTATTAGACCTACTAGACATTGCCCTAGGCAATGTAGGAGGACGGGCGCTCATGCCCTCATCCTCAGGTGGCACTCCAGTCAATCGTGCAGATCGACGAGTTCCTCTCATCCTGTTTTCTGAAAGGCAGCACATAACAAGCAAACATTAGCATCATATGGTTCATGTGGGCACACATGAACCCTCATCACATACATCACATATCATTAATGCACATGTATATAATCATGGCATTTCACATCATCATGCAAGACAGGACTCCACATCCTATCCTAGTGGACATGATCTTCCTATTGTGCTTGACCTTCTATAACCTCTATGAGCCCGACACTCTAGGTCCGACCATATGAACCTAGGGCTCTGATACCATTCTGTAACGACCTGAAAATCGGACCGCTACCGGCGCTAGGATCCAGATCGGCTTAAGGCTGCCGGGACCCGTAGCAAGCCTGACATGCAACCTGTAAACCTGTTTAATCCCATACATGATCAACAATCATACGTAAAAATTAAAAACTTTTCTGGCATTCATTCCTCATACACCAAACTCAACCTGTGCATGCACTAAACATAGTCATAATCATAAACTTGACCCCTCTGTGGGATCTCATCAATGCCCCAATGGGCAATACATCATAAGTTGAGTTGGTTAAACATAAACATCAATAGACATTAAGATCATGTATCAACAAGGGATTACAATAAACTATGGTCAAGCACACTTCTAAACCTCGATATCATTATACATAACATAACTATTTAACTTTACATCATTATACAATTTATCATGTCCACTATCTATCTATTACAAACATAAGACTTTACTCTTCTTGACTTCTCTGTCTAGCCCGTACCTGCAATCCTGGGGGATTAGGGAAAAGGGGTGAGCTACTAGAGCCCAGTGAGCAGAATGATAGAAAAACAACATTTAAAATTTTATGCCATCATGTAATGCAACACATCACAACAAATCACATCTCGGATGGTATTGTCGCCTATAGTCCTCTACATTCCAAAGTGCCGGGACATAGAATGGGTACAACCGGTCTTTCCCTTAACATAACATATCATACATACCAATGTGCCAGGGACGTAGAATGGGTACAACCTGGACTTTCTCTTACATAGTGCCAGGGACGTAGAATGGGTATAACCTGGACTTCCATACCATCTCATGCCGTAGCATCATCATGTCATATGAGGACTAAAGGGTCATCCAATAACCAATCCACATCAACATCATAAATGCAATGCAACATATTCGTGGATTCTAATGCAAACAACCTATTTCATCACATGGCATTCATGATGCATGAACATGCTCAACTGTATGATTCATTTGCTTTAAAACATAAGGTTTATTCTACTCACCTCTGGCTAGCTCTGACAAAGACTGATGCAGCTAACTCACTGCTGGGGTCCTCGGTTCCTCGGGTCCGAACCTACACAGGTGGACTCAAATGAGGGACCAAACAACTAGAACATAACTCTAAAAACATCCCCCAAAAACCCCCTAAAACACCTCAAACAATCATGCAAAAACATGCAAAGGAAGGCAGAACAGGGCAGGTTCGGCGGCACCTTCGGCGGCCGAAAGTCCCTCCAGAGCCGAAACCCAGGCAGGTTCGGCGGCACCTTCGGCGGCCGAAAGTCCCAGACAGAGACGAAAGTCTCTTTTTGGGGGCAACTTCGACAGCCGAAAGGCCTGCCTCCCCAGCCATGTTCGGCGGCCGAAAGTTCCTTCGGCTGCCGAACCTGGTTTCTGCCAAAGGGCAGAAGCTTGGCTCCTCTAAGCACATTTGCCTCCCAAAACTTCCAATCATGCATTTAGCTCAACCAAAACATGCAAATATACATACATTGGCTCCTAGGGGCTTCAAACTAACTTAAACCCCAACTACAACACACAACAACAACACAAATCCAACATACATTGCTCAAAACATAACATTAACTCAAAAACCTAACTATGAGCTAAACATGCATTCTACCCCATAGATCTTGCATAAAACTTACTTTAAACATGAAATGAGCTTAAGATCGGCTCTTACCTCTTGAAGATCGAGAGAGAGACGTCCTAAACTCGGAGGTGGGAGATTTTTGAGTTCTTGAACCTCAAAGCTCCAAAACTTGCTTTAAACTCGAAAATCTTCAAAATAAAGTAAAAACTTGTGAAAATCTTGAAAGATTTGAAGGAAAAACTCAAGGATGGTGAGGAACGGCGGAGAGCTCACCTTGGCCGACAATGGGGAGAAAAACTCGCCCGTTTTCGGCTAAGGGACCCTTTTATAGTGGCTGGCCAGGCCACGTTCGGGGGCCGAATGTGCCTCCGCATGCATGCCATGTTCGGCGGCCGAACTTGAGGTTCGGCGGCCGAACCTGGACTTTCCTCAACCTATGCCTTCGGGGGCCTAAGGCACACCCGAAATGCATGCATGTTCGGCGGCCGAACCTGGGTTTTCCTCCAAGGGTGTTTTTATTCCAAAAACTCATTTCCTCTTTACTTAAAATCATCAAAACATTAAAACATTTCATGAAAATATGGTTTTACCCTTCTAGAGGTCTCCGACATCCGAGATTCCACCGGACGGTAGGAATTCCGATACCGGAGTCTAGCCGGGTATTACAAGAATGGTTCACTGACACTTAGCATTAACAGAAAATAAAATATGAAGTGTTGTATGCTTTATAGCCTGGCTAGTTTTGGTATTTAACTTGATTTGAGTTTACTTAATCACTTAAAAATCCTAATTGTGTGCTTAAATATGGAGGCTCTACTTTGTGTATTTTTTATGCTTGAGTTTTGGGCTCTATAGGGGTATTCTACTATTGCCTAACTTTACATTGCTCTTTGGGTTGATCTCCTGAAACTTATTGGCTCAAGCTTTATTCAAACAGGGAAGGCCGAGCTAAGGAGTTATATATGGACATGAATTTTTACATATATCTCATACTTGAGGGCAAACATGAACCAAGGGTCGGGAAATTTGATAGGGTGTATATTTTTTTCTATTTTAGTGCATATGAAATTGGAGTTGATTATGCTAAATTATGGATATTTTTTTCCTTTTTGCGATATTGACATATTTGGTACTCTTTGGAAAGAAAAAAAATATTAATTGGAAGATGTACGCAAAAATCAGGCGTGGAGTTGTCGAGCAGACCTCTCACAAGACAGACCTCATTCACAAGACTGCGGGCACGATTTATGATATATCACAGGATTTCTGGACATGATAAAAGAAGACCAATTTGGAAAGGAAAGATTTCAAAAAGACCATAATTTTAGGGATTGTCTCTTCCCCTTTTAAAGGGATAATTCATTTTGTAATACCCGGCTGGACTCCGGTATAGGAATTCCTACCGTCCGGTGGAATCTCGGATGTTGGAAACCTCTAGAAGGGTAAAATCATGTTTTTATAAAATATTTTAATGTGTTTTATTGATTTTAAGAAAGAAAGAAACTGAATTTTAAATGAAAAAGACCATGGAGGCATTTCCAGGTTCGGCCGCTGAACATTGGATAGTTTAGGGGGGCAAGTTAGGCTTCCGAAAGTGGTTCAGGTTCGACCGCTGAACCTCATGTTCGGCCGCCGAACTTGCATGAGTTTTGGAGGCACTTTAGGCTGCCGAAAGGTGGTCTAGCCAGCCCCTATAAAAGGGCTCCATGGCCGAAACGGGCGAGCTTTCTCCCCATTTTCGGCCAACGGTGAGTCCATGCTCTCCCATGGTTGATTTTTGACGTCCTTTCTCAAATCTTTCAAGTTTTAACAAGTTTTAACTTGGTTTGAAGATATTTGAGTAAAAAGAGTGAAGTTGGAAACTTGGAGACCTCAGGAGCTCGATCTCTCCCATCTCCGAGTTGGATCGCCTCTCCTCTCGATCTTCAAGAGGTAAGAGTATATCTCTAACTCATTCTATGTTTTAAACAAGTTTTATGTGATTTGTGGGGTAGAAATACATGTTTAGGTTATTTTTGAGTTTATGGGTTAATGTTGAGTTTTTGAGCAATGTGGGTTGTTTATGTATGTTTGATGTGTTGTAGTTAGGGGTTTAGGATAGTTTGAAGGCCCTAGGAGCTTATGTATGTATGTATGCATGTTGTGGAAGTGTTGGTTTTGAGTTGAATGGTTTGGGAGGCAAATGTGCATCTTGGAGGCTGAGTTCTGCCCTTTGGAAGAACTCAGGTTCGGCAGCCGAAGGGACTTTCGGCCGCCGAACCTGCCTGTGGAGGCAAGCCTTTGGCTGCCGAACCCTGCCTCCGAAAGTGGACTTTTGGCTCTGGAAGGGAGTTTCGACCGCCGAAGGTGCCGCCGAACATGCATGAGTTTCATCTCTGGAAGGAACCTTCGGCCGCCGAAAGTGCCGCCGAAGGTGCATGACTTTCATCTCTGGAGGGACTTTCGGCCGCCAAACCTGCCGCCGAAAGTGCCCTGTCCAGCCTTCCTTTGCATGTTTTCTATGATTGTTTTAAGGTGTTTTAGGGGGGTTTTTGGGGAGTTATTTAGAGTCATGTTCTTGTATGTTTGGTCCCTCATTTGAGTCCACTTGTGTAGGTTCGGACCCGAGGAACCGAGGACCCCAGCAGTGAGTTAGCTGCTTCCGAGTCTTTTCAGAGCTAGCCTGAGGTGAGTAGAATAACTCTTTATGTTTCAAAGTAAATAAATCAGTTTTAGAGCATGTTCATGCATCACGAATGCCATGAGATATATTAGGTTGTTTGCATTAGAATTCACGAATATATTGCATTGCATAATATGACGATGATGTGGATGGGTGTTGGATGATCCTTTAGTCCTCGTATGATATGATGTGATATGATATGATATGGTATGGTATGGAAGTCCAGGTCGAGGCCCATTCTACGCCCCTGGTACTATGTTAAGAGAAAGACCAGGTCGAGGCCCATTCTACGCCCCTGGCATTATAGGAATGTTATGTTATGTATGTTATGTTAAGAGAAAGACCAGGTCGAGGCCCATTCTACGCCCCTGGCACTATTGGATATGTAGAGGATTATTGGTGACAAAACCATCCTTGATGTGATTTGTCTGTGATGTGATGCATTCCATTATAGCATATGTTTTAAATGTTTTATTATTCTGCTCACTGGGCTCTAGTAGCTCACCCCATTTCCCTAATCCCCCAGGTATGCAGGTACGGGGTAGGCCAGGAGGTCAAGAAGAGTAAAGTTATGTTTATGTAATAGTTAGATATGGACATGATGAATTGTAAAGTATTGAATAGTCATGTAATAATGATATTGAGGATTAGAATTGTGCTTGACCCTATATGTATGGTATCCCCTTTGATACATGATCTATAAAATGTTTTTATGATGTTCATGTTTAACCAAGCTTAATATATGTTATGATACCCCATTGGAGCATTTGATGAGGGCTCCAGTGTGTGGTTTATGTTTATGGTTATGTGCATGCACAGGTTAAGCTTGGTAAAGGAAGGAAAAAGTTTACAGTTTCATGTATATGTTGATCATGTATGGAATTTATCAGGTATACAGGATGTATGTTAGGCTTGCTACGGGTCCCGGCGGCCTTAAGCCGATCTGGATCCTAGCGCCGGTAGCGATCCGGTTTCTGGGTCGTTATAGATTGGTATCAGAGCCCTAGGTTCATATGGTTGGATCTGGAGTGTCGGGCTCATAGATATTCTAGAAGGTCAAGCACAATAGGAAAATCATGTCCACTAGAATAGGATGTAGAGTCCTGTCTTGAATCATGATGTGAAATGCCATGATTATATGCATGTGCATTGATGATATGCTACGTATGTGATGTATGTGATGTAGGTTCATGTGTTTGCACATGAACCATTTGATGCTAATGTTTTATGTGATGTGTGCTGTTTTTCAGTAAGCAAGATGAGAGGAACTCGTCGATCTGCACGATTGACTGGAGTACCACCTCAGGATGAGGGCACGGATGCCCGTCCTCTTGCATTGCCAAGGGCAATGTCCTGCAGGTCAAGCAGGGAGAGAACGTCAAGGGACCCTAGAAGGTCTTTTGATGTGAGCAGAAGGGGAACAGTTCAAGGTGGAATGTCGAAAGATGTAGGGAATGATATAGATGTGGATCAGAGGAGGGATGACAGTCTTGGAGTGAGTATGTCTGAAGAGGGCATGTGAGAGTCTCAAGGAGGCACTCAGGCCTCGGGATTTGTTCAGCCACCCCAGTACCCACCCTTTTCACAGAATCCCGGGTATTCGATGGGAGGTACATCAGATTACCCTAGCTTTAACCCTTACCCTTCTCACATGCCATACCCACCTTTCTACCCACCATACCCACAGTACCCTATGTACCCACCCCCATCCTTCTACCCAGGTCCAGCAAACCCTACCCCAGGGGATGTTGTACCTTCTCCACCACCAGCAGGACCTACTGTCCCAGAAACCCAAATCCCTAAGCCTAGCTCATCTGGAGGGAGCAAGGTCAAGATGACCGATTATATGAAGCTGGGTGCTCCCCAGTATGAAACAGGTGATGACCCATTTGAGTACCTTGAAAGGGTCAAGATGATTACAGATGAGATAGGAGCTGATGACAGTAGAGCCATTCAGATGGCTGGGTTCACACTGAAGTGCAAGAAGGCCCGAGAGTGGTTTAAAAATTATGTGAACCCGAGGGTGGATAGTCTATCATGGGAGGAGTTTGCTAATGAGTTTGCAGGTTGGGCTTTCCCTAACAGTTTAAGGGAATTGAAGATGATTGAATTTGAGCAGTTGAGGCAGACTGAGGAAATGAGTGTGGATGAGTACACAGATAGATTTTTGGAGCTATTGCCGTTTGCTGGGCAAAATTTAGACACAGATCAGAAGAAGGCTAGGAGGTATATCATGAGACTTCATTCCAGGTATTCCTCCTTTATCCAGTCAGCAGAGAGGGAGAGTTTCCATGCCATAGTAGATATAGCCTGGAGAATGGAGGCTAGTGCAATTATTGAAGGGAGAGTTAAACAGTCTGTGGCACAGCCTTCTGGTTCCAAGACCCCAGGTGGGGGAAAGTTAGATCCCTCTTCTCTGAGTGCAGCAGCTTCAGGCAGTAAAAAGTGGGGTAAAGCTAAGTCCAAAAAGAACAAGTTCTGGAGCAAGATCAAGTCAGGTCTGGGATTAGGAGGTGGCTCGAGCTCAGGTGCAAATAATGCAGTATGTATGAAGTGTGGGAAGCCGCACAAGGGAGTCTGTCGGTTTGGGACGACCGCCTGCTTCAGATGTGGGCAGGAGGGACACATGGCACGGGAGTGTCCTAGAGCAGCTTTTGTAGCACAGTCTCAGCAGACAGCTTCTGGTAGTGTGGCTCAGCCAGTGGCTCCAGCCGCGACTCAAGCCAGTGGCAGAGGCAGAGGGAGAGGGGCAGCCTCTTCTTCAGCAGGTTTCAGGGGTGAAGGTCCATCAGCTCCAGCGCGGATCTTCACGATGACTCAGCAGGAGGCAAATGCATCAAACACCGTGGTGTTAGGTAATCTCATCATTGGTTGTTCAGATGTTCATGCCTTAATGGACCCTGATGCATCTCATTCTTTCATTGCTCCAAGGGCCGTCGAGAGGTTGGGTCTGATGGTCTCTGGGTTAGAGTGTCCCCTATGGGTTAGTGGACCCAAGTGTGACCCGTCAGTGGCAGAGTCGGTCTGCCAGTGTAATCCCATTTTTGTTGAGGGGAGATGCCTTTCCACCGACCTTGTGGTTCTAGATTTGACAGATTTTGACGTCATTCTAGGGATGGATTGGCTATCTACCCATGGTGCTACCTTGGACTGCAGAGACAAGGTAGTCAGGTTTAGATGTCAGGATGGGTCAGAGGTTGTCTTCAGAGGAGACAGGAGGGGTACACCTAGAGGTTTGATATTAGTCCTACAGGCTCGTAGGTTGCTTAGGAGGGGTTGTCAGGGTTTTCTAGCTCATGTGAGAGAGCTGGATAGTCATGTCAGAGAGCCCGCCTCGGTGCCCGTGGTCAGAGAGTTTTTAGACGTCTTCCCAGACGAGCTGCCAAGTTTACCACCTGTTAGGGAGATAGAGTTTGAAATTGAGTTAATGCCTAGAACCAGACCGATCTCTATCCCTCCCTACAGGATGGCACCAGCAGAATTGAAGAAGTTTAAGGAGCAGTTGCAAGAGCTGGTAGATAAGGGCTTCATCCGACCGAGTACCTCGCCTTGGAGTGCTCCAATACTGTTTGTGAAAGAGAAAGATGGATCCCTTAGACTTTGTATCGACTACATGCAGTTGAACAAGGTCACTACCAAGAATAAGTACTCGTTGCCAAGGATCGACGATCTATTCGACCAGCTAGCAGGAACAGATTGTTTCTCCAAAATAGATCTGAGATCCGGGTACCATCAGCTGAGGATAAGAGAAGAGGATGTGCCGAAGACAGCATTCAGGACCAGATATGGGCACTATGAGTTCCTTGTAATGCCGTTCGGGTTAACCAATGCCCCTGCAGCATTCATGGATCTCATGAACAGAGTGTTTAGCCAGTACCTGGATCACTTTGTTATTGTCTTCATAGATGATATCTTAGTGTATTCCAGGAATGCGGAGGAGCATGCCCATCATCTGAGGTTAGTCTTGCAGACCTTGAGGGAACATGGCTTGTATGCCAAGTTCTCCAAGTATGAGTTCTGGCTGAGGAGCATTTCATTCTTGGGGCATGTTGTGTCAGAAAATGGGATAGAGGTGGACCCCAAGAAGGTGGAAGCCATAGCTAACTGGCCTAGACCCACTTCAGTGACAGAGATCAAGAGCTTCTTGGGTTTGGCAGGTTACTACAGGAGGTTCGTTCAGGACTTCTTTAAGATTGCAGCTCCTATGACCAGACTGACTAAGAAGAACCGAGGTTTGTGTGGACCGACCAGTGTGAAGAGAGCTTTGAAGAGCTAAAGAAGAGGTTGACGTCGGCACCGGTGTTAGCTCTGCCAACTAGTAATGAAGACTTCACAGTGTATTGTGATGCGTCCCGTATGGGACTGGGTTGTGTGCTGATGCAGAATGAAAGGGTGATTGCTTATGCTTCTAGGCAGCTGAAGAAGCACGAGTTGAATTACCCTACACATGACCTAGAGATGGCAGCAGTGATCTTTGCACTCAAGATGTGGAGGCATTACCTCTATGGGGTGAAATGGGAGATCTTCACAGATCATAAAAGCTTGCAGTACATCTTGAGTCAGAGAGAGTTGAATCTGAGATAGAGAAGATGGGTAGAACTGCTTAGTGACTATGATTGCAAGATTCAGTACCATCCGGGTAAGGCGAATGTTGTGGCAGACGCCTTAAGCCGGAAATCACTTGGCAATTTGTCCCATATTTCAGCAGAGAGAAGACCAGTGGTGAGGCAGTTCTTCGAGCTCATTAATGAAGGTCTACAGTTGGAGTTGTCTGGTACAGGTGCTTTGATAGCCCAGATGAGAGTGACACCTGTGTTTCTGGAGCAGGTGGCTCAGAAACAGCACGAGGACCCAGAGTTAGTGAAGATTGCCAGGACTGTTCAGTCAGGCAAGAATGAAGAATTCAGATTTGACAGCAAGGGGATCCTCCGCTATGGGAATAGATTGTGTGTACCAGATGACGTGGGTCTGAAGGGAGACATTATGAGAGAGGCTCATAATGCCAGATACAGTGTTCACCCTAGGGCCACCAAGATGTATCAAGATCTGAAGAGAGTGTATTGGTGGCCAGCTATGAAAAGAGAAGTGGCACAGTTTGTGTCAGCCTGCGAAGTGTGTCAGAGGGTGAAGCTGGAACATCAGAAGCCGGCTAGAATGCTTAACCCACTACCTATTCCAGAGTGGAAATGGGAGAATATAGCTATGGACTTCGTGGTGGGGTTACCGGCAGCGTCCAACAGATTAGACTCCATATGGGTGATTGTGGACAGACTGACCAAATTTGCTCACTTCATCCCTGTTAGGAGTGGCTATTATGTGGACAAGTTGGCGCAGGTGTATGTTGATGAGGTTGTCAGGCTGCATGGGGTTCCTATTTCAATAGTGTCTGATAGAGGACCCCAGTTCACCTCCAGATTTTGGCAGAGTCTGCAGAATGCCATGGGTACCAGGTTGGATTTTAGCACTGCTTTCCATCCACAGACGGATGGACAATCAGAATGGACCATCCAGACAATAGAAGATATGCTCAGAATGCGTGTGCTGGATTTTGGCGGTTCTTGGAGGCAGCATCTACCTTTGGTGGAGTTTGCCTACAATAACAGCCATCATGCTAGCATAGGGATGGCTCCATATGAAGCTTTGTATGGAAGGAAGTGCAGGTCGCCTATCTGTTGGGAAGAAGTTGGAGAAAGGGCCTTGGCAGGGCCTGAGCTAGTAGAAATCACCAGCAGAGTGGTGCCCATAATCAGAGAAAGGATCAAGACTGTTGCGAGCAGGCAAAAGAGTTATGCAGACATCCGCAGAAGGCAAGTAGAGTTTCAGGAGGGGGATTTGGTATTGCTCAAAGTGTCTCCAATGAAAGGGGTGATTCGGTTCGGGAAGAAAGGTAAGCTAGCTCCACGGTACATCGGACCCTTTGAAATCTTGCAAAAGATCGGAAATGTATCGTATAAGCTGGATTTACCTGCTTCAATGGAGAGAATTCATCCGGTTTTCCATGTTTCCATGTTACGAAAGTTCGTGTCGGATCCGGGCAAGGTTCTTAGTGAGCCTGATGTGGAGATCCAAGAAGATCTCACCTATGTTGAACAGTCAGTACAGATCCTAGACACCCAGATCAGAAAGTTGAGAAACAAGGAGATCCCGATGGTGAAAGTCCTTTGGAATCACCACAACATTGAGGAGTGTACCTGGGAGACACGGGAGTCCATGCTCCAGCAATATCCTCATCTCTTCTAAAGTAAGTTTTGTGTTTAGTATGCATGTTTATGTTTTATGCTATGCCATGTTTGTTTGGTGAACATTCGGGGACGAATGTTCTTAAGGGGGGGAGAATGTAATACCCGGCTAGACTCTGGTATCGGAATTCCTACCGTCCGGTAGAATCTCGGATGTCGAAAACCTCTAGAAGGGTAAAATCATATTTTTATGAAATGTTTTAATGTGTTTTATTGATTTTAAGTAAGAAAGAAACTGAATTTTAAATGAAAAAGACCATGGAGGCATTTCCAGGTTCGGCAGCCGAACCTTAAGTTCGGCCGCCGAACATTGGATAGTTTAGGGGGGCAAGTTAGGCTTCCGAAAGTGGTTCAGGTTCGGCCGCCGAACCTCATGTTCGGCCGCCGAACTTGCATGAGTTTTGGAGGCACTTTAGGCTGCCGAAAGGTAGTCTGGCCAGCCCCTATAAAAGGGCTCCATGGCCGAAACGGGCGAGCTTTCTCCCTATTTTTGGCCAACGGTGAGTCCATGCTCTCCCATGGTTGATTTTTGATGTCCTTCCTCAAATCTTTCAAGTTTTAACAAGTTTTAACTTGGTTTGAAGATATTTGAGCAAAAAGAGTGAAGTTGGAAACTTGGAAATCTCAGGAGCTCGATCTCTCCCATCTCCGAGTTGGATCGCCTCTCCTCTCGATCTTCAAAAGGTAAGAGTAGATCTCTAACTCATTCTATGTTTTAAACAAGTTTTATGTGATTTGTGGGGTAAAAATGCATGTTTAGGTTATTTTTGAGTTTATGGGTTAATGTTGAGTTTTTGAGCAATGTGGGTTGTTTATGTATGTTTGATGTGTTGTAGTTGAAGGTTTAGGATAGTTTGAAGACCCTAGGAGCTTATGTATGTAACGACCCGGAAACCGGTCCGCTACCGGCGCTAGGATTCGGGTCGGCTTAAGGCCGCCAGAACCCGTAGCAAGCCAAACATACATCCTGTAAACCTGTTTAATCCCATACATGATCCAAAACATACATAAAAATTAAAACTTTTCTTTCATTTAAACATTCTTTACCCAGCCTAGCCTGTGCATGCATAAACATAACATAAACCCCTCATTGGAGTCCTCAACAAATACTCCAATGGGGTACATAACATATAGCAGGCTTAGGTTACATAAACATCATAAAACATTTATCTCATGTATTTAAGGGATTACAACAAACTCTAGTCAAGCACACTATAAAACTTACATTACATAACATAACATACTTTTACATTATGAATAAACCATGTCCACAGCTATGCTATTACATGAACTTCTCTTACT
The DNA here is from genome assembly GCF_001659605.2 of Manihot esculenta. Lineage (NCBI taxonomy): Eukaryota > Viridiplantae > Streptophyta > Magnoliopsida > Malpighiales > Euphorbiaceae > Manihot > Manihot esculenta. The sequence continues at coordinate 6,268,870 of NC_035177.2, read as the reverse complement.
CTTCTGACTTCTCTATCTACACGGTACCTGCAAGACTGGGGTTAGGGGAGAGGGGTGAGCTAAAAAGCCCAGTGAGTAAAAAGTAAAAACATGATATTAATTCCTCCCTTTTTAGGTATTTTATTCTTCATTTTATTATTATTATCATTTGCTTTAATTCCACACTTTTTAGGTATATTATTATTCATTTTATTAATAACATTTAAATGACATAACTTTTACTTTACATGCTTTCATGAAATGCAACACATCACATTTAATCACATAAAGGATGGTATTGTCACCATTAGTCCTCACATCTCCAAGTGCCAGGGGCGTAGAATGGGCCTCGCTGGTCTTTCTCTTACATAACATACATAACATAACATTCCAAAGTGCCAGGGGCGTAGAATGGGCCTCGCTGGTCTTTCTCTTACATAGTGCCAGGGGCGTAGAATGGGCCTCACTGGTCTTCCATAACATATCATCATAACATAACATTAGAGGACTATGGATCACCCAATAACCATCCACATCAACATCAAATTATGCAATGCAACATATTCGTGAATTTCTAATGCAAACATCCTGAAACATCGCATGGCATTAATGATGCATGAGTATGCTATCAGATTCATTCATTTGTTCATTTATTCATTACTTAAAAACTTAGGGAAAATCCCACTCACCTGGTGACCGAAGCTTTAACGACGGACTCTGAAAGACTATCTCACAACCGGGGGTCTCGGGTCCTCGGGTCCGAACCTACACAGGTGGACTCAAATGAGGCACCAAACAACAAGAACATAACTCTAAACATACCCCCAAAAACCTCCTAGAAACACCTCAAAACATCATAGAAAACATGCAAGAAAAGGCTGGGAAGGGCACTTTCGGCGGCACCTTCGGCGGCCGAAAGTCCCTCCAAAGCCGAAAGTCAGGCAGGTTCGGCGGCACCTTCGGCGGCCGAAACTCCCAGACAGAGACGAAACTCATGCATGTTCGGCGGCACCTTCGGCGGCCGAAAGTCTCGGACAGAGCCGAAACTCCAACTTTCGGGGGCAAGCTTCGGCAGCCTAAAGCTGCCTCCCAAGCTGGTTCGGCGGCCGAAAGTACCTTCGGCTGCCGAACCTGGTTTCTGCCAAAGGGCAGAAACTTGGTTCTTCATGCCCAAAACAACCCCCCTACACAACCAATCATGCATAAACCTATTCTACAACAAGCATACTCAAGCATACAAGCTCCTAGGGGTCTCCAACAAGCTTAAACCCCAACTACAACACACAAACAAGCCACATTGCACATAAACACACATTAAAACTATGGATTTTTCATAAAAACCCATCAAGCCTACTCATGCATTTCTACCCCAAAAACTTGCATAAAACTCACTTAAAACACATATAGAACTAGAGATCGGCTCTTACCTCTTGAAGATCGAGAGAGAAACGATCCTAGCTCGAAGATGGGGAGATTCGAGTTCTTGAACCTCAAAGCTCCAAAATTTGTTTAAACTTTAAAACTCTTCAAAAACAAGATGTAACTTGTTAAGATCTAAAGGATTTGAGGAAAAACACTTAAAATGACCATAGGAGGGCTAAAGCTTACCGTCGGCCGAAATGGGAGAGAAAACCTCGCCTGTTTCGGTCACGGGGTCCTTTATAGGGCTGGTTCTGCCACCTTTCGGCGGCCTAACGTGCCCCCACATCTCATGCATGTTCGGCGGCCGAACATGAGGTTCGGCGGCCGAACCTTGAGTCTTTCAAACAAGGCTTTCGGAGGCCTAAAGCGCTCCCAAAACCCCACCATGTTCGGCGGCCGAACTTGACTTTCGGCGGCCGAACCTGGCAAAGCCTCCTTTGGTCTTTTTCATTAAAAACTCAATTCCTTTTCACTTAAAAGCATAAAATACATTAAAAACATTTCATAAAACATGATTTTACCCTTCTAGAGGTTTCCGACATCCGAGATTCCACCGGACGGTAGGAATTCCGATACCGGAGTCTAGCCGGGTATTACATTCTCCCCCCCTTAAGAACATTCGTCCCCGAATGTTCACCAAACAACACATAACATGGCAAACATATAACATACATACAAAGCACATCAACACATAGGGATCTAACCTTAAAAGAGCTGAGGGTACTGCTGGAGCATAGATTCCCGTGTCTCCCAAGTGCACTCTTCCAAGTTGTGGTGGTTCCACAGGACTTTCACCATCGGGATTTCCTTGTTTCTTAACTTTCTGATCTGCGTGTCTATGATCCGTACTGGCTGTTCAACATAGGTGAGATCCTCTTGGACCTCCACATCAGGCTCACTAAGAACCTTGCTCGGATCTGACACAAACTTCCTCAACATCGAAACATGGAAAACCGGATGGATTCTTGCCATTGAAGCAGGCAAATCTAGCTTATACGACACATTCCCAATCTTTTGCAAGATTTCAAAGGGTCCGATGTATCGTGGGGCTAGTTTACCTTTCTTCCCGAAGCGAACCACTCCCTTCATTGGAGACACCTTAAGCAATACCAGATCCCCCTCCTGAAACTCTAGCTGCCTTCTGCGGAAGTCTGTATAACTCTTCTGTCTGCTTGCAGCAGTCTTAATTCTTTCTCTGATTATGGGTACCACCCTGCTGGTAATCTCTACTAGCTCAGGCCCTGCCAAGGCCTTCTCTCCAACTTCCTCCCAGCAAACAGGTGATCTGCACTTCCTTCCGTACAAAGCTTCATATGGAGCCATCCCGATGCTAGCATGATGGCTGTTATTGTAGGCAAACTCCACCAAAGGTAGATGCTGCCTCCAAGAACCGCCAAAGTCCAGCACACACATTCTGAGCATATCCTCGATAGTCTGGATGGTCCTTTCTGACTGTCCATCAGTCTGGGGGTGGAAGGCAGTACTGAAATCCAACCTAGTACCCATGGCATTCTGCAGACTCCGCCAAAATCTGGAAGTGAACTGGGGCCCTCTATCAGACACTATAGACACTGGAACCCCATGCAGCCTGACAATCTCATCCACATATACTTGCGCTAACTTGTCCACATAGTAGCCACTCCTGACAGGAATGAAGTGAGCAGATTTGGTGAGTCTGTCCACAATCACCCATATGGAGTCCACTCTGTTGGACGCCGCCGGTAACCCTACTACAAAGTCCATAGCTATATTTTCCCATTTCCATTCTGGAATCGGTAGCGGGTTAAGCATTCCAGCTGGCTTCTGATGTTCCAGCTTCACCCTCTGACACACTTCGCAGGCTGACACGAACTGTGCCACTTCTTTCTTCATTGCTGGCCACCAATAAACTTTCTTCAGATCTTGGTACATCTTGGTGGCTCCGGGGTGAATGCTGTATCTTGCATTATGAGCCTCTCTCATAATGTCTCCTTTTAGCCCTATGTCGTCTGGTACACATAATCGACTCCCATAGCGGAGGATCCCCTTACTGTCGAATCTGAACTCACTATCATTGCCTGACTGAACAGTCCTGGCAATCTTCACTAACTCGGGGTCCTCATGCTGTTTCTGAGCGACTTGCTCAAGGAACACGGGTGTCACTTTCATCTGAGCCAACAAGGCACCTGTACCCGACAACTCTAATTGTAGCCCTTCTTCGATGAGCTTGTAAAACTCCTTTACTACTGGTCTTCGTTCTGCTGTGATGTGGGATAGACTGCCGAGTGATTTCCGGCTTAAGGCATCAGCTACCACATTAGCCTTACCCGGATGGTACTGGATTTTGCAATCGTAGTCACTGAGCAGTTCTACCCATCTTCTCTGTCTCAAATTCAAATCTCTTTGACTCAGGATGTGCTGCAGGCTCTTATGATCTGTAAAGATCTCACATTTTACCCCATAGAGGTAGTGCCTCCATATCTTGAGTGCAAAGATTACTGCTGCCATCTCCAGGTCGTGTGTGGGGTAATTCAACTCATGCTTCTTCAGCTGCCTAGAAGCATAAGCAATCACCTTCTCGTTCTGCATCAGTACACAACCTAGTCCCACACGGGACGCATCACAAAAGACTGTAAAGTCCTCATCACTAGATGGCAGAGCTAAAACTGGTGCTGAAGTCAACCTCTTCTTAAGCTCTTCAAAACTCTCTTCGCACTGGTCGGTCCACAGAAATTTCTGATTCTTCCTGGTTAACCTGGTCAGAGGAGCTGCTATCTTTGAAAAATCCTGGACGAACCTCCTGTAGTAACCTGCCAAACCCAAGAAACTTCTAATCTCTGTTACTGAAGTGGGTCTAGGCCAGTTAGCCACAGTTTCTGTCTTCTTGGGGTCCACCTCAATACCATTCTCTGACACTACATGCCCCAAGAACGAAATGCTCCTCAGCCAGAACTCACATTTAGAGAACTTGGCATACAAGCCATGTTCCCTCAAAGTCTGCAAGACCAACCGCAGATGATGGACATGCTCTTCTGCATTCCTGGAATACACTAAGATATCATCTATGAAGACAATAACGAAGTGATCCAGGTATTGGCTAAATACTCTGTTCATGAGATCCATGAATGCTGCAGGGGCGTTTGTTAACCCGAACGGCATCACTAGGAACTCATAGTGCCCATATCTGGTTCTGAAAGCTGTCTTTGGCACGTCTTCATCTCTGATCCTCAGCTGATGATACCCAGATCTCAGATCTATTTTGGAGAAACAACCTGCTCCTGATAGCTGGTCGAATAGATCATCGATCCTAGGCAACGGGTACTTGTTCTTGGTAGTGACCTTGTTCAACTGTCTGTAGTCGATACAAAGTCTAAGGGATCCATCCTTCTTTTTCACGAACAACACTGGAGCACCCCAAGGTGAGGTACTCGGTCGGATGAAACCCTTGTCTACCAGCTCTTGCAACTGTTCCTTAAGCTCCTTCAGCTCTGCTGGCGCCATCCTGTAGGGAGGGATAGAGATCGGTCTGGTTCCTGGCATCAATTCTATCTCGAACTCTATCTCCCTCGGAGGCGGTAAACCTGGTAGTTCATCTGGGAAGACATCTAAGAACTCTCTAACCACAGGCACTGAGGCGGGCTCTCTGACATCTCTGTCTAGCTCTCTCACGTGAGCTAGATAACCCTGACAACCCCTCCTGAGCAGCCTACGAGCCTGTAGGGCTGATATCAAACCTCTAGGTGTACTCCCCCTGTCTCCTCTAAAGACGACCTCTGACCCATTCTGACATCTGAACTTAACTACCTTGTCTCTGCAATCCAAGGTAGCACCATGGGTAGATAGCCAATCCATCCCTAGAATGACGTCAAAATCTGTCAAGTCTAGAACCACAAGGTCGGCGGATAGGCATCTTCCCTCTATGAAAACTGGACTGTACTGGCAGACTGACTCTGCCACTGACGGGTCACACTTGGGTCCACTGACCCATAGGGGACACTCTAACCCAGAGACCATCAAACCCAACCTCTCGACCGCTCTCGGAGAAACAAAAGAATGGGATGCACCCGGGTCCATTAAGGCATAAGCATCTGAACAACCAATGATGATATTACCTGACACCACGGTGTTGGATGCGTTTGCCTCCTGCTGTGTCATTGTGAAGATCCGTGCTGGAGCTGACGGACCTTCCCCTCTGTAAGCTGATGAAGAAGAGGCTGACCCTCTCCCTCGGCCTCTGCCACTAGCCTGTGTCGCGGCTGAAGCTGCTGGCTGTGCCACACTACCTGAAGTAGTCTGCTGGGGCCGTGCCATAGGAACTGCTCTAGGACACTCCATGGACATGTGTCCCTCTTGCCCACACCTGTAGCAGGCCGTCGTCCCAAACCGGCATACCCCTCTGTGTAGTTTACCACACCTTGCACACACTGCATTATCAGCACCAGAGCTTGAGCCACTTCCTAATCCCAGACCTGACTTGATTTTGCTCCAGAACTTACTCTTCTTTGGTTTCTTAGTGGTACTGCTCCACTTCTTACTAGCTGAACTCAAGGATGAAGGGTCTATCCTTCCCCCACCTGGGGTCTTAGAACCTGAAGGCTGTGTCACTGACTGTTTAACAGTCCCCTCGATGATTGCACTAGCCTCCATTCTCCTGGCCATGTCTACAATGGCATGGAAACTTTCTCTATCAGCTGACTGAACCAAGGAGGAATACCTGGAATGGAGCCTCATGATATACCTCCTTGACTTCTTCGGATCTGTGTCCAGATGTTGCCCAGCAAACGGTAACAACTCTAAGAATCTATCGGTGTACTCATCGACACCCATCTCATCTGTCTGCTTCAGCTGTTCAAACTCAATCATCTTCAGCTCCCTGGAACTGTCAGGGAAAGCCCATCCTGCGAACTCGTTCGCAAACTCCTCCCATGAAAGACTGTCCACCCTCGGTTTCACATAGCCCTTGAACCACTCACGGGCCTTTTTGCATTTCAGGGTGAAACCAGCCATCTGAATGGCTCTGCTGTCATCAGCACCTATCTCATCTGTAATTGTTTTGACCTTCTCCAGGTATACAAACGGATCATCACCTGTATCAAACTGGGGAGCACCCAACTTCATATAGTCGGTCATCTTGGCCTTGCTCCCTCCAGATGAGGTAGGTTGCGGTCTTTGGGTTTCTGTAACTGCGGTTTCTGCTGGTGGTGGAGGTGCGGCATCCCCTGGGATAGGGTTTGCTGTGCCTGGATGGAAGGATGGAGGTGGGTACATAGGGTACTGTGGATACTGTGGGTAGAAAGGTGGGTATGGCATGTGAGAAGGGTAAGGATTAAAACTGGGGTAATCCGATGTACTTCCCATTGAATACCCGGGGTATGGTGAAAAAGGTGGGTACTGGGGTGGTGGAACAAACCCCGAGGCCTGAGTGCCTCCCTGTGACTCACCCATGCCCTCTTCTGGCATGTTTACACCAAGGTTACCATCCCTCCTCTGATCCACATCCATCTCTACTTCTTCATCAACTGACATCCTTTCTTGAACTGTACCCCTTACTGATCTGCTTCTACCCAGATCCAAAGACCTTCTAGGGTCCCTCACTGTTCTGTCCCTGTTGGACCTGCTTGACATTGCCCTTGGCAATGCTGGAGGACGGGCGCTCGTGCCCTCATCCTCCGGTGGTACTCTAGTCAATCTAGCTGATCGACGAGTTCCTCGCATTCTGTTTACTGAAAAACAGCACAGATAACAAAACATTAGCATCAAATGGTTCATGTGGAAACACATGAACCCACATCATATACACATCATATTCATAGCATATCTCATGGCATACATACTTTCATTCTAGACAGGACTCTACATCCTATCCTAGTGGACATGATTTCCTATTGTGCTTGACATTTCTATCACATCTATGAGCCCGACACTCTAGGTCCGACCATATGAACCTAGGGCTCTGATACCATTCTGTAACGACCCGGAAACCGGTCCGCTACCGGCGCTAGGATTCGGGTCGGCTTAAGGCCGCCAGAACCCGTAGCAAGCCAAACATACATCCTGTAAACCTGTTTAATCCCATACATGATCCAAAACATACATAAAAATTAAAACTTTTCTTTCATTCAAACATTCTTTACCCAGCCTAGCCTGTGCATGCATAAACATAACATAAACCCCTCATTGGAGTCCTCAACAAATACTCCAATGGGGTACATAACATATAGCAGGCTTAGGTTACATAAACATCATAAAACATTTATCTCATGTATTTAAGGGATTACAACAAACTCTAGTCAAGCACACTATAAAACTTACATTACATAACATAACATACTTTTACATTATGAATAAACCATGTCCACAGCTATGCTATTACATGAACTTCTCTTACTCTTCTGACTTCTCTATCTACACGGTACCTGCAAGACTGGGGTTAGGGGAGAGGGGTGAGCTAAAAAGCCCAGTGAGTAAAAAGTAAAAACATGATATTAATTCCTCCCTTTTTAGGTATTTTATTCTTCATTTTATTATTATTATCATTTGCTTTAATTCCACACTTTTTAGGTATATTATTATTCATTTTATTAATAACATTTAAATGACATAACTTTTACTTTACATGCTTTCATGAAATGCAACACATCACATTTAATCACATAAAGGATGGTATTGTCACCATTAGTCCTCACATCTCCAAGTGCCAGGGGCGTAGAATGGGCCTCGCTGGTCTTTCTCTTACATAACATACATAACATAACATTCCAAAGTGCCAGGGGCGTAGAATGGGCCTCGCTGGTCTTTCTCTTACATAGTGCCAGGGGCGTAGAATGGGCCTCACTGGTCTTCCATAACATATCATCATAACATAACATTAGAGGACTATGGATCACCCAATAACCATCCACATCAACATCAAATTATGCAATGCAACATATTCGTGAATTTCTAATGCAAACATCCTGAAACATCGCATGGCATTAATGATGCATGAGTATGCTATCAGATTCATTCATTTGTTCATTTATTCATTACTTAAAAACTTAGGGAAAATCCCACCCACCTGGTGACCGAAGCTTTAACGACGGACTCTGAAAGACTATCTCACAACCGGGGGTCTCGGGTCCTCGGGTCCGAACCTACACAGGTGGACTCAAATGAGGCACCAAACAACAAGAACATAACTCTAAACATACCCCCAAAAACCTCCTAGAAACACCTCAAAACATCATAGAAAACATGCAAGAAAAGGCTGGGAAGGGCACTTTCGGCAGCACCTTCGGCGGCCGAAAGTCCCTCCAAAGCCGAAAGTCAGGCAGGTTCGGCGGCACCTTCGGCGGCCGAAACTCCCAGACAGAGACGAAACTCATGCATGTTCGGCGGCACCTTCGGCGGCCGAAAGTCTCGGACAGAGCCGAAACTCCAACTTTCGGGGGCAAGCTTCGGCAGCCTAAAGCTGCCTCCCAAGCTGGTTCGGCGGCCGAAAGTACCTTCGGCTGCCGAACCTGGTTTCTGCCAAAGGGCAGAAACTTGGTTCTTCATGCCCAAAACAACCCCCCTACACAACCAATCATGCATAAACCTATTCTACAACAAGCATACTCAAGCATACAAGCTCCTAGGGGTCTCCAACAAGCTTAAACCCCAACTACAACACACAAACAAGCCACATTGCACATAAACACACATTAAAACTATGGATTTTTCATAAAAACCCATCAAGCCTACTCATGCATTTCTACCCCAAAAACTTGCATAAAACTCACTTAAAACACATATAGAACTAGAGATCGGCTCTTACCTCTTGAAGATCGAGAGAGAAACGATCCTAGCTCGAAGATGGGGAGATTCGAGTTCTTGAACCTCAAAGCTCCAAAATTTGTTTAAACTTTAAAACTCTTCAAAAACAAGATGTAACTTGTTAAGATCTAAAGGATTTGAGGAAAAACACTTAAAATGACCATAGGAGGGCTAAAGCTTACCGTCGGCCGAAATGGGAGAGAAAACCTCGCCTGTTTCGGTCACGGGGTCCTTTATAGGGCTGGTTCTGCCACCTTTCGGCGGCCTAACGTGCCCCCACATCTCATGCATGTTCGGCGGCCGAACATGAGGTTCGGCGGCCGAACCTTGAGTCTTTCAAACAAGGCTTTCGGAGGCCTAAAGCGCTCCCAAAACCCCACCATGTTCGGCGGCCGAACTTGACTTTCGGCGGCCGAACCTGGCAAAGCCTCCTTTGGTCTTTTTCATTAAAAACTCAATTCCTTTTCACTTAAAAGCATAAAATACATTAAAAACATTTCATAAAACATGATTTTACCCTTCTAGAGGTTTCCGACATCCGAGATTCCACCGGACGGTAGGAATTCCGATACCGGAGTCTAGCCGGGTATTACAATGTATGTGTGTATGCATGTTGTGGAAGTGTTGGTTTTGAGTTGAATGGTTTGGGAGGCAAATGTGCATCTTGGAGGCTGAGTTCTGCCCTTTGGAAGAACTCAGGTTCGGCAGCCGAAGGGACTTTCGGCCGCCGAACCTGCCTGTGGAGGCAAGCCTTTGGTTGCCGAACCCTGCCCCCGAAAGTGGACTTTCGGCTCTGGAAGGGAGTTTCGGCCACTGAAGGTGCCGCCGAACATGCATGAGTTTCATCTCTGGAAGGAACCTTCGGCCGCCAAAAGTGCCGCCGAAGGTGCATGACTTTCGTCTCTGGAGGGACTTTCGGCCGCTGAAAGTGCCCTGTCCAGCCTTCCTTTGCATGTTTTCTATGATTGTTTTAAGGTGTTTTAGGGGGTTTTTGGGGAGTTGTTTAGAGTCATGTTCTTGTATGTTTGGTCCCTCATTTGAGTCCACCTGTGTAGGTTCGGACCCGAGGAACCGAGGACCCCAGCAGTGAGTTAGCTGCTTCCGAGTCTTTTCAGAGCTAGCCTGAGGTGAGTAGAATAACTCTTTATGTTTCAAAGTAAATAAATCAGTTTTAGAGCATGTTCATGCATCACGAATGCCATGAGATATATTAGGTTGTTTGCATTAGAATTCACGAATATGTTGCATTGCATAATATGACGATGATGTGGATGGGTGTTGGATGATCCTTTAGTCCTCGTATGATATGATGTGATATGATATGATATGGCATGGTATGGAAGTCCAGGTCGAGGCCAATTCTACGCCCCTGGCACTATGTTAAGAGAAAGACCAGGTCGATGCCCATTCTACGCCCCTGGCATTATAGGAATGTTATGTTATGTATGTTATGTTAAGAGAAAGACCAGGTCGAGGCCCATTCTACGCCCCTGGCACTATTGGATATGTAGAGGACTATTGGTGACAAAACCATCCTTGATGTGATTTGTCTGTGATGTGATGCATTCCATTATAGCATATGTTTTAAATGTTTTATTATTCTGCTCACTGGGCTCTAGTAGCTCACCCCATTTTCCTAATCCCCCAGGTATGCAGGTACGGGATAGGCCAGGAGGTCAAGAAGAGTAAAATTATGTTTATGTAATAGTTAGATGTGGACATGATGAATTGTAAAGTATTGAATAGTCATGTAATAATGATATTGAGGATTAGAATTGTGCTTGACCCTATATGTATGGTATCCCCTTTGATACATGATCTATAAAATGTTTTTATGATGTTCATGTTTAACCAAGCTTAATATATGTTATGATACCCCATTGGAGCATTTGATGAGGGCTCCAGTATGTGGTTTATGTTTATGGTTATGTGCATGCACAGGTTAAACTTAGTAAAGGAAGGAAAAAGTTTACAGTTTCATGTATATGTTGATCATGTATGGGATTTATCAGGTATACAGAATGTATGTTAGGCTTGCTACGGGTCCCGGTGGTCTTAAGCCGATCTGGATCCTAGCGCCGGTAGCGGTCCGGTTTCCGGGTCGTTACAAATTTCTTCCTCTTTAGTTTAGGATTTCCCTTTAAAAAGGGGAAGCTTCTTTATGTTGGACAAGTCTGAATTCGGAGTTCATTTAGAGTTTGAGAGTGTTTAAGAGTTTTATCATGAGCTTCAATAGTTAAGCTTCTTTATCTAGCTAAGGGATTTTCAAGGTGTAATTCCCACGGATTGTGAGATTAATCGAGCTTAACTTTTCCCTCTCATTTTTGGTTTCTATGTTATTCTTTTTATTCTTGATATTATTATTTATTTGATTGATATAGTCTGATCAATTGTTCAGTTGAATAAATAATATACAGTCATTCAGATTCATTAAGTCTGTGACTACTTGTGAATTTGATATTTGTGACAACAATATTTTTATTGTGAAATAACATATTCTGATTTCATAGCCGCGCTGAATGAGCTTATTGATCGGAGTTGGGTCTTCCTAGTTTTCAATGTTGTTATCAATTTAAAATCTTATTGAGCTGATCATATAGTTTGTTTGATGATTAGGGGTTGATTAGTGAGCTAATCCTTTTTAGTCTTTTATCTAAAGAGAGATTAGGTTGTTAGACTCTGTCAACCGTTATAACTGGCTGACCAAAAGTTGAGATTGAATATCCTTGTGTCTATGATCAATCCAAAACATTCACACCGAGATATTTTTGAAGTTAAATATTTTCCTACTATGATTAATCTATTTAATTATTTGTTCTTTATTATATTACTTTTGCTTTCAATTAAATTTTCTCAATTAAAACCCCCTTTTTATATTTACAGTTTAGTTTGTTTTGTTTTGAAGTCAGACATAAGATCAGACGCTCGATAGATTGGTAGGTAGGTCTTTAAGAACGTGTAATCAACAGGTCGGACTTCAGGTCTTCTAGTCATCAAGTCATTAAGTCATGTACTCAACAAGTTGTCACGTTAGAAAAGTCACCAAGAGGTCAGACAGTTGGATAGTCTAGTTTATTGTTTGCCAAGTTGTCAGGTCAAAAATCAATCGGGTATCCGATCAATAAATCAAACTATCTAGTCGTAAGAGCATAAGTCCAAGACATCAGTTTAGTAGTGTAGATAGGTCAATGACTAAGTGGTCGGCCATAAAATCATTAAGTGGTCGGTCATCAGGTAAGGCATCAAGGTAGTCATCTGGCCATCTGTTAACAAGAGAGCAGATCGTCTTATCTTTAGTTAAGCGGATGGTCGTTAAGTCGAAAGGTCAAACATTAGTTCATTAAGGCATATAACCGTCAGCTAGTTGGTTGTCGGTGGATCGAAGACAAGTCGGTTAGCAGGTTATCTTTCGTCTCCTTCCACATCTGTTTCTACAAACAAAATAGTAGTTAACTCGTTTTCTGTAAATTCGACTCTACTCCAATTCATAATTATTAAAAAAAGCATAATTTATTTTTGGTGAATTCGACACTCACCACTATTTATAATTATAATATCACACAATTCATGCAAAATAAATATTGAGATGTTTACTTCTTGCATTATTTGTTGAATAAAAATGAAAGTACAAGAATTTTTAAAGAAAATTGAACTTATTTAAAAATATTTCAGCTCCAAGCACATAAATAAAAATAGATTACACTAAGATATGCACGCTTGGAAAATATAAAATCGTTGGTACACATAGAAGGATTTAGTTTGCGATGATTATGAATTAGGCATCAAATATTTATTTGTGGTAATAACCAAACCAAAAATGTCTACAAAACATATTTTCATGCAAAAGGAAGAATTACTGCCAAAAAATTTTCACCAACCACGTATTCACTATATTTTCTCATTAATATAATTATCGGATAGAAGAAAACTCATACATAGCGGCCTTAGTCTCAATCAATCATCAATTTTTTATTAAATCGAATAAACTAAAAATCAAAATTTTAGTGTTTATAAAAATTAAACCGGATCAATTTTGATTAGAAATCGAATCGAACTAAACTGATCTGATTCGATTTGATTCGATTCAGTTTGATCGGTTTGAATTTTTAATAAATTTTTTAATTTTTTATACTTTATTTTTAATATTTTAAAATTTAATTGAAATATTTTAGTTTTAATATGATCTAATATCTCTATATTATTGAAAATAATATATTATTATCATTAATCGGTTCGATTCTTTTTTTTTTTCTGTTTAAAACTGAAATAATTAAAATTTTTAAAATTAAAAATTAAATCGAACTCTACTAAAATTAATAAAAAATCAAATTAAAATTTTAAATTAATTCTATCGATTGTTTTATTTTGAATCAAATAATGCTCTCATCGATGTGTCCATTCCTTATTGATTGAGTTCTTCTACATTTTTCCTAGGCCTACTGTAAAAAAAAATTACAAAATTTTACAAATTTTCATATTTTATTCTAAATTTAAAATTTTAAATAATAAAACCAATTTTTTTCATATTTACTTTAATTTTAGGTATTATTTTCAATCAATTTTGATCACAATTTTTTTAATCCACATGTCATAACTTATAAATTATCATTTTTAAAATTTATTAAATAAAAAATTCAAATATTTACATTAATTTATATTTATATCTAAAATTTTAAATTTTAAATAATAAAATAAAACTTTTTTAATTTGTCACTATTATTATAACTATAAGAATTAAATTGAATATAAAAAAATTAACGGTAAATTATTATGTAATCTGTAATATTTTATATTAATAATATATAGTTCTTTAATTTATTATAAATGTAAATTTATTTTATATTTATTAATGAAATATTGAATATATTATATTGAATAAATATTTATTATAAATAAATTCATATTATAAAAAATATCATGTATAAATATTATATATTAAAATATTTTATTAAATATTTATGCTCAACAATATAAATTATTTGTATATTAATATATGAAAAATTATATTTTAAATTAATAATATTAAATAAAATATAAAATTATATATATTAGTCTATAAAGTTTGTTTTTTTTCTTTATATTTTAATTTAGATCTGGTGTTGCAGTCCGTGACATTGTTGAGATAAAAATTTGTATTTTAAAGATTATAATATAATTCAATAAAATTTTAGAAATTATATTATATTATTGACTTCAAAAAAAAAGAAATTATATTATAGTTTATGGTTAATTTTTTAAAATTAATTTAATATTTTGATTATAATTATAAAATTGAAAAATTTTAAATTTATTATTTAAAATTTAAATTATTTTTTTTTAAAATGGGATTAGAAAAATAGAATTTGATATCCTTATATTTATTTAAATATATTTATTATCAGATTAAATTTTAAAATTTAAAATTTTATAAATTAATATAAATGTTTGAATAATAATTTAAATGTTATGACATTTATTAAAAAAAATTTTAGTATGGAAAAAAAATTGAAAGATTTGAATTTTAAAATATAAATGTAAAAGTTAGTAAGCTTTTGAATTTTCTTTTGTTTTTTCAAATTATAAATAAATTAATTAAAATTCATCATATTTATTTATTTAGAACAGAGGCTTAAGTCGACAAATAAAGGGCAGTTTTTCCTTCTCTTGAAATGCTGCATAAAGGATACACTCGCTCGCTTGCTCACTCACTGTCTGCAAAACGTTTGAGAAGAATAATGAACGGAGAGGGTTCTGAAGACTGGGATGCAGATTTCTTAGACCAATTACTCCAAGTTGAAAAAATCGCTCTTTCTTCTTCTTCATGTTCTTCTGCTTCAAAGCTAAATCCTGAGCCATTAGTCTCTTCTCAACCTACTGCCGTTTCTTCTCACATCCCACCGTTTCAACATCAGCAGATTAGTTGCATTACTCACTCTCCTCCACGAGAGCTTTCTCAAAGACCGATTGATTCCGACAATCGTTTCTCCAATGGCTTTTCCTCCGTCTTTCCTCCCATTTCTCTCCCCCAAGATGACGCCAAAGATCGAGAAATTGACAGCTTAAAGGTTTGGGTTTTTGAGATTTTAGGTTTTGTTTGATTGATTAGAAAATCAATGAAAGAGATCATTGCAAACAAAATATAACTGAGATGTTTTCATATTTTAGTATTTTGAGAAATGTTGCATTATATTGGGATGAGATAATATTGGATATGCAAGTGGAAACCTTGTGGCAAGGGGTCCAAAGGGTGTGGGTTGTTTCTTATTATTTTTGTGAATAGTAAATGATTTGAGTTTTTCATGTTGATTATACAAGTTCTGATTGAAGTGTAATTACTTGCAAGTTGCAGAGGGAGTTGGGACATGTGACAAAGAAGCTTTTGGACCTGGTATGTCCGGTTTATAATTTATACATGTATTTCTGGTGTTACACCTATTTGTACTTGAGTAAAATGATGTGCTTTTGTTTTTCTTGGTAGTTCAAATCAGAATCTCAACAAAATTATTATACTGCTAACTCAACAAATTTGTGGCTAACTCAACAAATTTATTGTTCTTTAAGCATCAGTTTGCTATTTATTGATGGAAGAATGTATTGAGGAAGTGAAAAGGAGAAACATTTTAAAGATTTAAGTAGTCCTTGGACTCTTTGGTACAGTTTATTATTTGTTTATTTAAAGTTACGGTGTGGCTGCGTATTACGCTTAATGCACTCAGTTGTATCCCACCTTCTGTTTGTTCTGAATTTTATTTTTGAAGGATAGATTTCAGGTGCATAATCTTGCATCAATACCAATTTTTGGTTATTTCCTTATTTCCTAATTTACTGTACCTTTTCAGGAACAAGAATGCTTGGAGCTTAGGAATGAGAGAAACAAAAAAGAGGAACAGATTAAATTTGTATATTCACGCGCTGCGGAAAAAGATATGGGCATCCATTGCTTGAAAAATACAAACCTGTGAGTTTTTCAGGCTTTTTGTTGCACTGAAGAATGTTGAAATCCTTCATTGTTATTCCCTCCATTATTGTTTGGTGTATGACAAAAGACTTGGCTTAAACTTGATTAATCATGCAAATGCTTTTCTTCATTATCTGTTTCTCCCTTTCTTCTTTTTTCATCTGTGTTTTCAAAATATTCCCTTGTTAAAGTAACAGCAATCAAGAAAATTTTATGAGCTAGACAAACAAAGAGGGGAAATTTTTTTTTTCCTGCACCTTCCTGTGGTTTGCTAGGTTCATTAAGTTAATGATTATGCATGGAAATGTTTCAACTTAGTCACAAAGACATTGTTTCTTCTCCTGGATGTTGCTTAAGCAAAATGTTTCAAGTGGATTTTACGTGCTAAGTCTAGTAGCCTGTTATACACACCCACATGCACACTTTTTGTGTGTGTATGTGTCTGCATACATATGTCTCTCTTTGTGTGTGCGTGTGTGTAGATGTACATATCTATTATCTCTTGATACAGCGCTATTATCTCTTATAAACACATGATCATAATTCATTATGATTCTTACACGGCACTGGCAAAGCAACACTCCCTTTATGACAGACTTGGAGTAGTTATGGTCTCTCTCTCTCTCTCTCTCCATATAGCTTTCTATTTCATTTTTGTGAGGATTCAGTGGTTAGCTTCTCTAATATAAGATCATAATCAGCTAGTGTGCCCATGCAAAAATTTATAAATTTGGGAATGGCATGACTAATGCAGGGAATGTGGAGTTCCTTCTCTCAATAATCATGGGTTTCCACAGCAATTTAGCAATGCAAAATCGTTAGGGAACAAGTTTGGATATCAGGTTTGTTTAGGTAAGGTGCATGAGTCAAATACACTTCTAATTCTATAATCAGTCTTTCCATTTGTTTTGCAATTTTATTTCTCTACTACTCTTTGTGTATATGTACATCATATTCTTGTGTTGGTTAGCAGCGTCATCGTCTAAGGACATAGGCGTTCAAACAGACAAAGCTGGTGAATCTAGCAACGTGGACTTGAATGATGCTTCACCTTCCAGAACTGAGCTTTCTGACAAGTTGCTAGGGATATGGGGCTCCACTAGTGACCAGAATTTAGGAAGAAATCTTACCTCCAAGTTGTTCATGGCATGTCCAGCAGATTTTCATTTTCTTTTTGGTCGCATGACCATTAGTGCGTTGACCAAATCAGCTGATGCTGTTTTGGATGAATGGTCATCCAATGCAGCTTTGCAGTCCCATATGCACTCTTTTCATGCTTCTGAAGCTGCAAAAGTATCTTGTCTGTACTCTGTACTAACTAAGGTATGGTTGATGAGATCAACTCTTTTGATAGAAACCTAGCTTATGTTTGAGGTAGAGCTAATGAGAGATGGTAGGTGTTGAAAATTTGCTGTGCCCATTCAAAGATTTAGGGTTTCTATTTAGGAAGAAGTTTGAGGAGTCTCGTTTTACTTGCATAGGGTGTAACTGTGTGAGATATATATGTGTTGTGAATTTTCTCAACTTTAACTCTTCCCCATATTTATCTTCGACGAGATTGATTTTGGGAAATGGCTGATACCCTACAAATAGAAAAATTGCATAAAATTATTGTTATATAGCTGAATCCATTTTTGAGACTTGAAAGTTTGTTAAAACTCAAATATTGGTATAGCTAAACCTTTCTTGATGCTGATGAGCATTTGTAGGTTTCCTATCTTGTAAACTATATCTTCTTCTTCTTTCCTTTTTGTTCTTGACTTTTGTGGTGCAGAATTTTGTGTTAGTGGATCTCAAGTTAATTTGATGGAAGATCCTTGTGTGACATTTTTCTCCTTAGCCTTCCTATTATAACTATTGATGTTGATCTTGATGGTTTAAATTCTAATTGTGCTCCTTGTCAAATTTTTCTTTAAAGAACATTTGTTTACTTGTGTGGTTGTGTCAGTAATATTAGCCTTTTGTAATTGAATGTTTGGCACCTAAGACTAATGTTATTGAACTTAACAATGGGTGCTGATATGTCATCACCCTATAGTATAGGGCCTTTACGCAGAGGCTAACAACTTCCCTTTGTTTGAGGTCAACAATCTTATATTACTTTGTTGCATGCAGTCGAACCCAATTTTGCTAAGGACATCTTCGCTCTTTAATAGTAATTTTTGAGCTCAATTGCATTATGAGAATTTGATAAGTTTGCTTCTGGTTCTATGTTCTTCTGAATTGTAGATCAACAATGGATTGTTATCTTTGGAGGCTTTGCTTCAGCCTTTGATTGATCTCTGTTATCTTGAAAATGTGAGTTACAAAATCCTTTTGCTTTTCCCATACTTAGCCCCTTGAAAAATCCATATATATTTATTTGCCTTTCCAAATTCTTCAATTGATGCCCCTATGTGCCTAGGTCCTTTGGTGGAATTAATATTATGTTTTTCACTTGTCCTGAAATAACCGTCATATATACCTGTATACATATGGCTAGAGAGATCTCTTTTGGCAGCAGAGATTTGAAAAATTGATACATTATTTTACACGTATAGGCATTGCCGAACTATTGGTTGCATCTATAGTGCAATGGTGATCTTTTAAAGCAAATTCACATACGCTTGCTGGTGTACTTCTCACTATAATATTGTTTTCTTCATGCTTTGCCTTGAAATTTTGGTCTGTTATTTGTTAGGGTTGCTGATCCTAACAGAGTTGAGAATAAAATATAGGGAGAAGAGAGTAGATATATATATATATATATATATATATATATATATATATATATATATATAGAGAGAGAGAGAGAGAGAGAGAGAGAGAGAGAGAGAGATAGAGAGTAGAGAGGAGAGAGTATATTTCCTGATAATTCTTGGAATGAATCACAAGAGAGTTGCTGTGAGATTATGTAGCTCAGTAACTACCTCAATTAGTTACAACAGATCTTAGGAACTGCTAACTGCTCTTTTCCGCCCATTCTTACTATTGAGTCCCACATCGGTTGTGGAAAAGGGTAATGTACCTCTTATATGGGCCATAGGCACTCCTCCCCCTTGAGCTAGCTTTTGGGGTGAGTTAGGCCTGACCCAAATTTAACATGGTCCAAATTTAACATGGTATCAGAGCCTCCCCATCTGATGTTGGGCCTCCCATAAATATATCAGGCACCAGTAAAATTCTGGGCATGATTGTTGAATCCCGGCATCGGTTGTGGAAAGGGGGTAATGTGCCCCTTATATGGGTCATAGGCACTCCTTCCCCTTAAGCTAGCTTTTGGGGTGAGTTAGGCCTGACCCAAATTTAACACTTACCTTCAAGAATCTTCTCCTACTATTTCTAAACCTCTTCATTTAGTAACATTATTTTCTTGGATATAGTGCTGAGTGCTCATGCTGAAGGGTCCTTGTATATATCGTTTCATTTAGGAGTTTGTCACATGGTCCTTTTCTTTATCTTAAGATGTATATTGTTCTGGTCCATTATTTTTTTTAAATATCGTTAATACTGAATGTTATATTGTTTCCCTAAGAGTTTGTCAGTCTTTGGTTCTTTCCTTATTGGAATTTAAATAATTGCGAACTTTTATACTTGAGCTACCCTTCTTCTCCTGGGAACTTTTCCACGTCCATGTCCATGAGTTTGTTCGTTCTTTCCACAGGTTTATATTCTCTGTAGTTCTCTAAGCATACTGCACGTGTTTCTGAAGCACATGTTTACCTTGAGAGGAAAATGGGAGAAGAGGTACATCTATATTGGGTTATTTTTTTTCCCTTTTTATATTAATTGAACTCTTATCATTTAGTTGGAACAAAAGATTTGAGACTATGCTTGGCAAAGCCATTTTTTGAGCAGATGCTTTGAACTTGGAAGAGATTCTGTGGATTAAGTGGCTTTTTTTATAAAAAAATAGTCCCTCAAGCTTTTGAAAGTCCCTACATAGGAAAAAAAAAATTATTCTAATTAGTTTGAGTTATTACTGCCTAATTTAATGCATAATTAGAGTGTTTCCTAATATATTGAAAAATTAATAACAAAAATTTTCAAATTGCACGATGATGCATGATAATTGATAGGTGTGGTGCCTCCTAAAAGGATAAAAGTCCTCATGCCAGCATTGATTCTTGACTATTGTAATACTTCCTTCGTTTCATAAATATTAGCTCATTTCTATTTTACACATATTAAGAAAATGTAGTTAATATGGTTGAAGCAATTTTTTAGTCTTTTTTAATATACCGTAGAAGCATTTTTTTAGTCTTTTTTAATATACCGTACACTCATATTGCTCTGTTAAAAATTAAATAATTCATGTTATTTAATTATTCTTGGAAATGATGGATTTAATTTTTTTAATACATACATATTAACAAGCTAACAAATTAACTGCTATAACAAAAAAGAAAGTGGAGTACAATTTGGGACGGATAAAAAGGGAATGTAACCTTATTTTTATGTGACAAAAGGAGTAATTTTTTTTAAAAAATAGGATAATAGCAATTCAGTGCTTTCCGTCAAACGTCATGACTGATAACTCCGTTGAAATTTGTAACCTTGCTTTGGAAAAAAGGAGCTGAGCTCTACTTTTTTGGATATCTTCATTTTTGGGCTGATTTATGTCTGTAGAGTGATGTTTCTAAAAGTTCCTACTGTTCTTGTGCTTATGAACTTTGATTTGATCTTTCCAGTCACTCTACTCAGGGACAGTTTCAAGGTCAAGGGAGTAAAATCTGTGAACAACTTCAAGGATGCAGGCATGTGTAGTGGGAGTGAGGAGGCATCTTGTGCAAGCTATAGGCTGTTTGGGACTAAACCTTCTGGTCCTGAAATGCTTTGCAAGAATGGAGTCTGGAATATTGACAGTGGATTGCCGTGTTCTTCTGTGGACTGGGTTTCTTTATTTTATTTGTTGCTTCAAATTGCTGTGCAAAAGACTGAAGAACGTGTGAGATTGGAGACGGTGTCTATCATGAATGTAATTCTTCTGAGAACAAATGCTTATGCAGAAAGGGAAATGTGAGTTTCTATGAAACCAATTTGTTGCCTATTCTGACTGTATATAATGTTCTTTTATATCCTAAATATGGTTTTGCTTGAACAGATTTGGCAAGGCACCAGTCTTTAAAAGCATTGCACAGTTCTTAAAAAAGGAATCTAGTTCACATGTGCAAAAGGAAGCTCTTCATCTACTATACTTGTTACTAAATTGTGAGCAATTTTATTTTTATATTTCTTTTCGTCCATTTGTTTTTTCATAAGCTTACATGTAGTACTTAGTTGTAATTTGCTTATTACTCTCGCATATAACTTCCCCCATGGGGATAAAATAGTGTTACTAGCTTAGGTTGTACTCAAAACTACTATGATGTTCTTGAAAACTAAATATCCTTGTGACTTTAACCAGGAATAGCAGCTGTGACATGGTTTATAGATGTGGATGACTATATGCTCATGAACCCACACGAAGGCACCCCGAAACTTTATGAAAATGATTAAGCATGTAGTGGCTTGGGTAGCTTTTCATATCTTTTGGCGGCATATGCAAATAGTTGATTCCTAGTGACTCATAGCTAAAAATTTGCAATAGAACATTTTTAACAGTTCTTTGGTTATGTTAAATGACCTTTGAAAGTGTAATTGCATAATATCTTCTGCATGAATGAGTTATATAAAAAAATAAGGTAGAAAACATTTGTTAATGAATTCATAGTTCTTCTCAGATGTTTATATAATCAATTTTACAATACCCTTTTGCTTATTTCTCAGATGTTTATATAATCAATTTTACAATACCCTTTTGCTTATTTTCTTTAATAATCTTTTAGAATATTTGGTGCTGTAGGTTTTAAGGAATAGTGAGTTGAAGTTCTACTTGATCATTAACAGATTGTCCTGTGAACTAAAGCTGAGAAAAGCTATTGGGTTCACTTTGTGGGACTTTTCTCTCTCCTTGCAGCTGAATATAAATATCAAACTACCTTTCTTGGATTAGCTTCTTTCATTTGCTTTATTTCCTGTTTCTAGAATTTAATATTTGTATCAAAATTGATTGTTTCGTTCGCAAATCAAATCCTGTTCTTGTTTTTAAGGTCCCAAGCTATTGAGTGCTCTCTGTCCTAGTTGTAAAGAGGGGGATAATACTGCAAATGAAGATAATGCTTCTCCTTGTGAAGATTTCAATGCGATCCTTGAAGGTTTGGTGGACTGTGTTACCTGCAACGGAAATAGCATACAGGTATGCAGGATAGTTTACTTCTTGATTTAAAATAGTATCAATGGTTTTTGATGCTGAGCTTCTTTACTTTTATTAAGCTTTCAATGGTGCAACCTGCCTGATTTTTGGCTTCTGCTTGTGAGTTTTCACATGTTCTCATTGTTATTGGAAGATTCACTGTTGTAATTACCATCATTGCCCAATAATGAACAACTTAAATTGTGTAGAAGGCGTTGGAAATGCTGGCATAGGGCCTGAAAGAAAAAACTCCATTTGTTGCTTTGGTGATAGTAAAGGTCTAAATTATCTCTACATGATTCACAGGGAAAGTGGTTTTTATTAATTAGCCTTCCATCAAAACCTTAAATCTCCTTCACATTACTCTTCCCTGTACTGTTCTCTGTTCCAAATGGCACTACAAAATTGAAAACAGTCTGTATTGTTGTCTTCTTTTGTTTATTTGTGATCCTTATCCAATTCCCCATCTTTGTATTAAAATAATAAACATTAATACATCTGATTAATGTATTAAATCCATGATTTATATTCTTTATTAACGAAGAAACAAGAATTTCGGGTGGTAAGAATTAAGGCTTAGTTGTTGTTATTGTTGTTGTTGTTGTGTGAAGAGTGTAATCCCCAAAATTTGTCAGGCAACAGCAGTAATACTTAAATCCATGAGGCTAAATCATTTTTGCGAGCATATGACTGAAATTCCTTTAATTTTTGGAATTTCAAGTCCTAAAATCTCATTGTTATGAGTTGACTTTCCAATTTCAAGTTTCCCATGGTCTTTCTTCTCCTTACGAGCTGACATTTCTATTTGCAAATTTCTAAATTGTCATGAATTGACTTCCGATTTTCTTTGCTCCTTTTTCTATATGCCTCTTTGTTACTAACCCTTGTCTGAGATTGCTCCCCCAGTTCCCCCTTCTCTTCCTCTTTGGGATGTTGGCATTTCTATTGTTTAATTTTTATTGGAGAAGATAATGACCATTAATATGGCCTGTGTGAATTAATGTTATATTATTTATTTGGATGTAAGCAATTTGCAATTAAGGAAAGAAAAGAGGTTAGATGACAACATACAACACACTTGTTGTCACAATGAAAAGGACTAAGTTGCTTTTGGTGGTGATTTTTGTTCTTTCTAGAAGGACTTCCTGTTATTTCGTGGGAACTTAGGGAATATGATTTAGGAGTTAAAAACATTTGTTCTGTTAGTTTTATTTTTATTTGCATTTCAAGAACATTGGTTATGTAATGCTAAATGAGTTATGTTATTAACATGAGATGGCTTCTGCAAGATTAGTTATCTAATTTTATTTCTTTTGAAAATAGTATCAGTCAGGCGCTCACCTTTGCCCTGTGTCTTGCACCTATACTTCCAGATCCCTTTCAACTTTGTGGACCTTGCACCTCAATCCTCTTTGTTAAGTAATCAACTTGAGGATTAGTCAGGATTTCATGTTCCACCTAGACCTGATAGGATATTGAAATAATGTCATCACTGCTACAGGTAAGAAAGAGAAGAAACTGGAAAGTGGTAACAAGTACATGAAGGATCTGCAAAGTCAAAGGGATTTTGCTCCTTTGACATTGCAGAGCTCTTGGTTGAGTTTTCTTCCAACCAAGGAGAATGATGCAGTTATGGAACTAGACAAAAGTAAAAGCTAGTTTAGAGATTTAAGAATCATGGTGTATATTTCATATATATGCCTGTTTGCGACATAGTTGAGTAGTTTTCTCAAATAAATTGATTATGATGACCTGAATCTCATCATTTTCTTCATGCAATCTGATCTTGATAGAATTCAGATAAAAAATTCTTCCCATCAAAACTTAGAAACTTCCTATCAAATGCTAATTTATTTTTTTTATCAAATATTTGAGCCCCAATTTCCTTCAAACTACTGTAGGGGGGCTATGTAGTCTCAAACGTGCACTGCAACCATTATTTTCTTGTTTATGTGTGGCCCTACTAATTTCCCTTTGCCAACCTTGTTTGTCTGCAATTTCCTACCTTGCCTAGCTTTCAAATAAATCTGAAAATGAGCTCTAGATCTGTTCCCTATCACCCTCACACAAACATGTATATGGTGATAGTTACAAAATGTAATCTGTTAGTCTTTGATGATGCATTTTTCAGGATATAGAACTTCGTAAAAGAGCTATTATTATGATGGCTTTTCTAGCTTCATCAGTAAAATCTGGGTTTGAAATTCTGGTGAATCACAAGTTACATGGAGAGAAGAACTTTCTTATGTTGATTTTGCAAGTTTTGATATCAGAGATGGATGTAGAATTATCGCTCTCTTCTGAGCCAGCAGAAAATATTAGAGCAAGGTACTTCATGAATTTAATATCTTCTTTACTTAAAAATGTGGGTTAATTGTGTAGTTGGTTCCTTAAAATGTTCTGATTTTTCAATTTCATTCTCAAACCTTGCAAGCTGCACAATCATGTTGAAACTTGGATTTTTGTTCAGTTCTCCTAACATCTTTTCTTTGTGCAATATGGTTTCTGATTCCAAAGAAATGAATCATTATATCCATTGTATCTCAATAACTGTTGGAGCACTAAACTTTTTGGTTGGTCTTGTGAGTTATTCATTTACAGGAAAAGGTCGAAGTCAATTTCAGACTTTTTCCGGAATAGGAACCATAATGTGTAAACATTGAGAATATAAAATTTGCAAAGAAGTCTAATCAAATGATATATATGTCAATGTTCTGGATAGTTGCTAGGAGAAAGTCTAGGTCTAGCCTAAAAGAACATATGATAACACTTGCGTGAGAAGATTTATCTAGAGAAAAAATGTCCTGCTTGCTTTTGTTCTATCTTTTAGACGAATGTTATGATGGAAAAGTTCAGCATTCCATAGATATTTCACGAGGTACAATGTGGAGAAGTGGCTACATTATTTAGCCAAAAGATTGAAATAAATTCAAGGAATAAATTTTTCCATAATACAAAATAGTTGGGAGTTTGGGGGTTTTAGTAGGAATTCATTAAATGAATTGAATTCTTTTGGCGTGAACTAGCATTTTTCACAATGACTTGTTTATTTTAATTGAAAAGAATCCAATTCTAACAACTTTGAACTTTCCAAGTGTGAGAATTGGTGAAATTGAATTGAATTCTTTCATTTTTGGATTTCACGAACACAAATTCCCAACATAGGGTTATTATGTTATGAAGTTTTTGATTATTTTGCAGAATTTCTCCATGTCATTTATTTTAATTTTTTTGAAAAGCCTAGTAGATGCAGCTTGTCCCCCCCCCCCCCCCCCCCCTCCCTCCTCCTCCTCCTCTTAATGATTGAATTTTAGTGTTTGCCTCATTTGAACAGCAAGTTGGTTTGAGTGAGAATTCATTTCAAACTTTATTTGAACCTTGTGTTAATTCTTAGCTAGTCCATTCCATTTATTGTATTATTTTTGCCATGGGCCAAGACTTTGATTCCTTATCATGCTTTTGACATATTTGTGTACATAGAACTTTGCTGATGCGGGAAGGGCTGATATTACTTAATAGACTTGTGTCGAACCTGAGTTCTTCAGCTATTGTTTTAAGAGCATTGACAGCTAGTAGAGACACAGCCAGTTTGATCATCGACATTGTCAGCAGATTGTCTAAAAAAGGTCAGATACTGAGATCAGCTGACAGTATCACACGGCAAATGAGAGAAATAGAAGTTGTCAACTTAGCTAGAGTACTTAAGAAAAGGGTTTACACTTATTTAGGATGAATACTTCCATTGAAAAGTTCAAATGAAGTCTTGGTTTTTGTATGTGCATGGCATGACTGCATAAGAACAGTCATGAATACATTTCTCTCTTGATTAATCCAGAGAGATGTTTTGTAGATAGATGTTTTGCGGTGCTAACCATTGCTGTAACGTTTCTCTCTGGATTAATCCAGAATTTTGATAGGCTTTGATTAATTTTACATGGTGTACTGTATATGTTGCATCGAACAAATTCTTTGCTAATGGTGCATTGATCAAATCTTGAAGAATGCAAAAGAATTTTGGTAGGAGTTGTTATTTACTGTTTCCAAGTTCTATCTTATTGTGCTAAACAATTACACACTTGAATTCCTCTTATGTTATTCTCTCTTCTTCTTCTTCTCCCTCTCAATCTTTCCTTTTCTTCTGTCATGTATTTTTTTTTTCCCGATTTCCCTTTTGTTCTCACTTCTTTAGAAGGGGAATAAAAAAAGAAAAAAAGGGATCGTCCATTGTAGCTCGTTTGAAATGTATTTTTAACTAGAGGAGGGTTTGTTCCATTTTGAACCAAACGGTTTAAGCAAAACTGGATAGCTAAATGACCTTAAAATCCAGATCAATCAAGCTAATATTTAAGAAATGGTGAGAATTGAAAAATCAAACTGACTGAATTGGTTCAATTTAGTTATAGTGAATTGGTCCGATCCAATTGCAGATAATTGAACTGGATAGCTTAGCTAGTTGCAAGTTGAATCTTACATCTTTTTAAAAAGGGGTAATGTGCCCTTATACGTGGCATAGACACTCTTCCTTTTCTTCCTTTTAAATGTTAGGTTTTAGGTGAGTTTTATACAGGGTATAGACGCTCTTCCACTTAAGCGCTTTTTAGACAAATTAGAGCCGATCTAAATTTAACATGGTATCAAAACTGCTCAACATACCGTTTGGGCTATTATAATTCTATTTACGAAGTATGGTATAATTAAATAAAAAACATAATGTATATTTGAACTATTATAATTCTATTTACGAAGTATGGTATGATTAAATAAAAAATATAATGTATATTTATCCTATTATATATATAATTATTTTGTTTGATAATATTAGAAAAAAATATAATAAAATAATAATTACATAATGTAATCATTTACATACACAAACGATTGTAATCCGATTACTTATTTTGATTTATTTCTTTTATTGTTAATTAGCAGTACCATCACCACAACTATCATTAACTATTACTTAATATTGAAATAAAAATATTTATTATATTTTTTTTACAACAAAGATTTTGTATTGCAAATCAAAAACCAAGTACAACATCAGAGAAATTAAAGAATCAATACTAGACGGAACCTCCTCAATTGTTTTTATATTACTTTTTTTTATTTAGGAAATGTTCTATGATTATGCCTGAATTTTTTTTTTAATATTTATTTTTAATTTTTATATTAAATTAAATAAGATATTAAATAAATTTAATATTTATTTTTTTTATTCTTTTATATTAAATTAAATAAAAGTGATAAATAATATAAAAAGAATTGAGCAATATGGGAAATCCCATTATTTCCCATTGATTATCTCGATTTTTTATTTAAAAATTAAATTATTATTTTTAAAATAATATTTAATTCAAAATACTCATAATTTATAAATTAATTAAAGAACTTATAAAAAAGTTTGGATGTAATTATTTTTGGCTTATATTAATAAAAAATAATCTAAAAAAAGTGAATAGAGCTTCTCTGCCTAGGGGTGAGCATTCGGTCGGTTCGGTTCAAAACCGAACCGAACCGAATAAACCGAAAACTGAAATTTGAGTGTTTATGAAAATCGAACCGAACCGATTTTGGTCAGAAATCGAATCGAACCGAACCGGTCTGATTCGGTTCGGTTCGGTTCGGTTTGATCGGTTTCGATTTTTAATAATTTTTTTATTTTTTACACTTTATTTTTAATATTTTAAAATTTAATTAAAATATTTTAATTTTAATATGATTTAATTTCTATATATTATTGAAAAAACATATTATTATTACTAATCGGTTCGGTTCGGTTTTTTCGGTTTTTTTCTGATCAAAACCGAACCGAACCGAAATAACCAAAATTTTTGAAATTGAAAACCGAACCGAACCGAAATATATAAAAAATCGAACCAAATTTTCAAATCGGTTCGATTCGATCGGTTTTTTCGGTTTGAACCGAATACTGCTCACCCCTATCTCTGCCCTTAGACAAAAGGAGCAAGTGTCTAGGTACAACTTCAATCTTGACAATCTCTCCATTGATGTTTATATAGTTTGTCTTTTAGTAGTTTCGGTACTTTTGAGAGAGATTTATTAGATGAGATATACTTTTTGTTGTTTGAGTGTTACTACGATTTAAGTTTTTGGCTATATTTGACTGATATTGGAAGTGGTGAGGGACGACATCTAGGCATCCGAGCAAAAGTATGACTCTTAATGTTTTCTCCATAGCCTATAAAGAAAAAACTAAAAATATCATGAGCTAACTCTTCTTCTCAGTAGATGTCGATATTGAGTATGAAAGTTTTTAATCGAGACAGCGGTTTTTATAAGTTTGCAGAGCCTTTATTACCTCATTTTTCTTTTTCTCTTAGAGGGAGTTTTCCTACTTTTGTCTTTTCTTTCCGGCTATTGTAGGGTGTTTGGGCTGTTTGGGTGTTCGCTGCTGTCTTTCTTTGACGTTTTTGACAATGGCAACGACACGGCTTCATGCACGGCTTCATGCAAGGAATCCTCCAAATTAGTCTAAGGTATTTGATTTGTTTGTTCTAGCTTTTAGAGCTCCTTAGTTTTGTAGGCTTTGATATATATATATATATTTTTTTTGAAAAGAAACATTTATTGTTTTATTATTGCATTAAAGAAGTTACAATAAAAGGAGGTGGATTAACATACCAAACTCCCAAACCTGACTCGGAATGGATACCCGTTGCTAACAAATGGGCAACCACATTCGCAGACCTATAGCTAAAACAACATTTAGCATCAACGATCTCACTTAAAAGAGATTTACAATCACTAACAATGAAACCAAAGGATGATGTAACGGTAAAACCTGATAAATTAATTGCTTGAACAACTGAAAGGGCATTCGATTCAATCAGAACCCGCTGCCAACCTTCATTCTTTATCCAACTTAAAACTTCAACAATGTCTATAGCTTCTGCGTTTTTTGCTGATAAGAAACTTGGATAACGCCAGACTTTAGCCGCCACAAACTCCCCATATGAGTCACGTACAATAGCACCTAAACCCACAAAATCCAGACTCGAGCCGGTAGATGCATCCACATTGACCTTCATCCATCCTTTCGGTGGCCGTTGCCATGAACGCAGGTGGTCTGAACTTGGTGCAGCAGCAGTAGCTAAGGAAGAAGCAACAACAACAATCAAATTTTGTAGGAACCGTGAGGTCATATGGAAAACTTGAGAGGGAGACTGTCCTTTATGTTCCCACACAATAGAGTTCCTATTAGTCCACAATGCCCAACAAACCATGAGTATTAATGTGCATTTATCAACAGAGGCTGGAACAAATACAGCTAAGAACCAATCCATCAATGAATTAATACCTGGATACTGCCATCCTATATCTCTTTGCATCCAAACTTCTCGAGCAAAAGAACATTGAATCAAACTATGTATTATAGTCTCACTTCCACGCTGACAAAACGCACATACATTATAGACTTGCATCTGACGTCGTTGAAGCACATCATAACAAGGTACCACATTCTAAAGTGCCCTCCAAACAAAATTAAGAACTTTAGGGGGCACCTTGCATTTTCAAAACTTGCTCTAAAGGCCCGAGATAGATGCAGAAGGAGAAGCATAAGAACACTACAGCTTATAAGCACTTTTCACAGAAAATTCTCCATCTCGTTCAAGCTTTCAACTAATGCAATCCGACACCCATGACAGCCTAAGTGGAATTGATAGAATCTATTGAACATCTCGTTCATTAAACACAGAGGCAATAAGAGACAAATTTCAACGGTTCTCAACAATTAAATCAGAAACACAATTAATAATACAAGGCTCAGGAAGATGTGTAGAAATAAAAGAATCATAAGGATCAGGTAACCATGGAGAGTGCCATACAGAAATATCACTACCCGAACCCACTCACCAAACAATGCCTTGTTGTACTAACGGCCAAGACTCCTAAATAGAACGCCATACATAGCTAGGATTATGACCAAGTGATGCTATCCAAAATGACAAACTAGGGAAATATCGTGCTTTTATGATGCGAGCCATAATAGATGAAGGTCGAGTAAGCAAACGCCAACACTGCTTGCCCAGAAGTGCCAAATTAAAATCATGAATCCTCTTGAACCCCAAGCCCCCAGCCCCTTTATGCTTCGCTAACGGATCCCAAGCCATCCATCTTATACCCTCACGGTAGTTTTCTCCTTTATCCCACCAGAAAGCATTCATTATACGTTCAATTTCATAACATAAAGTCTTTGGCAGCAAAAAAAGACTCATAATATAATTGGAAAGTGCCTGCAATACTGTTTTAATCATGACTTCCTTACCTGCCCGACTCAATGGTTTCCTCTTTCAAGAGTTTAGCCTCTTTCAAATCCGGTCTTTAATAAAATCAAATACTTATTTGCGGTTCCTACCAATATGGGAAGACAAGCCTAAATAAGTGCCAAGAGAGTCTTTTTCCACAACACCCAATAAAGAGCAGACTAGGGAGCGAATTTGAGGAGGAGTGTTCTTACTAAAAGTAATAGAAGATTTTGGAAAACTTATCATCTGACCCGATACTTTTCCATAAGAAGCCAAGATCCCTTTAAGAGAGGTAGCCTGCTCAACAGAGGGCCTGAAAAATATCAAGCTGTCATCATCAAAGAATAAATGAGTCAATACAGGGCCCCTAAACGAGACCTTGCTCCCATGAAGCACACCATCACTAACTGCTTGCTGAATAAGATAAGAGAGGCGATCTGCAAATAAAATGAATAGGTAAGGGGAGAGAGGGTCACCCTGCCGAAGACCCCTCGTAGGAACAATAGGGCCATACTCCATACCATTCTGTAATATCCAATATCGTACCGTCGAGATACACCGCATAACAAGAGCAATCCAATTCATATGGAACCCCATTTTAATCAAAACGGCCTGTACAAAGCTCCATTCCATTCTATCATAAGCCTTACTTATGTCAATTTTTAAGGCTGCTGAAAAATTCAAGCCCCTAGATCT
Organism: Manihot esculenta; assembly: GCF_001659605.2. Classification (NCBI taxonomy): domain Eukaryota; kingdom Viridiplantae; phylum Streptophyta; class Magnoliopsida; order Malpighiales; family Euphorbiaceae; genus Manihot; species Manihot esculenta. Next base: position 6,237,582 of record NC_035177.2, on the reverse strand, counting down.
CCTGTGAAAAGCATGCATAGCTTTAAAAGCTAAAATACAGTTATCTTGGATATGACGCCCTGGCACAAATGCACTCTGATTATCAGTAATAATAGATGGCAACCATTCGCGAAGTCGATTAACAATCATCTTCATCATAATTTTGAGCACCACATTGCAAAGAGCAATGGGACGGAGATTAGTCATAGCCTCAGGCGTTATTTTTTTAGGGATAAGAACAATATCTGTATCATTTAGAGAAGTTGGAAAGTTACCAGAATGCAGCATATTAATACAGTAGGATGAAATCGACTCACCAATAAGATCCCAATAAGCTTGATAGAAACCCGGATTAAATCCATCCATCCCAGGCGACTTGTCTGGCTTCATAGAAAAAATAGCCTGCTTAACCTCTTCTTTCGTATATTCCGCCATTAAGCTCGCATTCATAACATCAGTAATAAGGTGAAGAATTTTCGAAACAACATCATTAGCATCACAATCTCCAGCAGTAAATAACTGTTGAAAATAATTTACCATTACCTCTTGTAAACCCGAATCCCATGTGCACTAAACCCCCTGATCATTTTGCAAGGAACCAATTCTATTCTTTTTATTACGGATAGAAGTTGCACGATGGAAAATGAGTATTGCGATTAGCATTAACAAGCCAAAATTCCTTAGCTCTTTGTTTCCAGTAAAGTTCACGAAGTGACAGAAGCTCATGGAATCAATTTTTGGCAGCAAGGAAAGAAAGCATGTCACCTCCATCTCGAGAACCTTGCAAATTACCCATGGCAGCATGATAGAATCAAATTTAGACCATTTTATCATGTTGTTATTAATGTTAATTTACACTTTTTTTGCTTAATTATGTGGTTTTGATCTTATTTTGCAGAAAATGGTGTAAAGAGGTAATTTGGTGAAAATGCTCTTAAAACTGCCTAAAAAGGGACAAAGGAGAACAAGCTTGTTACCCAAGTCAAGTTGCAGTTGAAGTGACGATAAATAAGGAAAGTGGTAAATAAGGAAAGTACATTCAGCAGAGTAATTTGAAATTCAAATTTCAAATCTTCAAGAAATTTGTCCCTTATTCAAGAAGCTAAATCTCAAGAAAATGCACATTCAAAATTCAAAATTCAGCTTGTTTAGGAAGCCAAATCTCAAGAAGACATACTTGCCCCCCAAGTAATCAAGACATACTTGCTCCCAAGTAATCAAGTCATACTTGCCTCCCAAGTAATCAAGATTCAAAATTCAAAATTCAAAAGAAGGCTCCACCTCATCATGGAGACCTAGGGCAACACTTTCAACTATAAAAGGATACATAAGGAGCTCCCCTATCCCTTTTCTACTCTCCATTGGACACACATTCGGGGTTGCAAGTGGCCACACTTCTTCTCCAAGCCAAGCCACTGACTACCATCTCTTCTTCATCTCTTTCTTTATTTTTGGTTTTGTTTTAGCCATGAGTGGCTGAAACCTTTTTTTCTAGTTGAAGATTAGGTGAAACTTTGGTTGTTTTATGGATTGGGAGATCTGAACATACATTGTTTATCTTTTGTTTTTCAATATTTATACAATTTCATGCTTAATTCCATTGTTGCTTTGTGGTTTAGATCAATAGGGCACATTGATTCTTGATTGCAAAGTAATAATTTATTAGTTTGGATAGTTTTAAGTCCATAATTGCTTGGATTATTCAAACACAAGTAACTCTTGGTGTAAAAACTAAGAAAATTGCATGATCTAGCAATATCACCATGCGTTTGGGTAGCTAGAATTAGGTCTCTCTATTTCTTAATGCAATTGACAGTTATTAAATGCCAAAGGCCCAAGGACGTTCCTTGGCAACTTGTTGATTAGTGATTAATTAAAGGACGTTCCCTAATTGATTTATGCTTAAGGAGGGATATGGTGGTGAGAAGCGTCTTCCATCCCCATAACTAATTTATTGAATCAAACAAAGGAACCTAAGCGTCAATGATCAATCCCAACAACTAAAGTGGATCCAATTCTTCAACTAGAACTTTTCTCATTATTGAATTTCTTTACTTTATTATTTGCTTTACTTTGTTGCTTTTAATTCTAGTTCAACTCATCAATCTCAAAACCCTCATTTTATTTTACTTTCAGTTTGTTTATTTGGTCTTGATAAGGAAAATAGGTAAGTATCAATTCACTGTAGATTCGATCCTTTTTTCACTATCTACAGTTGTAAAATTGTTGATAACTAAAAATGTTATTTTTGACCGGCTTCGACAACCGCACAGTCAAAAATTGGCACCGTTGCCAGGGAACTGATTTATTTTTCTTTCATGACCAGGACTGGACGTAAGGAAACTCTGCCTTACAATCCAGAAATTGAGCGTACAATCAAGCGACTTGGGAAGAAATCCGAGGAACCAAGCCTCAAAGCCACCCCTAACAATGCTGCTGAACAATCACCTTCTGCACCTACTGTCAATACTGCTGTCTAAGAAACAAAACAATCTTGTCCCCCTACTGCTAAAATCAAAGCTGAATCTGCTGTCAAACTTGATGTTCCAAGAAACAGAATCAGCTGCTGTCTTTGCTGAATTTGAAGCTGAAAATGCTGAGGTAAGAGCTCCAAGGGCACAAGAAAGGACTCTTCACGAACTAGCAGTACCTGCGGATGATCAAGCACTATGGTGCATCACTTACCCGCCATTGACAGCCTTTTTTGAGCTCAAAACAGATTTGATACATCTACTACCTAAATTTAGAGGTTTGGAGAATGAAAATCCACATAAGCACTTGAAAGAATTTCACATAGTATGTTCATCTATGAGGCCGCAAGGCATATCTGAAGAGCATGTGAAATTGAGAGCATTCCCATTCTCACTTAATGATTATGCCAAAGATTGATTATTTTACCTACCACCCGGTTCAATCACTTCTTGGGATGGTATGGTTAGAGTTTTTCTGAATAAATACTTCCCAACTTCCAAGGCCATAGGCATAAGAAGAGAGATAAGTGTCATTAAGCAAAAAGAAACTGAGGATTTGTATAATTATTGGGACAGATTTAAGAGATTGTGCACAAGCTATCCTCAACATGACATTTCAGATAAATCACTCATAGAATTCTTCTATGGAGGTTTGCTACCATCTGAAAGGAAATTCATTGATGTAGCATGTGGAGGTTCAATTGAAGATAGAACCCCTCAAGCAATCAGAGAGTTGATTTCAACACTTGCAGCATCATCTAGACAATATGGATATGAAAAGCAACTGTAAAGAGGAGTTAATGAGGTAAGTACATCTGTTCTCACTTCTCAAATTTCTGAACTTACCTCTGCTGTGAAAAGTCTTGTTATAGGTCAAGCTCAACAACCTCAGCGAGTTAGACCATGTGGGATATGTGCACATGTAGGACACCCGACTGATCAATGTCCTACACTCCATAAGGATGACCAGCAAGTAAATGCAATTGGAGGATTCAATAGCCAACCAAGACATGATCCCTACTCTAACACCTACAATCCAGGTTGGAGGGACCATCCGAACTTCAGCTATGCTAGGGCCAACAACCACCAGAACTATCAAAGAAATCCAACACCTCCAAGTTCCAATATGCACCTTGAGGAGATGATGAAGACATTAGCAAATTCTGTGCAAAGCCTCCAACAGCAGATGGATCAAATAGCCATCTCAGTGAGCAAGCTTGAATCCCAAGGTAAGTTACCTTCTCAAACTGAAACTAATCCCAGGCAAAATGTAAGTGCTATCATGTTAAGAAGTGGGAAAGAACTTCAAGATGTCAAGGCTGATGATGGAAGTTCACAAATGCAAAGACAAGCTGCTGAAGAAAAATAACCAGAAAATTGTTTGTCCAAACAGACTGGGCAAATAGCACCAGTACACCAGTAGAATACAAATCAGCAAGTAAGTTTCAAGATTCCACCTCCCTTTCCAAAAAGGTTTGAAAAATCACAAAAAGAAAAAGAAGAAAGAGAGATCCTTGAAACCTTCAGGAAAGTGCAGATCAACATACCCTTGCTAGATGCTGTGAAACAAAATCCCAGGTATGCAAAATTTTTGAAAGAACTGTGCACTAACAGAAGAAAGCTTGCTGAAAAAGAAAAGGTAAGTGTGGGAGAAGTTGTGACAGCTATCATAAAAAGAGAACTCCCAACCAAGTACAAAGATAAAGGGATGTTTGCTGTCTCTTGCAAAATTGGCAATGTGGGCATCAAAAAGGCCATGTGTGACTTAGGTGTATCAATTAATGTTATGCCTTTTTCTATTTATAATTATTTGAATGCAGGTGCACTGAAAGACACTAGAGTAGTCATTCAATTGGCTGACAGATCTGTAGTATACCCAAAATGAGTTCTAGAAGATGTTCTAGTGCAAGTGGATCAACTTGTTTTTCCAGCAGATTTCTATGTGATTGATATGAAGGAACACAATAGCAACACTACTTCAGACATCGTACTTGGACGACCTTTCTTGAGCACAGCCAGAACTAAGATAGATGTGCATGATGGCACAAACTATGGAATTTGAAGGGGAAGTAATAAAATTTAATGTTTATGATGCTATGAAATATCCCCATGACGTCCCATATTTATGGTTTAGATATCATTGATTGTTTGAGCTAAGAAGTTTTTTGATCTGAATCAAGATGATATGCTAAACAATGACTTTTGCAGGGAGGCTAGCCAAAAAAATGAAGGAAGCCAAAGGGAGCCAAAGCTGAAAGCAAAAGTCTGCTACCTTCAGCAGATGGATTGCGACCAAACGCAGATGAACAATGGACCGCCCATCCCACTTCAGCAAGTGGAACTCAAATCGCCCACACAAAAGGAGAAGGGAGAATCCAACTCAACCAACCTCCCAATGCAGACAGACACTTGTCTGCCCAAACAGAAGCTCCCCATGCGTCAACTTCCAGAATCTGAAAAAAATGAGAGTGACTCTTATGAACAAATCTCCCATGCCTAAACTGATGAACCATGGTATGAAGACAAAATAAAGAAGAGTGCAAAACACCATGTTTGGGATGAACACATCTGAAACCATACTATAAAGGGTTCAAAGTGCAAGTAGGGGAAAAAGTTCCACTGAATCATTTCTCTCAGCTTGCTTAGTGGATCGCACTACACAAACCACACCAGGGGAGTACTCATTTTCCTTTAAACTTTAATATTTCCAATACATTGAGGACAATGCATGAATTAGGTGTGGGGGTGCATATCTCTAAATTTTTATTTTAAGTCCTTTTTAGCTTTAATTTTTTTTTTTAGTTTGCACACATTTTTCATTTTTGTTATTTTTGCTTTTATTGCATACACATGTAGCCTTAGTTTTTTTCTTTTCTTTTTTCTATTTTGGTATGCTTTACTCAAACACATAGGCTATATTGAATGAGCTTTCTTTCCATGACCCCATTGATGTGATGACTCTTTAAACCTATGTTGAATTAATTGCAGTGAGTTGTATTCATTGTTGGGAATTTCCTTTTGAATTGAATCTTTGAGCTTGCCATGGTAAAAAATATATGACATTACTCATTAGAGAGAATAATAAAGATGTGTGCAACAAACATGACTTATTTTAGCAATTGGTGTTGATTTGTCCAATTCTTTAAGAAAAAGAAATTCAGCAAAGGCAAAGACTTCAAAAGCACAAATTGAAAACTGTTCCAATGGTCAAAAGACTATGAACAGAGCTAGTAGCCACTTGGACAGGTGACCAACTGAATAACTGGGGGTGGGTATCACAAATATGTACTTTCACGTCAAAAGGTTGGTGACTTTTTCAAGCAAGAATAAAGTGCAAAAGGCTGAATAAAGTGCTTCAAGGTAAGGGCAAATCACTCTTAGAGCTACAAAAAGTCTTAACTAAACAAGAATATGTGCATGTATAATCTCTATCTTGAGGAAAATAAATACTAGCCATGGTAGGTAAAGGGAGACAAGGAAAGAAGGAGAGTAACCTTGGTGAATACACTTTTCATTAAAATGCTTCAAAGTAAGGGTCTAGAGTAAGAGGTTAAGTGGAAATAAAGGATCAAGTAGCAAAGAGAGCTTATTTGACTAAGTTTATTTGCTTGAGGACAAGCGAAAGGTTAGGTGTGGGGGCATTTTATAGAACCAAATTTAGACCATTTTATTATGTTGTTATTAATGTTAATTTACACTTTTTCTGCTTAATTCTGTGGTTTTAATCTTATTTTGCAGAAAATGGTGTAAAGAGGTAATTTGGTGAAAATGCTCTTAAAACTACCTAAAAATGGATAAAGGAGAACAAGCTTATTGCCCAAGTCAAGTTGCAGCTGAAGTGAAGATAAATAAGGAAAGTGATAAATAAGGAAAGTACATTCAGCAGAGTAATTTGAAATTCAAATTTCAAATCTTCAAGAAATCTTTCCCTTATTTAAGAAGCCAAATCTCAAGAAGCCAAATCTCCAGAAGATGCACATTCAAAATTCAAAATTCAGCTTGTTTAGGAAGCCAAATCTCAAGAAGACATACTTGCCCCCCAAGTAATCAAGACATATTTGACTCCCAAGTAATCAATATTCAAAATTCAAAATTCAAAAGAAGGCTCCACCTCATCAAGGAGACCTAGGGCAATACTTTCAACTATAAAAAGACACATAAGGAGCTCCCCCATCCCTTTTTTACTCTCCCTTGGACACACATTCAGGATTGCAAATGGCCACACTTCTTCTACAAGCCAAGCCGCCGACCACCATCTCTTCTTCATCTCTTTCTTTATTTTTGGTTTTGTTTCAGTCATGAGTGGCTGAAACCTTTTTTTCTAGTTGAAGATTAGGTGAAAATTTGGTTGTTTTATGGATTGGGAGATCTGAACATACATTGTTTATATTTTATTTTTCAATATTTATGCAATTTCATGCTTAATTCCATTGTTGCTTTGTGGTTTAGATCAATAGGGCCCATTGATTTTTGATTGCAAAGTAATAATTTGTTAGTTTGGATAGTTTTAAGTCCATAATTGCTTGGATTATTCAAACTCAAGTAACTCTTAGTGTAAAAACTAAAAAAATTGCATGATCTAGCAATATTACCATGCGTTTGGGTAGCTGGAATTAAGTATTTCTATTTCTTAATGCAATTGATAGTTGTTAGATGCCAAAGGTCTAAGGACGTTCCTTGGCAAGCTTCGACGACCGCACAGTCATAGCAAGACACTGATCCATCTTAGCTTTGTGCAATTGTCGAAGCTCTTTGCCTCAAACGGACAAGATATCCCCACAACCAGAAAGTCTTGAAACTAAGCTTTAATATATATTTATTTTTTAAGGGTATGTTGTTCACTTATTCTCCATTAATAGATTTTATACCGTTGTCCGTTGGACTTTTAAATGCAATATAATTTAAATGATTAAAAAAATTTAAATTAATTAGCTTTAAATTCTTCCATATAGCAGTCAGAAAAATAACTCAATTCAATTCATAATTTGAAATTGCTATAATTCGGACCTATTTACGATGTCTAAATAAATCTCATACAAGATTAGGCTAATATGTGCCTATTCATGAATTAGAGTTTATTTCAAAGGTAAAAAGTTTGAGAATATGTATTTCTTGTTTACAATCAAAGTTTTAACAAAAATTAATTTAATTAATTCCTTTTTTATTAAATTTTTATTTGAAATAAAAGAATTTATTTTTTTATTTTATAAAATTTTTGTTTTTAAAAAACAAATTAAATATAATTTTATTAAAATTTATTTATGAAATGAATCATTTGCGAAATGGAGGGTTGTTATTAGTTGATTATGTGAAATAACTTTTTTTTTTAATCTAATAAAGAGGATTTTCATTTGTCTTTATAAAGTCAAAGGAAACATGAGCTTTACGTCAAGTGATCTTCTTTATTTTTAATTATAGTTAGTTATTCTAAAAGCATATAATTAGTTAAAAAAGTATGCAATTAAATAAATTAATTAAGTCAAAATCACTTAAAAAATAACGAGTAATAAAGTGATGAAAAAAATACGGTTCCACGAGAAAAATGTTGAGCACTAAATGTTTGATTGATTCAATTATTTAGACTATATATCAAGAGATGATTTTGAATTTAAAGTTAAACTAAAGAAAGCAATAATTGAACTAATAGCTAAATTTAGATTTAACACTTAAGAGATACATATCTCAGGATTAGCAGTTCACACTTTAATCGAGGAGGGATTAAAATTTAATATTCAATAAATAGGATATTAATTATTTGAAGGAAGTTAATATCAAGGTAGTACTCACATCCTTAATCTGGTGGTAAGTGAATCAGAATAATTCAAATTATTGACTTTTTTATTTTCTATAGGACTCTTTTTCAATTCAAAATGACTTAAGAGCCTCTTTGAACCAATCAGAATGCAATAAAATTAATTGGATCGTGTTTACTTTACAACTTATACATATTAGCATATACTTGATTTTTTTAAAAAAAATTGTTAGACGTATAATTCATGATTCTAGTAAGATCTTGATAGATATTTCCAAATTAGAGAAGGAGAAATATTTCTTGATAAGTTGGAGGATTATTTATTAAATAGAGTATAATTGCACTTTTTATTATGTTATTCCTGAAATGAGATTTATAATTACAATAAAATTGGAGATTAATACTAGAAATAGAGAAATTGTGGAGATTAGGGGTAAGCAGCATTCGGTTTTAACTGAAAAAACCGACTGAACCGAATTAATTTGAAATTTTAATTCGGTTTTTTATTCATTTTGATTCAATTCAGTTTTCAATTTTAAAAATTTCGGTTATTTCAATTCGGTTCGGTTTTAATCAGAAAAAAATTGAAAAAATCGATCCAAATCGATTAGTGATAATAGTATATTATTTTCAATAATATAGTGAGATTAGATCATAGTAAGATTAAAATATTTCAATTAAATGTAGAGAATGCAAGATAATCATAGAAATCATATTATTTTATTGCTGTATTGATTTATTATATCCTTTGCTGTCTCATGGGTATAATTGTCCTTTTATGAGTCTGAGCACATGTTATACTCCACGTGAGGAGTATATAAGCTCCTCTAAGACAGATTTCAGATATCTCTTTTCTCTTGTAAAAACTCATTACATCCTGAATAAAAGGCAAAAGGCATGTTTCTCCTTCTCTCTCTTCCTGGTATCAGAGCGGGTTAGGGTTTGTACTTTTCCCTGTCTCCTCCGTTCATCCTCGACCATTTCTCCTTCAAAACAATCTTTACAGAAAAGAGTCGGCTTACACGCCAGGTGAACGCCATCATCGGTCTTACACCGAATCTGGCTTGCATGACAAGCAGATCTCGCTAATCATTCCCTTTTCCTTTTAAGACGACCTCAACTCCGTCAGATCTAAAAGTTTACACCACGATTTGTGCCTAAAACGGACAGATCTTGTCGATTATGGCAGAGCGAGGGAATACCAGTAAAGAAGGCAAAATCACGGAGGTGAAGGACAAAATCCAGATCGGAACTCAGAATCTTGGAGATCCTCTGACTCTCCAGTCTTCGGACCATCCAGGTATGGTTTTAGTATCTGCTCCTCTGATAGGGACAAATTTTAGATCTTGGTGTAGAGCCATTAGGATAGCCTTAGGAGCCAAACAAAAACTCGAATTTATAGAAGGCACCGTTACAATACCTGATAAAGGATCTGATTTCTATGAACAATGAAAGCGATGTCACTTCATAGTCACATCCTGAATTTTAAATTCTATATCCAGAGAGTTAGTCGATGGCTTCATTTACAGAGCCTTAGCTAGGGATCTCTGGCTTGAAATTATCGAAAGATTCGGTGAGTGTAATGAAACCATGATCTATGAGTTGCGGAGGAAAATATCCTTGATATCTCAAGACAATGCCTCTACATCTGTCTATTTTACTAAATTGAAAGGGTTTTGGGATGAATTGGGATCAATGGAGACCCTTCCTCCTTGCACCTATGGAGCATCAAAGGCAATTGATGAAATTAACAATAGAAATAGGCTAATGCAATTTCTTATGGGCTTGAGTGATGCCTACGGAATAGTAAGAGATCAGATCCTGGGGATGGACCCTCTGCCCTCTGTAAATAAAGCCTATTCTATGGTACTGAAATTTGAGTCTCAGAAGGATATTCTAGGAAGCATTAATGGGAACACTGAACCTCTAGCCTTGCTGAATAGGACACATAAACAATATCAAGGGAGACAAAAAAGACCTGACCAAAAAAGGGGGCATTGCTCCTACTGTGACATGGATGGACATGTCAGAGAGGGTTGTTTCAAGTTGATAGGATACCCTGAGTGGTTTAAAACGAAAATTAAGAATAATGGACAACCTTCTAAAGCAAATAGAACCATAGGACATGAACGAAAGGTTGTGGCAGCTGTTGAGGGCACCCTAAATAAAAGGGACACACCTCTTGACCTGCCTAACACATCTACTCAGATAAATGACCTCAATATCATGATAAACTCCTTACAACATGAGGTAAGCAAACTGATGAAAGAAAAGGCTGTGCTCACAGCAAATACTCATCAATTTGACTACAACAATGAATATCATTCAGACTCAGATCCAGCTATCTTTGCAGGTACCTCTAACTCTAAGTCTATGTCTCGTGCATCTATTCATAAGCATTATAATTGGATTCTTGACACTAGTGCCACTGACCACATGTCTTCGAATCAATCATTCTTTAATGAGTTAGAGCTATTAAATAAGCAAGTTTTAGTCTACTTACCTGATGGCAATACTATGAAAGTCTGCTACACTGGTTCTATCACACTTTCAGATTGTATGCACCTGAAACATGTCTTATTTGTTCCAAAGTTCAATTACAATCTCCTTTCTGTTAGCAAATTAATCAAAGATTGTAAGCTAAGCTGTTTTTTTCTTCCTACTTGTTGTATTATTCAGGACCTACTGACTAAGAAAGTGGTTGCTGTGGGCAAAGAAGAAGCAGGCTTATACAGATTGAATCAGATGAGTTTTATGCCCATTGAAATTGATAAACAATTAGTTGCTATTCTGAATACTATGCCTGGATTACATTCCTTTGTAAATACCATGCTTTCTACACATTCAGACATGGCTAGAGCTATCAATATACACTCTCATGTCCCACACACCTTTTGGTCCGAATGTGTCCTTACTGCCACCTATCTAATAAACAGACTTCCTATGGCCCAATTTGGGTGGCAAGCCCTTATGAGCATCTCTATGGGAAAGCCCCTGATTACTTCCATCTAAAAAAACTTGGATGTCTTTGTTTTGCAACCAAAACAAACCCTCACAAAGACAAATTTGGTAGCAAGTCCATTAAGGCAGCCTTCATTGGTTATGCCAGTAATCACAAAGCTTACAAACTCTATGATCTGGCTACTGGTACTATCTTTGTTAGCCGTGATATTGTGTTCTATGAACACATTTTTCCTTTTAGCACATAATATCTGCAACCCCCTGTGATGCTACCTATTCCCGTACATGATTCAGAGCCTGCCCCATCTATATCATCACCCTTTCAGCCTTCTCCTGATCTCTCTGGCCTTAGAAGGTCTTCCAGAGTCATTAAACCACCTTCTTGGCTAGATGACTTTGTTGCCTCGGCAATCACCATTGTCCATCCTCCCATTTCAACCATTCACCTTTCACCTTCCTATCAAATATATGTCCTGAACATTTCTCGCATTCCAGAACCTACCACCTACATTCAGGCATCCCAAAATACAGATTGGGTTAATGCAATGCAACATGAATTGCATGCCTTCGAACAGAACAACACCTGGACCCTTACAACCCTTCCTAAAGGCAAGAAAACTATAGGTTGTAAATGGGTCTATAAGGTCAAATGTAAACCAAATGGTGACATTGATAGGTTCAAAGCCCGGTTGATAGCCAAGGGTTACAATCAAATTGAAGGTCTCGACTATAAAGACCGTTTTTCCCCTGTTGCCAAATCGGCTACAGTTCGTATTCTCATAGCCCTTGCTACACATAAACAATGGCCTGTCTTTCAACTTGACATAAACAATGCTTTCTTGCATGGCACCTTAGATGAGGAAGTCTATATGCTTCCACCACAGGGATATGATAAGGCCCTGCCTAGGCAAGTCTGCCTCCTCAAGAAGTCTTTGTATGGGCTTAAACAGGCCTCTCGGCAATGAAATCTTGAGTTTACAAGCTTTTTGCAAACACTAGGTTCACCCAATCTGCCCATGACTACTGTCTATTTGTTAAATGCACTACTGACTATTTTTTGGCCTTGTTAATATATGTGGATGACATTCTTCTTACTGGTACCTCTACTGTTGTCATGACTGAGGTTAAAAGTGCCTTGTATTCCAAGTTCACCATAAAAGACTTGGGGTTTCTAAAATATTTTCTTGGCCTAGAAGTGGTCAGATCCTCTACTGCTACTCTTTTAAGCCAGACCAAGTATATTTCTGATATTTTGAGGGATGCTGGTATGCAATCATGCAAACCAGCCTCCTTTCCCTTGCCTAAAGGCCTGCATCTCTCTCTGGATACAGGAGATATTCTCCTTGACCCACATCTTTACAGACGCCTAATTGGGAGGTTACTATATGTTAATCTTACACGGTCTGACCTCAGTTATGTTGTCCAGCATCTGAGCCAGTTCATGCATCAACCCCGCAAGCCTCATTGGGAGGCTGCCATGTATGTCCTTCGCTACTTGAAAGGCACTATACATCAAGGGCTATGCTTCCCTGTTACTGCCACCATACCTCTCACAGTTTACTGTGACTCTGATTGGGCCTCCTGCCCTTTTTCGCGCAAATCTCTCACTGGTTTCTGCATCTTTTTTGGTTCCTCATTAGTTTCCTGGAAAATCAAGAAACAGCCCACTGTCTCAAAATCATCCGCTGAGGCGGAATATCGTGCCATGGCCAGTACTGTTTGTGAATTATTGTGGATTTCTTATATTCTTCAAGACTTGCAGGTACCTACTCAACTGCCAATCGCTCTCCACTACGACAACAAGGCTGCCTTGCACATCGCCGCTAACCCGGTTTTCCATGAACGTACAAAACACATTTCGATTGATTGCCATATTGTCCGTGAGCAGCTTCAGCGGGGCTTCATCCACCCTTCGCATGTTTCCACCACTGCTCAACTTGCAGACCTGCTCACCAAGCCCTTATCTTCTGATCAACATCATCGCCTTTATTCCAAGTTGCCCCTAGTCTCCATCCCAGTTCCAACTTACAGGGGGCGTGTAGAGAATGCAAGATAATCATAGAAATCATATTATTTTGTTCCTGTATTGATTTATTATATCTTCTACTGTCTCATGGGTATAATTGTCCTTTTATGAGTCTGAGCACATGTTATACTCCACGTGAGGAGTATATAAGCTCCTCTAAGACAGATTTCAGATATCTCTTTTCTCTTGTAAAAACTCATTACATCCTGAATAAAAGGCAAAAGGCATGTTTCTCCTTCTCTCTCTTCATTAAATTTTAAAATACTAAAAATAAAGGGTAAAAAATAAAAAATTAATTAAAAAATCAAACCGAATTGAATCAGACTGATTCGATTCGATTCGATTTCTAATCAAAATCGATTCGATTTAGTTTTCATAAATATTAAAATTTCAATTTCCAATTTATTCGGTTCGGAATACTCACCCGTAGTGGAGATATTAAGAAAATCTTTCCTCATTGAGATAGCATTGTGCAATTTCAACAAGTTCAGACAATATTAATAAGTAATACAATGATTAGAGAAGTATTGTTCCATGAGGAACATGTTGACTACCAATTTTTTTAGTATTTTAATTATTTAGATTATTAAAATAAAGTCGTAAATTTAAAACAAGATCAATGAAAATAACAGTTAAATTGTAACGATCCGAAAATCGGACCGCTACCGGCGCTAGGATCCGGGTCGACTTAAGGCCGCCGGGACCCGTAGCAAGCCTGACATGCAACCTGTAAACCTGTTTAATCCCATACATGATCAACATCATACATAAAAATTTAAAACTTTTCTTTCATACATTCTATCATATGCCAAACTCAACCTGTGCATGCACTGAACTTATACATAAACATAAACCTGACCCCTCTGTGGAATCTCATCAACGCCCCCAAAGGGTGGCAATACATGTGTTGAGATGGCAAAACATAGACATCAATAACATTAAGATCATGTTTCAAAGGGATTACATTAAACTATGGTCAAGCACACTTCTAACTTCAATATCATTACATTACATATCTATACATCATTATACAATCTGTCATGTCCACTTTCTAACTATTACATACATAAGACTTCATTACTCTTCATGACTTCTCTGTCTAACCCGTACCTGCAAACCTGGGGAATTTGGGAGAGGGGTGAGCTGCTAGAGCCCAGTGAGCAGAATAGTAAAGCATTTAAAACACATGCTATCATGGAATGCATCACATCACAACTAATCATATCAAGGATGAACTTGTCACCATTTAGCCCTCTACATAATCCAATCATGCCAGGGGCGTAGTGCAGGCCACACCTGGTCTTTCTCTTATACATAACATAACATAACATACATATTCCATGGTGCCGGGGGCGTAGTCCAGGCCACTTCCGGTCTTTCTCTTACATAGTGCCAGGGGCGTAGTGCAGGCCACATCTGGACTTCCATATCATATCATCATGTCATAACATATGAGGGCTAATGGATCATTCAACATTCATCCACATCAACAACATATTATGCAATGCAACATATTCGTGATTTCTAATGCATACAACCTAAAATATCACATGGCATCCGTGATGCATGAACATGCTCAAAACTGATTTATTTATTTAAAAGTATAAGAGTCATTCCACTCACCTCTGGCTAGCTCTGACACTGACTGAAACAGTTGACTCACTGCTGAGGTCCTCGGTTCCTCGGGTCCAAACCTACACAGGTGGACTCAAATGAGGGACCAAACATACAAAAACATAACTCTAATATACTCCCCAAAAACCCCCTAAAACATCACGAAATACTCATAGAAATACATGCATGAAATGGCTGAACAGGGCACTTTCGGCGGCAGGTTCGGCGGCCGAAAGTCCCTCCAGAGCCGAAAGTCAGGCACTTTCGGCGGCACCTTCGGCGGCCGAAAGTCCTAGACAGATTCGAAAGTCCTCTTTCGGGGGCAAGCTTCGGCAGCCGAAAGCTGCCTCCACAAGAGGGTTCGGCGGCCGAAAGTCCCTTCGGCGGCCGAACCTGAGCTTCTCCCGAATGGCAGAAACTCAACTCTCCTATGCACATTTCGCCTCCCAAGCTCAAATCATGCATACTACTCAACCAAAACATGCATACAAGCTCCTAGGGGCCTCAAACAAACATATACCCCAACTACAACACTTCAAACATACTCAAACATGCCACATTGTTCACAAATCACATAAAACCTAACATAGCTCAACTAACTTAAACATGCATTTCTACCCCATAAAACTTCATAAAACTTATTTAAAACATACTATGAGCTTAAGATCGACTCTTACCTCTTGAAGATCGAGAGAGAGACGACCTAAACTCGGAGATCCAAGCAAATGAGCTCCTGAGTTCCCAAAGCTCCAAAACTTGTTTAAAAAGCTCAAAACTTGCAATGTGAGGTTAAAACTCAAGAAAAATGGAGGAGATTTGAAGAAAGAACACAAGATTTGGGGAGAGGGAGGTCGGAAGCTAGCTGTGGCCGGAAATGGGAGAAAGCTCCCCCATTTCGGCTAAGTGCCCCTTTTATAGGTGGCTGGCCAGGCCACGTTCGGGAGCCGAAAGTGCCTCCGCATGCATGCCATGTTCGGCGGCCGAACTTGAGTTTCGGCGGCCGAACCTGGACTCCCCTTTTCTCATGCTTTCGGGGGCCTAACGTGCCTCCAAAACGCATGCATGTTCGGCGGCCGAACTTGACTTTCGACGGCCGAACCTGGGTTTTCCTCCAAAGACTTTTCATACAAAATTCATGTGAAAACATACTTAAAATTATTAAAAACATGAAAACATATCATAAAAACATACTTTTACCCTTCTAGAGGTTTTCGACATCCGAGATCCCACCGGACGGTAGGAATTCCGATACCGGAGTCTAGCCGGGTATTACATTCTCCCCCCCTTAAGAACATTCGTCCCCGAATGTTCCTCAACTAGGACATGCATAACATAAAACATAACATACATACATAACACATAGAACTCATAAAGAACTAACCTTAGAAAAGATAAGGGTATTGCTGGAGCATGGACTCCCGTGTCTCCCAAGTGCACTCTTCCATATTGTGGTGGTTCCATAGGACTTTCACCATCGGGATTTCCTTGTTTCTTAGCTTTCTGATCTGGGTGTCTATGATCCGCACTGGCTGCTCAACATAGGTGAGATCCTCTTGGATCTCCATATCAGGCTCACTAAGAACCTTGCCCGGATCTGACACAAATTTCCTCAACATAGAAACATGGAAAACCGGATGGATTCTTGCCATTGAAGCAGGCAAATCTAGCTTGTACGACACATTCCCAATCTTCTGCAAGATTTCAAAGGGTCCGATGTATCGCGGAGCTAGTTTACCTTTCTTCCCAAAGCGAACCACTCCTTTCATTGGAGACACCTTGAGCAATACCAGATCCCCCTCCTGAAACTCTACCTGTTTCCTGCGGATGTCTGCATAACTCTTCTGCCTGCTTGAAGCAGTCTTGATTCTCTCTCTGATAATGGGCACCACCCGGCTGGTGATCTCTACTAACTCAGGCCCTGCTAAGGCCTTTTCTCCAACTTCCTCCCAGCAAATAGGTGACCTGCACTTCCTTCCGTACAAAGCTTCATATGGAGCCATCCCGATGCTAGCATGATGGCTGTTATTGTAGGCAAACTCCACCAAAGGTAGATGCTGCCTCCAAGAACCGCCAAAGTCCAGCACACACATTCTAAGCATATCCTCGATAGTCTGGATGGTCCTTTCTGACTGTCCGTCAGTCTGGGGGTGGAAGGCAGTACTGAAATCCAACCTAGTACCCATGGCATTCTGCAGACTCCGCCAAAATCTGGAGGTGAACTGGGGCCCTCTATCCGACACTATCGAAACTGGAACCCCATGCAGCCTGACGATCTCATCCACATATACCTGCGCCAACTTGTCCACAGAGTAGCCACTCCTGATAGGGATGAAGTGAGCAGATTTAGTGAGTCTGTCCACAATCACCCATATGGAGTCCAGTCTGTTGGACGTCGCCGGTAACCCCACTACGAAGTCCATAGCTATATTCTCCCATTTCCACTCTGGAATAGGTAGCGGATTAAGCATTCCAGCCGGCTTCTGATGTTCCAGCTTCACCCTCTGACACACTTCGCAGGCTGACACGAACTGTGCCACTTCTTTCTTCATTGCTGGCCACCAATAGACTTTCTTCAGATCTTGGTACATCTTGGTGGCTCCGGGGTGAATGCTGTATCTTGCATTATGAGCCTCTCTCATAATGTCTCCTTTTAGCCCTATGTCATCTGGTACACATAGTCGACTCCCATAGCGGAGGATCCCCTTACTGTCAAATCTGAACTCACTGTCTTTGCCTGACTGAACAGTCCTGGCAATCTTCACTAACTCTGGGTCCTCATGCTGTTTCTGAGCCACCTGCTCCAGAAACACGGGTGTCACTTTCATCTGAGCAACCAAGGCACCTGTACCAGACAACTCTAACTGTAGACCTTCATCAATGAGCTTGTAAAACTCCTTCACCACTGGTCTCCTCTCTGCCATGATGTGGGATAGACTGCCTAGTGACTTCCGGCTTAGGGCGTCTGCCACGACATTCGCCTTACCCGGATGATACTGAATCTTGCAATCATAGTCACTCAGCAGCTCTACCCATCTCCTCTGTCTCAAGTTCAAGTCTCTTTGACTCAGGATGTATTGTAGGCTTTTATGATCTGTGAAGATCTCACATTTTACCCCATAGAGGTAGTGTAATACCCGGCTAGACTCCGGTATCGAAATTCCTACCGTTCGGTGGAATCTCTGATGTCGGAAACCTCTAGATGGGTAAAACCATATTTTCATGAAATGTTTTAATGTTTTTGATGATTTTAAGTAAGAAGGAAATGAGTTTTTGAATAAAAACAACCTTGGAGGAAAGCTCAGGTTCGGCCGCCGAAACTCAAAGTTCGGCCGCCGAACATGCATGCGTTGCGGGTGTGCTTTAGGCCCCCGAAAGCATAAGTGAGGGAAGTCCAGGTTCGGCCGCCGAACCTCAAGTTCGGCCGCCGAACATGGCATGCATGCGGAGGCACTTTCGGCCCCCGAACGTGGCCTGGCCAGCCACTATAAAAGGGTCCCTTAGCCGAAAACGGGCGAGTTTTTCCCCATTTTCGGCCAAGGTGAGCTCTCCGCCGCCCCTCACCGATCTTTGATGTTTTTCCTCTAGATCTTTCAAGTTTTTCACTTGTTTTAACTTTGTTTTGAAGATTTGAGCTTTTGAGCAAAGTTTTGGAGCTTTGAGGTTCAAGAACTCAAATCTCTCCCAACCCCAAGTTTGGTCGCCTCTACTCTCGATCTTCAAGAGGTAAGAGTCGATCTCTAGCTTATGTTATGTTTTAAGTGAGTTTTATGCAAGATCTATGGGTTAGAATGCATGTTAGGTTATAAGTTGAGTTTATGGGTTTTGATGATGATTTTGAGCAATGTATGTTGATTTTGTGTGTTTGAAGTGTTGTAGATGGGGTATGTGATAGTTTGAGACCCCTAGGTGTGATGTATGATATATATGCATGTTTTAAAACAAGTTTATGCATGATTTGAGGCTTGGGGAGGCAAGAGGTTTGTTTGAACCAAGTTTCTGCCCATTTGGGAGAAACCAGGTTCGGCAGCCGAAGGGAGTTTCGGCCGCCGAACCCTCTTGTGGAGGCAGCATTCGGCTGCCGAAGCTTGCCCCCGAAAGAGGACTTTCGGATCTGTCTAGGACTTTCGGCCGCCGAAGGTGCCGCCGAAAGTGCCTGACTTTCGGATCTGTCTGGGACTTTCGGCCGCCGAACCTGCCGCCGAAAGTGCCCTGTCCAGCCTTTCTTTGCATGTTTTGCATGGATGTTTCATGATGTTTTAGGGGGTTTTTGGGGAGTATATTAGAGTTATGTTTTTGTATGTTTGGTCCCTCATTTGAGTCCACCTGTGTAGGTTTGGACCCGAGGAACCGAGGACCTCAGCAGTGAGTCAACTGCTTCAGTCAGTGTCAGAGCTAGCCAGATGTGAGTGGAATGACTCTTATGCTTTTAAATAAATAAATCAGTTTTGAGCATGTTCATGCATCACGGATGCCATGTGATATCTTAGGTTGCTTGCATTAGAAATCACGAATATGTTGCATTGCATAAAATGTTGTTGATGTGGATGAATGTTGAGTGATCCATTAGCCCTCATATGTTATGACATGATGATATGATATGGAAGTCCAGATGTGGCCTGCACTACGCCCCTGGCACTATGTAAGAGAAAGATCGGAAGTGGCCTAGACTACGCCCCCGGCACCATGGAATATGTATGTTATGTTATGTTATGTATAAGAGAAAGACCAGGTGTGGCCTGCACTACGCCCCTGGCATGATTGGAATATGTAGAGGGCTAAATGGTGACAAGTTCATCCTTGATATGATTAGTTGTGATGTGATGCATTTCATGTTATCATATGTTTTAAATGCTTTATGATTCTGCTCACTGGGCTCTAGTAGCTCACCCCTCTCCCAAATTCCCCAGGTTTGCAGGTACGGGTTAGACAGAGAAGTCAAGAAGAGTAAAGAAGTCTTATGTATGTAATAGTTAGAAAGTGGACATGAAAGATTGTATAATGATGTATAGATATGTAATGTAATGATATTGAGGTTAGAAGTGTGCTTGACCATAGTTTAATGTAATCCCTTTAAAACATGATCTTAATGTTATTGATGTCCATGTTTAGCCAACTCAACTCTTGTTATGCCACCCATTGGGGGGGCTTTGTTGAGATCCCACAGAGGGGTCAAGTTTATGATTATGTACAGGTTCAGTGCATGCACAGGTTGAGTTTGGCATATGATAGAATGTATGAAAGGAAAAAAGTTTTAAATTTTTATGTATGTTGTTGATCATGTATGGGATTGAACAGGTTTACAGGTTGCATGTCAGGCTTGCTACGGGTCCTGGCGGCCTTAAGTCGACCCGGATCCTAGCGCCGGTAGCGGTCCGATTTTCGGGTCGTTACAGAATGGTATCAGATCCCTAAGTTCATATGGTCGGACCTAGAGTGTCGGGCTCATAGATGTTATAGAAGGTCAAGCACAATAGGAAAGGTCATGTCCACTAGGATAGGATGTGGTGTCCTGTCTTACATGATGATGTGAAATGCCATGATTATATGCATGTGCATTAATGATATGCTATGATGTGTGATGCGGGTTCATGTGTGCCCACATGAACCATATGATGCTAATGTTTGGTTGTTATGTGCTACCTTTCAGAAATCAGAATGAGAGGAACTCGTCGATCTGCACGATTGACTGGAGTGCCACCTGAGGATGAGGGCATGAGCGCCCGTCCTCCTACATTGCCTAGGGCAATGTTAAACAGGTCCAACAGGGACAGAACAGTAAGAGACCCTAGAAGGTCTTTGGATCTGGGTAGAAGCAGATCAGTCAGAGGAACAGTTCAGGGAGGAGCATCAGAGGATATGGGGGATGATATGGATGTAGAGCAGAGGAGGGATGGCAGTCTGGGAGTCAGTATGTTAGAAGAAGGAATGGGAGAATCCCAAGGAGGCACTCAGGCCTCGGGATTTGTTCAGCCACCTTACTACCCACCCTTCTCACAAAACCCTGGGTATTCGATGGGAGGCACATCGGACTACCACAGCTTTAGCCCTTATCCCACACAGATGCCATACCCACCCTACTACCCACCATATTCACAGTACCCAATGTATCCACCTCCACCTTACTATCCAAATCCAGCAAACCCTATCCCAGGGGATGCTGCACCTCCTCCTCCTCCAGCAGAACCAGCAGCCCCAGCTACCCAACCTTCTAGACCTAGCTCAGCCAGTGGGAGCAAGGTCAAGATGACTGACTACATGAAGTTGGGTGCTCCCCAGTATGAAAAAGGGGATGACCCGTTTGTGTATCTGGAGAGGGTCAAGGTGATCACAGATGAGATTGGGGCTGATGATAGTAGAGCCATTCAGATGGCTGGGTTCACACTTAAGTGCAAGAAGGCACGAGGGTGGTTTAAGAATTATGTGAACCCGAAAGTGGATAGCATGTCTTGGGAAGAGTTTGCAAATGAGTTTGCAGGATGGGCTTTCCCAGATAGTTCAAGGGAGCTGAAGATGATAGAGTTTGAACAGTTGAGGCAAACTGATGAGATGGGAATAGAGGAGTTCACAGACATATTTTTGGAGCTGTTGCCTTTTTCAAGGCAAAGCCTTGACACGGATCAGAAAAAGTCAAGGAGGTATATCATGAAACTCCACTCCAGATATTCCTCCTTGATCCAGTCAGTAGATAGGGAGAGCTTCCATGCCATAGTGGATATGGCCCGGAAAATGGAGGCCAGTGCCATCGTTCAGGGGGCAGTTAAACAGTCAGTGGCACAGCCTTCTGGTTCTAAGACCCCAGGCTCTTCTTCTATGAATGCAGCAACTTCAGGTAGCAAGAAGTGGGACAGAGGTCCTAGGAAGTCTAAGAAGAACAAGTTCTGGAACAAGGTTAAGTCCAGTCTGGGACTAGGGAGTGGCTCAAGCTCTGGTGCGGATAATGCAGTTTGTGCAAGGTGTGGCAAGCCACACAGAGGAGTATGTCGGTTTGGGACGACAGCCTGTTACAGATGTGGTCAGGAGGGGCATATGTCTCGAGAATGTCCAAGAGCAGCCCCGATGGCTCAGTCCCAGCAGACAGCTTCAGGCAGTGTAGCGCAGCCAGCAGCTCCAGCCATGACGCAGGCCAGTGGCAGAGGCAGAGGGAGAGGGGCAGCCTCTTCTTCAGCAGGGTTCAGAGGTGAAGGTCCATCAGCTCCAGCACGGATCTTCACGATGACTCAACAGGAGGCAGATGCATCTAACACCGTGGTGGCAGGTAATTTAGTCATTGGTTGTTCAGATGTGTATGCCTTGATGGACCCTGGTGCATCTCATTCTTTTGTTACACCGAGAGCCGTCCAGAGGTTAGGGTTGATGATCTCTGAGTTAGAGTGTCCTCTCTGGGTCAGTGGACCCAAGTGTGATCCATCAGTGGCAGAGTCAGTCTGCCAGTGTAGTCCTGTGTTTGTTGAGGGAAGATGCTTGTCCGCCGACCTTGTGGTTCTAGATTTGACAGATTTTGACGTCATTCTAGGGATGGACTGGTTATCTACCCATGGTGCTACCTTGGACTGCAGAGACAAGGTAGTCAGGTTCAGAGGTCAGGATGGGTCTGAGGTTGTCTTCAGAGGAGACAGGAGGGGTACACCTAGAGGTCTGATATCAGCTCTTCAGGCTCGTAGGTTGCTTAGGAGGGGATGTCAGGGGTATTTGGCTCATGTGAGAGAGCTTAACAGTCAGGTTAGAGAGCCTGCCTCGGTGCCAGTGGTTAGAGAGTTTCTAGACGTCTTCCCAGACGAGCTGCCAGGTTTACCACCTGCTAGGGAGATAGAGTTCGAGATAGAATTGATGCCTGGAACCCGACCGATCTCTATCCCTGCCTACAGGATGGCGCCAGCAGAATTGAAAGAATTGAAAGAATTGAAAGAACAGTTGCAAGAGATGGTAGACAAGGGCTTCATCTGACCGAGTACCTCACCCTGGGGTGCTCCAGTTTTGTTCGTGAGAAAGAAGGATGGATCCCTTAGACTTTGTATCAACTACAGGCAGTTGAACAAAGTCACTACCAAGAACAAGTACCCTTTGCAAAGGATCGACGATCTATTCGACCAGCTAGCAGGAGCGGGTTGTTTCTCCAAAATAGATCTGAGATCTGGGTACCATCAGCTGAGGATCAGAGATGAAGATGTGCCAAAGACAGCTTTCAGGACCAGATATGGGCATTTTGAGTTCCTTGTAATGCCGTTCGGGTTAACGAACGCCCCTGCAGCATTCATGGACCTCATGAACAGAGTGTTTAGCCAGTACCTGGATCACTTTGTTATTGTCTTCATAGATGATATCTTAGTGTATTCCAGGAATGCAGAGGAGCATGCCCATCATCTGCGGTTGGTCTTGCAGACCTTGAGGGAACATGGCTTGTATGCCAAGTTCTCTAAGTGTGAGTTCTGGCTGAGGAGCATCTCGTTCTTGGGGCATGTAGTGTCAGAGAATGGGATAGAGGTAGACCCCAAGAAGACAGAAACTGTGGCTAACTGGCCTAGACCCACTTCAGTGACGGAGATCAGGAGTTTCTTGGGTTTGGCAGGTTACTACAGGAGGTTCGTTCAGGACTTCTCGAAAATAGCAGCTCCTCTGACCAGACTAACCAGGAAGAATCAGAAGTTTCTGTGGACCGACCAGTGCGAAGAGAGTTTTGAAGAGCTTAAGAAGAGGTTGACTTCAGCACCAGTTTTAGCTCTGCCATCTAGTGATGAGGACTTTACAGTCTTTTGTGATGCGTCCCGGGTGGGATTGGGTTGTGTACTGATGCAGAATGAGAGGGTGATTGCTTATGCTTCTAGGCAGCTGAAGAAGCACGAGTTGAATTACCCCACACATGACCTAGAGATGGCAGCAGTAATCTTTGCGCTCAAGATGTGGAGGCATTACCTCTATGGGGTAAAATGTGAGATCTTTACAGATCATAAGAGCCTGCAGTACATCTTGAGTCAAAGAGATTTGAACTTGAGACAGAGGAGATGGGTAGAGTTGCTGAGTGACTATGATTGCAAGATTCAGTATCATCCGGGTAAGGCGAATGTCGTGGCAGACGCCCTAAGCCGGAAGTCACTAGGCAGTCTATCCCACATCACGGCAGAGAGGAGACCAGTGGTGAAGGAGTTTTACAAGCTCATTGATGAAGGTCTACAGTTGGAGTTGTCTGGTACCGGTGCTTTAGTGGCCCAGATGAGAGTGACACCCGTGTTTCTAGAGCAAGTGGCTCAGAAACAGCATGAGGACCCAGAGTTAGTAAAGATTGCCAGGACTGTTCAGTCAGGCAAGGACAGTGAGTTCAGATTTGACAGTAAGGGGATCCTCCGCTATGGGAGTCGTTTGTGTGTACCAGATGACATAGGGCTAAAAGGAGACATTATGAGGGAGGCTCATAATGCAAGATACAGCATTCACCCCGGAGCCACCAAGATGTATCAGGATTTGAAGAAGGTTTATTGGTGGCCAGCGATGAAGAAAGAAGTGGCACAGTTTGTGTCCGCCTGCGAAGTATGTCAGAGGGTGAAGCTGGAACATCAGAAGCCGGCTGGAATGCTTAACCCGCTGCCTATTCCAGAGTGGAAATGGGAGAATATAGCTATGGACTTCGTAGTGGGGTTACCGGTGGCGTCCAACAGAATGGACTCCATATGGGTGATTGTGGACAGACTCACCAAATCTGCTCACTTCATCCCTGTCAGGAGTGGCTACTCTGTGGACAAGTTGGCGCAGGTATATGTAGATGAGATCGTCAGGCTGCATGGGGTTCCGGTTTCGATAGTGTCGGATAGAGGACCCCAGTTCACCTCCAGGTTTTGGCGGAGTCTGCAGAATGCCATGGGTACTAGATTGGATTTCAGCACTGCCTTCCACCCTCAGATTGACGGACAGTCAGAGAGGACCATCCAGACTATCGAGGATATGCTTAGGATGTGTGTGCTGGACTTTGGCGGTTCTTGGAGGCAACATCTACCTTTGGTGGAGTTTGCCTACAATAACAGCCATCATGCTAGCATCGGGATGGCTCCATATGAAGCTTTATATGGAAGGAAGTGCAGGTCACCTGTTTGCTGGGAGGAAGTTGGAGAAAAGGCCTTGGCAGGGCCTGAGTTAGTAGAGATCACCAGCCGGGTGGTGCCCATTATCAGAGAGAGAATCAAAACTGCTGCAAGCAGACAGAAGAGTTATGCAGACATCCGCAGAAGACAGGTAGAGTTTCAGGAGGGAGATCTGGTATTGCTCAAGGTGTCTCCAATGAAAGGAGTGGTTCGCTTTGGGAAGAAAGGTAAACTAGCTCCACGATACATCGGACCCTTTGAAATCTTGCAGAAGATTGGGAATGTGTCGTACAAGCTGGATTTACCTGCTTCAATGGCAAGAATCCATCCGGTTTTCCATGTTTCAATGTTGAGGAAATTTGTGTCAGATCCGGGCAAGGTTCTTAGTGAGCCTGATGTGGAGATCCAAGAGGATCTCACCTATGTTGAGCAGCCAGTGCGGATCATAGACACCCAGATCAGAAAGCTAAGAAACAAGGAAATCCCGATGGTGAAAGTCCTATGGAACCACCACAATATGGAAGAGTGTACCTGGGAGACACGGGAGTCCATGCTCCAGCAATACCCTTATCTTTTCTAAGGTTAGTTTCTTAGTTGTTTCATGTGTTTTATGTGTATGTGTGTGTATGCCATGCTATGTGTTAGTTGAGGAACATTCAGGGACGAATGTTCTTAAGGGGGGGAGAATGTAATACCCGGCTAGACTCCGGTATCGGAATTCCTACCGTTCGGTGGAATCTCTGATGTCGGAAACCTCTAGATGGGTAAAACCATATTTTCATGAAATGTTTTAATGTTTTTGATGATTTTAAGTAAGAAGGAAATGAGTTTTTGAATAAAAACAACCTTGGAGGAAAGCTCAGGTTCGGCCGCCGAAACTCAAAGTTCGGCCGCCGAACATGCATGCGTTGCGGGTGTGCTTTAGGCCCCCGAAAGCATAAGTGAGGGAAGTCCAGGTTCGGCCGCCGAACCTCAAGTTCGGCCGCCGAACATGGCATGCATGCGGAGGCACTTTCGGCCCCCGAACGTGGCCTGGCCAGCCACTATAAAAGGGTCCCTTAGCCGAAAACGGGAGAGTTTTTCCCCATTTTCGGCCAAGGTGAGCTCTCCGCCGCCCCTCACCGATCTTTGATGTTTTTCCTCTAGATCTTTCAAGTTTTTCACTTGTTTTAACTTTGTTTTGAAGATTTGAGCTTTTGAGCAAAGTTTTGGAGCTTTGAGGTTCAAGAACTCAAATCTCTCCCAACCCCAAGTTTGGTCGCCTCTACTCTCGATCTTCAAGAGGTAAGAGTCGATCTCTAGCTTATATTATGTTTTAAGTGAGTTTTATGCAAGATCTATGGGTTAGAATGCATGTTAGGATATAAGTTGAGTTTATGGGTTTTGATGATGATTTTGAGCAATGTATGTTGATTTTGTGTGTTTGAAGTGTTGTAGATGGGGTATATGATAGTTTGAGACCCCTAGGTGTGATGTATGATAAGTAGGCATGTTTTAGAGCAAGTTTATGCATGATTTGAGGTTTTGGGAGGCAAGAGGTTCGTTTGAACCAAGTTTCTGCCCATTTGGGAGAAACCAGGTTCGGCAGCCGAAGGGAGTTTCGGCCGCCGAACCCTCTTGTGGAGGCAGCATTCGGCTGCCGAAGCTTGCCCCCGAAAGAGGACTTTCGGATCTGTCTAGGACTTTCGGCCGCCGAAGGTGCCGCCGAAAGTGCCTGACTTTCGGATCTGTCTGGGACTTTCGGCCGCCGAACCTGCCGCCGAAAGTGCCCTGTCCAGCCTTTCTTTGCATGTTTTGCATGGATGTTTCATGATGTTTTAGGGGGTTTTTGGGGAGTATATTAGAGTTATGTTTTTGTATGTTTGGTCCCTCATTTGAGTCCACCTGTGTAGGTTTGGACCCGAGGAACCGAGGACCTCAGCAGTGAGTCAACTGCTTCAGTCAGTGTCAGAGCTAGCCAGAGGTGAGTGGAATGACTCTTATGCTTTTAAATAAATAAATCAGTTTTGAGCATGTTCATGCATCACGGATGCCATGTGATATTTTAGGTTGTATGCATTAGAAATCACGAATATGTTGCATTGCATAATATGTTGTTGATGTGGATGAATGTTGAATGATCCATTAGCCCTCATATGTTATGACATGATGATATGATATGGAAGTCCAGATGTGGCCTGCACTACGCCCCTGGCACTATGTAAGAGAAAGACCGGATGTGGCCTGCACTACGCCCCCGGCACTATGGATTATGTATGTTATGTTATGTTATGTATAAGAGAAAGACCAGGTGTGGCCTGCACTACGCCCCTGGCATGATTGGAATATGTAGAGGGCTAAATGGTGACAAGTTCATCCTTGATATGATTAGTTGTGATGTGATGCATTTCATGTTATCATATGTTTTAAATGCTTTACTATTCTGCTCACTGGGCTCTAGTAGCTCACCCCTCTCCCAAATTCCCCAGGTTTGCAGGTACGGGTTAGACAGAGAAGTCAAGAAGAGTAAAGAAGTCTTATGTATGTAATAGTTAGAAAGTGGACATGAAAGATTGTATAATGATGTATAGATATGTAATGTAATGATATTGAGGTTAGAAGTGTGCTTGACCATAGTTTAATGTAATCCCTTTAAAACATGATCTTAATGTTATTGATGTCCATGTTTAGCCAACTCAACTCTTGTTATGCCACCCATTGGGGGGCTTTGTTGAGATCCCACAGAGGGGTCAAGTTTATGATTATGTACAGGTTCAGTGCATGCACAGGTTGAGTTTGGCATATGATAGAATGTATGAAAGGAAAAAAAGTTTTAAATTTTTATGTATGATGTTGATCATGTATGGGATTAAACAGGTTTACAGGTTACATGTCAGGCTTGCTACGGGTCCCGGCGGCCTTAAGTCGACCCGGATCCTAGCGCCGGTAGCGGTCCGATTTTCGGGTCGTTACAGGTAGTGCCTCCACATCTTGAGTGCAAAGATTACTGCTGCCATCTCAAGGTCATGTGTGGGGTAATTCAACTCATGCTTCTTTAGCTGCCTAGAAGCATAAGCAATCACCCTCTCATTCTGCATCAGTACACAACCCAGTCCCACACGGGACGCATCACAAAAGACTGTAAAGTCCTCATCACTAGATGGCAGAGCTAAAACTGGTGCTGAAGTCAACCTCTTCTTAAGCTCTTCGAAACTCTCTTCGCACTGGTCGGTCCACAGAAACTTCTGATTCTTCCTGGTTAGCCTGGTCAGAGGAGCTGCTATTTTCGAGAAGTCCTGAACGAACCTCCTGTAGTAACCTGCTAAACCCAAGAAACTCCTGATCTCCGTCACTGAAGTGGGTCTAGGCCAGTTAGCCACAGTTTCTGTCTTCTTGGGGTCTACCTCTATCCCATTCTCTGACACTACATGCCCCAAGAACGAGATGCTCCTCAGCCAGAACTCACACTTAGAGAACTTGGCATACAAGCCATGTTCCCTCAAGGTCTGCAAAACCAACCGCAGATGATGGGCATGCTCCTCTGCATTCCTGGAATACACCAAGATATCATCTATGAAGACAATAACAAAGTGATCCAGGTATTGACTAAACACTCTGTTTATGAGATCCATGAATGCTGCAGGGGCGTTGGTCAACCCGAACGGCATTACAAGGAACTCAAAATGCCCATATCTGGTCCTGAAAGCCGTCTTTGGCACGTCCTCATCTCTGATCCTCAGCTGATGGTACCCAGATCTCAGATCTATTTTGGAGAAACATCCCGCTCCTGCTAGCTGGTCGAATAGATCGTCGATCCTTGGCAAAGGGTACTTGTTCTTAGTAGTGACTTTGTTCAACTGCCTGTAGTCGATACAAAGTCTAAGGGACCCATCCTTCTTTCTCACAAACAAAATTGGAGCACCCTAGGGTGAGGTACTCGGTCGGATGAAGCCCTTGTCTACCAACTCCTGTAACTGCTCCTTTAACTCTTTCAATTCTGCTGGCGCCATCCTGTAGGGAGGGATAGAGATCGGTCGGGTTCCAGGCATCAATTCTATCTCGAACTCTATCTCCCTAGCAGGTGGTAAACCTGGCAGCTCGTCTGGGAACACATCTAAGAACTCTCTAACCACTGGCACTGAGACGGGCTCTCTGACCTGACTGCTAAGCTCTCTCACATGAGCCAAATACCCCTGACATCCCCTCCTAAGCAACCTACGAGCCTGAAGAGCTGATATCAGACCTCTAGGTGTACCCCTCCTGTCTCCTCTGAAGACAACCTCAGACCCATCCTGACCTCTGAACCTGACTACCTTGTCCCTGCAGTCCAAGGTAGCACCATGGGTAGATAACCAGTCCATCCCTAGAATGAAGTCAAAATCTGTCAAGTCTAGAACCACAAGGTCGGCAGACAAGCATCTTCCCTCAACAAACACAGGACTACACTGGCAGACTGACTCTGCCACCGATGGATCACACTTGGGTCCACTGACCCAGAGAGGACACTCTAACTCAGAGATCATCAACCCTAACCTCTGGACGGCTCTCGGTGTAACAAAAGAATGAGATGCACCAGGGTCCATTAAGGCATACACATCTGAACAACCAATGACTAAGTTACCTGCCACCACGGTGTTAGATGCATCTGCCTCCTACTGAGTCATCGTGAAGATCCGTGCTGGAGCTGATGGACCTTCACCTCTGAACCCTGCTGAAGAAGAGGCTGCCCCTCTCCCTCTGCCTCTGCCACTGGCCTGCGTCATGGCTGGAGCTGCTGGCTGCGCTACACTGCCTGAAGCTGTCTGCTGGGACTGAGCCATCGGGGCTGCTCTTGGACATTCTCGAGACATATGCCCCTCCTGACCACATCTGTAACAGGCCGTCGTCCCAAACCGACATACTCCTCTGTGTGGCTTACCACACCTTGCACAAACTGCATTATCCGCACCAGAGCTTGAGCCACTCCCTAGTCCCAGACTGGACTTAACCTTGTTCCAGAACTTGTTCTTCTTAGAATTCCTAGGACCTCTGTCCCACTTCTTGCTACCTGAAGTTGCTGCACTCATAGAAGAAGAGCCTGGGGTCTTAGAACCAGAAGGCTGTGCCACTGACTGTTTAACTGTCCCCTGAACGATGGCACTGGCCTCCATTTTCCGGGCCATATCCACTATGGCATGGAAGCTCTCCCTATCTGCTGACTGGATCAAGGAGGAATATCTGGAGTGGAGTTTCATGATATACCTCCTTGACCTTTTCTGGTCTGAGTCAAGGCTTTGCCCTGAAAAAGGCAACAGCTCCAAAAATCTGTCCGTGAACTCCTCTACACCCATCTCATCAGTCTGCCTCAACTGCTCAAACTCTATCATCTTCAGCTCCCTTGAACTATCTGGGAAAGCCCATCCTGCAAACTCGTTTGCAAACTCTTCCCAAGACATGCTATCCACTTTCGGGTTCACATAATTCTTGAACCACTCTCGTGCCTTCTTGCACTTAAGTGTGAACCCAGCCATCTGAATGGCTCTACTATCATCAGCCCCAATCTCATCTGTGATCACCTTGACCCTCTCCAGATACACAAACGGGTCATCCCCTTTTTCATACTGGGGAGCACCCAACTTCATGTAGTCAGTCATCTTGACCTTGCTCCCACTGGCTGAGCTAGGTCTAGAAGGTTGGGTAGCTGGGGCTGCTGGTTCTGCTGGAGGAGGAGGAGGTGCAGCATCCCCTGGGATAGGGTTTGCTGGATTTGGATAGTAAGGTGGAGGTGGATACATTGGGTACTGTGAATATGGTGGGTAGTAGGGTGGGTATGGCATCTGTGTGGGATAAGGGCTAAAGCTGTGGTAGTCCGATGTGCCTCCCATCGAATACCCAGGGTTTTGTGAGAAGGGTGGGTAGTAAGGTGGCTGAACAAATCCCGAGGCCTGAGTGCCTCCTTGGGATTCTCCCATTCCTTCTTCTGACGTACTGACTCCCAGACTGCCATCCCTCCTCTGCTCTACATCCATATCATCCCCCATATCCTCTGATGCTCCTCCCTGAACCGTTCCTCTGACTGATCTGCTTCTACCCAGATCCAAAGACCTTCTAGGGTCTCTTACTGTTCTGTCCCTGTTGGACCTGCTTGACATTGCCCTAGGCAATGTAGGAGGATGGGCGCTCATGCCCTCATCCTCAGGTGGCACTCCAGTCAATCGTGCAGATCGATGAGTTCCTCTCATTCTGTTTTCTGAAAGGTAGCACATAACAAGCAAACATTAGCATCATATAGTTCATGTGGGCACACATGAACCCTCATCACATACATCACATATCATTAATGCACATGCATATAATCATGGCATTTCACATCATCATGTAAGACAGGACTCTACATCCTATCCTAGTGGACATGACCTTTCCTATTGTGCTTGACCTTCTATAACCTCTATGAGCCCGACACTCTAGGTCCGACCATATGAACCTAGGGCTCTGATACCATTCTGTAACGACCTGAAAATCGGACCGCTACCGGCGCTAGGATCCGGGTCGACTTAAGGCCGCCGGGCCCCGTAGCAAGCCTGACATGCAACCTGTAAACCTGTTTAATCCCATACATGATCAACATCATACATAAAAATTTAAAACTTTTCTTTCATACATTCTATCATATGCCAAACTCAACCTGTGCATGCACTGAACTTATACATAAACATAAACCTGACCCCTCTGTGGAATCTCATCAACGCCCCCAAAGGGTGGCAATACATGTGTTGAGATGGCAAAACATAGACATCAATAACATTAAGATCATGTTTCAAAGGGATTACATTAAACTATGGTCAAGCACACTTCTAACTTCAATATCATTACATTACATATCTATACATCATTATACAATCTGTCATGTCCACTTTCTAACTATTACATACATAAGACTTCATTACTCTTCATGACTTCTCTGTCTAACCCGTACCTGCAAACCTGGGGAATTTGGGAGAGGGGTGAGCTGCTAGAGCCCAGTGAGCAGAATAGTAAAGCATTTAAAACACATGCTATCATGGAATGCATCACATCACAACTAATCATATCAAGGATGAACTTGTCACCATTTAGCCCTCTACATAATCCAATCATGCCAGGGGCGTAGTGCAGGCCACACCTGGTCTTTCTCTTATACATAACATAACATAACATACATATTCCATGGTGCCGGGGGCGTAGTCCAGGCCACTTCCGGTCTTTCTCTTACATAGTGCCAGGGGCGTAGTGCAGGCCACATCTGGACTTCCATATCATATCATCATGTCATAACATATGAGGGCTAATGGATCATTCAACATTCATCCACATCAACAACATATTATGCAATGCAACATATTCGTGATTTCTAATGCATACAACCTAAAATATCACATGGCATCCGTGATGCATGAACATGCTCAAAACTGATTTATTTATTTAAAAGTATAAGAGTCATTCCACTCACCTCTGGCTAGCTCTGACACTGACTGAAACAGTTGACTCACTGCTGAGGTCCTCGGTTCCTCGGGTCCAAACCTACACAGGTGGACTCAAATGAGGGACCAAACATACAAAAACATAACTCTCATATACTCCCCAAAAACCCCCTAAAACATCACGAAATACTCATAGAAATACATGCATGAAATGGCTGAACAGGGCACTTTCGGCGGCAGGTTCGGCGGCCGAAAGTCCCTCCAGAGCCGAAAGTCAGGCACTTTCGGCGGCACCTTCGGCGGCCGAAAGTCCTAGACAGATCCGAAATTCCTCTTTCGGGGGCAAGCTTCGGCAGCCGAAAGCTGCCTCCACAAGAGGGTTCGGCGGCCGAAAGTCCCTTCGGCGGCCGAACCTGAGCTTCTCCCGAATGGCAGAAACTCAACTCTCCTATGCACATTTCGCCTCCCAAGCTCAAATCATGCATACTACTCAACCAAAACATGCATACAAGCTCCTAGGGGCCTCAAACAAACATATACCCCAACTACAACACTTCAAACATACTCAAACATGCCACATTGTTCACAAATCACATAAAACCTAACATAGCTCAACTAACTTAAACATGCATTTCTACCCCATAAAACTTCATAAAACTTATTTAAAACATACTATGAGCTTAAGATCGGCTCTTACCTCTTGAAGATCGAGAGAGAGACGACCTAAACTCGGAGATCCAAGCAAATGAGCTCCTGAGTTTCCAAAGCTCCAAAACTTGTTTAAAAAGCTCAAAACTTGCAATGTGAGGTTAAAACTCAAGAAAAATGGAGGAGATTTGAAGAAAGAACACAAGATTTGGGGAGAGGGAGGTCGGAAGCTAGCTGTGGCCGGAAATGGGAGAAAGCTCCCCCATTTCGGCTAAGTGCCCCTTTTATAGGTGGCTGGCCAGGCCACGTTCGGGGGCCGAAAGTGCCTCCGCATGCATGCCATGTTCGGCGGCCGAACTTGAGTTTCGGCGGCCGAACCTGGACTCCCCTTTTCTCATGCTTTCGGGGGCCTAACGTGCCTCCAAAACGCATGCATGTTCGGCGGCCGAACCTGGGTTTTCCTCCAAAGACTTTTCATACAAAATTCATGTGAAAACATACTTAAAATTATTAAAAACATGAAAACATATCATAAAAACATACTTTTACCCTTCTAGAGGTTTCCGACATCCGAGATCCCACCGGACGGTAGGAATTACATAAATAAATAATTAAATTAGATTAGATTAGTACTTACGAGATTGTAATACCCGGCTAGACTCCGGTATCGGAATTCCTACCGTCCGGTGGAATCTCGGATGTCGGAAGCCTCTAGTAGGGTAGAAACATGTTTTCTTAAAATGTTTTAATGTATTTCATGATTTTAAGTAAAAAGGAAATGACTTTTTGCATGAAAACAACCTTGGAGGAAAACCCAAGTTCGGCCGCCGAACCTCAAGTTCGGCCGCCGAACATGCAGGCATTTCGGGTGTGCCTTAGGCTCCCGAAGGCATAAGTGAGGGAAGTCCAGGTTCGGCCACCGAACCTCAAGTTCGGCCGCCGAACATGGCATGCATGCGGAGGCACGTTCGGCCCCCGAACGTGGCCTGGCCAGCCACTATAAAAGGGTCCCTTAGCCGAAAACGGGCGAGCTTTTCTCCCCATTGTCGGCCAAGGTGAGTTCTCCGCCGTTCCTCACCAATCTTGAGTCTTTTCCTTCAGATCTTTCAAGATTTTCACAAGTTTTTACCTTCTTTTGAAGATTTTCAAGTTTTGAGCAAGTTTTGCACTTGGAGACCCAAGGAGCTAAATCTCTCCCAACTCCAAGTTAGATCGCCTCTACTCTCGATCTTCAAGAGGTAAGGGTCGATCTCTAGCTTACATTATGTTTTAAACAAGTTTTATGCAAGTTCATGGGGTAGAAAATGCATGAGTAAGCTTATGTTGAGTTTATGGGTTTTTGATGAGTTTTTGAGCAATGCGACTTGTAAATGTATGTTGGATGTGTTGTAGTTGGGGTTTAAGATAGTTTGAAGCCCCTAGGAGCCAATGTATGTTTATTTGCATGATTTGATTGAGTTATATGCATGTTGGAATGAGAGGGAGAGGTTGTTGTGCAAAGGGAACCAAGTTTCTGCCCTCTGGCAGAAACCAGGTTCGGCAGCCGAAGGACTTTCGACCGCCGAACTTGCCTGGGAGGCAGGCCTTTCGGCTGCCGAAGTTGCCCCCGAAAAGAGACTTTCGTCTCTGTCTGGGACTTTCGGCCGCCGAACTTGCCCTGTCCAGCCTTCCTTTGCATGTTTTTGCCTGGATGTTTTGAGGTGTTTTAGAGGATTTTTGGGGGATGTTTTTAGAGTTATGTTATAGTATGTTGGTCCCTCATTTGAGTCCACCTGTGTAGGTTCGGACCCGAGGAACCGAGGACCTCAGCAGTGAGTCAGCTGCTTCAGTCAGTGTCAGAGCTAGCCAGAGGTGAGTGGAATAACTCTTACGCTTTTAAATAAATAAATCAGTTTTGAGCATGTTCATGCATCACGGATGCCATGTGATATTTTAGGCTGTTTGCATTAGAAATCACGAATATGTTGCATTGCATAATATGTTGTTGATGCGGATGAATGTTGAATGATCCATTGGCCCTCATATGTTATGACATGATGATATGATATGGAAGTCCAGGTGTGGCCTGCACTATGCCCCTGGCACTATGTAAGAGAAAGATCGGACGTGGCCTGCACTACGCCCCCGGCACCATGGATTATGTATGTTATGTTATGTATAAGAGAAAGACCAGGTGTGGCCTGCACTACGCCCCTGGCATGATTGGAATATGTAGAGGGCTAAATGGTGACAAGTTCATCCTTGATATGATTAGTTGTAATGTGATGCATTTCATGATAGCATGTGTTTTAAATGTTTTATTATTCTGCTCACTGGGCTCTAGTAGCTCACCCCTCTCCCAAATTCCCCAGGTTTGCAGGTACAGTGTAGACCAGGAGGTCAGCAAGAGTATTGAAGTCATTGTATGTAATAGATAGAATGTGGACATGATAAAATGTAAAGTTATGAATAGTTATGTAATGTAATGATATTGAGGATTAGAGGTTGTGCTTGACCCTATGTGTAAGGTATCCCTTTTAATGCATGATCCTAGATCTTTTATGATGTTTATGTAAACCAACTCAACATATGTTGTATTTGCCCATTGGGGCATTGATGAGATCCCACAGAGGGGTCGATGTTTATGATTACGTCTATGTTCAGTGCATGCACAGGTTGAGTTTGGTGTTTGAATGAAAGAAAAGTTTTAAATTATTATGTATGTTGTTGATCATGTATGGGATTAAACAGGTTTACAGGTTGCATGTCAGGCTTGCTACGGGTCCCGGCAGCCTTAAGCCGACCTGGATCCTAGCGCCGGTAGCGGTCCGATTTTCGGGTCGTTACAAAATGGTATCAGAGCCTTAGGTTCATATGGTTGGACCTAGAGTGTCGGGCTCATAGATGTTATAGAAGGTCAAGCACAATAGGAAAGGTCATGTCCACTAGGATAGGATGTGGAGTCCTGTCTTGTATGATGATGTGAAATGCCATGATTATATACATGTGCATTAATGCTATGATATGAATGATATGTATGTGATGCGGGTTCATGTGTGCCCACATGAACCATATGATGTTAACGTTTATGTGATGTGTACTGTTTTTCAGGAAACAGGATGAGAGGAACTCATCGATCTGCACGATTGACTGGAGTGCCACCTGAGGATGAGGGCATGAGCGCCCGTCCTCCTGCATTGCCTAGGGCAATGTCTAGTAGGGCTAGCAGAGAAAGAGCAGCAAGAGACCCTAGAAGGTCTCTGGATCTGGGTAGAAGCAGATCAGTGAGGGGAACAGTTCAGGGAGGAATGTCAGAGGACATGGGGGATGACATGGATGTAGAGCAGAGGAGGGATGACAGTCTGGGAGTTAGCATGTAAGAAGAGGGAATGGAAGAGTCCCAAGGAGGCACTCAGGCCTCGGGATTTGTTTAGCCACCCCACTACCCACACTTCTCACAAAATCCCGGGTTTTCTATGGAAGGTACATCAGATTACCCTAGCTTCACCCCTTATCCCACACAGATGCCATACCCACCCTACTACCCACCATATTCACAATACCCAATGTATCCACCCCCACCTTACTATCCAAATCCAGCAAACCCTACCTCAGAAAATGTTGCACCTCCTCCACCATCAGCAGAACCCACAGTTCCAGCAACCCATATGCCTAAGCCTAGCTTATCTGGTGGGAGCAAGGTCAAGATGACCGACTACATGAAGCTGGGTGCTCCCCAGTTTGAAACCAGTGATGACCCGTTTGTGTACCTTGAGAGGGTCAAAACAATTACAGATGAGATAGGGGCAGATGACAGTAGAGCCATTCAGATGGCTGGGTTCACATTGAAATGCAAAAAGGCCCGTGAGTGGTTTAAGAACTATGTGAGCCCGAGGTTGGACAGCCTATCGTGGGAGGAGTTTGCAAATGAATTTGCAGGATGGGCTTTTCCTGACAGTTCAAGAGAATTGAAGATGATCGAGTTTGAACAGTTAAGGCAAACAGAGGAAATGAGTATAGAGGAGTACACCAACAGATTCTTGGAGCTGTTGCCGTTTGCAGGGCAAACTCTTGACACAGACCAGAAGAAGTCAAGGAGGTATATCATGAAACTTCACTCCAGGTATTCCTCCTTGATTCAGTCCGCAGATAGGGAGAGCTTCCATGCCATAGTAGATATGGCTAGGAGGATGGAGGCTAGTGCTATCATCAAGGGGAAAGTCAAGCAGTCAGTGGCACAACTTTCTGGTTCTAAGACCCCAGGCTCTTCTTCTATGAGTGCAGCAGCTTCAGGTAGTAAAAAGTGGGACAGAGGCTCTAGGAAGTCGAAGAAGAACAAGTTCTGGAACAAGGTTAAGTCCAGTCTGGGATTTGGAGGTGGCTCAAGCTCTGGTGCGGATAATGCAGTTTGTGCAAGGTGTGGTAAGCCACACAGGGGAGTATGTCGGTTTGGGACGACAGCCTGTTACAGATGTGGTCAGGAGGGGCATATTTCTGGAGAATGTCCAAGAGCAGCCCCGGTGGCACAGTCCCAGCAGACAGCTTCAGGTAGTGTAGTGCCAGCAGCTCCAGCCACGACTCAGACCAGTGGCAGAGGTAGAGGGAGAGGGGCAGCCTCTTCTTCAGCGGGTTTCAGAGGTGAAGGTCCATCAGCTCCAGCTCGGATCTTCACAATGACACAGCAGGAGGCAGATACATCTAACACCGTGGTGGCAGGTAACTTAGTCATTGGTTGTTCAGATGTGTATGCCTTGATGGACCCTAGTGCATCTCATTCTTTTATTACACCGAGAGCCGTTGAGAGGTTGGGGTTGATGATCTATGGGTTAGAGTGTCCTCTCTGGGTCAGTGGACCCAAGTGTGATCCATCAGTGGCAGAGTCAGTCTGCCAGTGTAGTCCTGTGTTTGTTGAGGGAAGATGCCTTTCCGCCGACCTTGTGGTTCTAGACTTGACAAATTTTGACGTCATTCTAGGGATGGACTGGTTATCTACCCATGGTGCTACCTTGGACTGCAGGGACAAGGTAGTCAGGTTCAGAGGTCAGGATGGGTCAGAGGTCGTCTTCAGGGGAGACAGGAGGGGTACACCTAGAGGTCTGATATCAGCTCTTCAGGCTCGTAGGTTGCTTAGGAGGGGATGTCAGGGGTATTTGGCTCATGTGAGAGAGCTTAGCAGTCAGGTTAGAGAGCCCGCCTCGGTGCCAGTACTCAGAGAGTTTTTGGATGTGTTCCCAGACGAGCTACCAGGTTTACCGCCTGCTAGGGAGATAGAGTTCGAGATAGAATTGATGCTTGGAACCCAACCGATCTCTATCCCTCCCTACAGGATGGCTCCAGCTGAGTTGAAAGAGTTGAAAGAACAGTTGCAAGAGCTGGTAGAAAAGGGCTTCATCCGACCGAGTACCTCACCTTGGGGTGCACCAGTTTTGTTTGTGAGAAAGAAGGATGGATCCCTTAGACTTTGTATCGACTACAGGCAGTTGAACAAAGTCACTACCAAGAATAAGTACCCTTTGCCAAGGATCGACGATCTATTCGACCAGCTAGCAGGAGCGGGTTGTTTCTCCAAAATAGATCTGAGATCGGGGTACCATCAGCTGAGGATCAGAGAAGAAAATGTGCCAAAGATGGCTTTCAGGACCAGATATGGGCATTTTGAATTCCTTGTAATGCCGTTCGGGTTAACCAACGCCCCTGCAGCATTCATGGATCTCATGAACAGAGTGTTTAACCAGTACCTGGATCACTTCGTTATTGTCTTCATAGATGATATCTTAGTGTATTCCAGGAATGCAGAGGAGCATGCCCATCATCTGAGGTTGGTTCTGCAGACCTTGAGGGAACATGGATTGTATGCCAAGTTCTCTAAGTGTGAGTTCTGGCTGAGGAGCATTTCATTCTTGGGGCATGTAGTGTCAGAAAATGGAATAGAGGTGGACTCCAAGAAGACATAAACTGTGGCTAACTGGCCTAGACCCACTTCAGTGACAGAGATTAGAAGTTTCTTGGGTTTGGCGGGTTACTACAGGAGGTTCGTTCAGGACTTCTCAAAGATTGCAGCTCCTCTGACCAGACTAACCAGGAAGAATCAAAAGTTTGTGTGGACCGACCAGTGCGAAGAGAGTTTTGAAGAGTTTAAAAAGAGGTTGACTTCAGCACCAGTGTTAGCCCTGCCATCTAGTGATGAAGACTTTACAGTCTATTGTGATGCGTCCCGTGTGGGA
This sequence comes from Manihot esculenta, assembly GCF_001659605.2. Taxonomy (NCBI): domain Eukaryota; kingdom Viridiplantae; phylum Streptophyta; class Magnoliopsida; order Malpighiales; family Euphorbiaceae; genus Manihot; species Manihot esculenta. The sequence continues at coordinate 6,198,440 of NC_035177.2, read as the reverse complement.
CTGGGTTGTGTACTAATGCAGAATGAGAGGGTGATTGCTTATGCTTCCAGGCAGCTGAAGAAGCATGAGTTGAATTACCCCACACATGACCTGGAGATGGCAGCAGTAATCTTTGCACTCAAGATGTGGAGGCACTACCTCTATGGGGTTAAATGTGAGATCTTTACAGATCATAAGAGCCTGCAGTACATCCTGAGTCAAAGAGATTTGAACTTGAGACAGAGGAGGTGGGTAGAGCTGCTGAGTGACTATGATTGCAAGATTCAGTATCATCCGGGTAAGGCGAACGTCGTGGCAGACACCCTAAGCCGGAAGTCACTAGGCAGTTTATCCCACATATCAGCAGAGAGGAGGCCAGTGGTGAAGGAGTTTTACAAGCTCGTTGAGGAAGGTCTACAGTTGGAGTTGTCTGGTACAGGTGCTTTAGTGGCCCAGATGAGAGTGACACCTGTGTTTCTGGAGCAAGTGGCTCAGAAACAGCATGAGGACCCAGAGTTAGTGAAGATTGCCAGGACTGTTTAGTCAGGCAAATACAGCGAGTTCAGATTCGACAACAAGGGGATCCTCCGCTATGGGAGTCAATTGTGTGTACCAGATGACATAGGGCTAAAGGGAGACATTATAAGAGAGGCTCATAATGCAAGATACAGCGTTCACCCTGGAGCCACCAAGATGTATCAAGATCTAAGGAAGGTTTATTGGTGGCCAGCGATGAAGAAAGAAGTGGCACAGTTTGTGTCAGCCTGCGAAGTGTGTCAGAGGGTGAAGCTGGAACATCAGAAGCCGGCTGGAATGCTTAACCCGCTACCTATTCCAGAGTGGAAATGGGAGAATATAGCTATGGACTTCGTAGTGGGGTTACCGGCAGCGTCCAACAGATTGGACTCCATATGGGTGATTGTGGATAGACTCACCAAATCTGCTCACTTCATCCCTGTCAGGAGTGGCTATTCTGTGGACAAGTTGGCGCAGGTATATGTTGATGAGATCGTCAGGCTGCATGGGGTTCCTGTTTCAATAGTGTCGGATAGAGGACCCCAGTTCACCTCCAGATTTTGGCGGAGTCTGCAGAACGCCATGGGTACCAGGTTGGATTTTAGTACTGCCTTCCATCCACAGATAGACGGACAATCTGAAAGGACCATCCAGACGATAGAGGATATGCTTAGAATGTGTGTGCTGGATTTTGGCGGTTCTTGGAGGCAGCATCTACCCTTGGTGGAGTTTGCCTACAATAACAACCATCATGCTAGCATCGGGATGGCTCCATACGAAGCTTTATATGGAAGGAGGTGCAGATCACCTGTTTGCTGGGAGGAAGTTGGAGAGAAGGCCTTGGCAGGGCATGAGTTAGTAGAGATCACTAGCAGAGTAGTACCCATAATCAGAGAGAGAATCAAGACTGCTGCAAGCAGACAGAAGAGTTATGCAGATATCCGCAGAAGACAGGTAGAGTTTCAGGAGGGGGATCTGGTATTGCTCAAGGTGTCTCCAATGAAAGGAGTGGTTCGGTTCGGAAAGAAAGGTAAACTGGCTCCACGATACATCGGACCCTTTGAAGTCTTGCAAAAGATTGGGAATGTGTCGTACAAGCTGGATTTACCTGCTTCAATGGAAAGAATCCATCCGGTTTTTCATGTTTCAATGTTGAGGAAGTTTGTGTCAGATCCGAGCAAGGTTCTTAGTGAGCCTGATATGGAGATCCAAGAAGATCTCACCTATGTTGAGCAGCCAGTACGGATCCTAGACACCCAGATCAGAAAGCTAAGAAACAAGGAAATCCCGATGGTGAAAGTCCTGTGGAACCACCACAATATAGAAGAATGCACTTGGGAGACACGGGAGTCCATGCTCCAGCAATACCCTTATCTTTTCTAAGGTTAGCCTCTTATGTGTTTTATGTGTATGTATGATATGTGTATGCCATGCTATGTGCTAGTTGAGGAACATTCGGGGACGAATGTTCTTAAGGGGGGAAGAATGTAATACCCGGCTAGACTCCGGTATCGGAATTCCTACCGTCCGGTGGAATCTCGGATGTCGGAAGCCTCTAGTAGGGTAGAAACATGTTTTCTTAAAATGTTTTAATGTATTTCATGATTTTAAGTAAAAAGGAAATGAGTTTTTGCATGAAAACAACCTTGGAGGAAAACCCAGGTTCGGCCGCCGAACCTCAAGTTCGGCCGCCGAACATGCAGGCATTTCGGGTGTGCCTTAGGCCCCCGAAGGCATAAGTGAGGGAAGTCCAGGTTCAGCCGCCGAACCTCAAGTTCGGCCGCCGAACATGGCATGCATGCGGAGGCACGTTCGGCCCCCGAACGTGGCCTGGCCAGCCACTATAAAAGGGTCCCTTAGCCGAAAACGGGCGAGCTTTTCTCCCCATTGTCGGCCAAGGTGAGTTCTCCGCCGTTCCTCACCAATCTTGAGTCTTTTCCTTCAGATCTTTCAAGATTTTCACAAGTTTTTACCTTCTTTTGAAGATTTTCAAGTTTTGAGCAAGTTTTGCACTTGGAGACCCAAGGAGCTAAATCTCTCCCAACTCCAAGTTAGATCGCCTCTACTCTCGATCTTCAAGAGGTAAGGGTCGATCTCTAGCTTACATTATGTTTTAAACAAGTTTTATGCAAGTTCATGGGGTAGAAAATGCATGAGTAAGCTTATGTTGAGTTTATGGATTTTTGATGAGTTTTTGAGCAATGTGACTTGTAAATGTATGTTGGATGTGTTGTAGTTGGGGTTTAAGATAGTTTGAAGCCCCTAGGAGCCAATGTATGTTTATTTGCATGATTTGATTGAGTTATATGCATGTTGGAATGAGAGGGAGAGGTTGTTGTGCAAAGGGAACCAAGTTTCTGCCCTCTGGCAGAAACCAGGTTCGGCAGCCGAAGGACTTTCGGCCGCCGAACCTGCCTGGGAGGCAGGCCTTTCGACTGCCGAAGTTGCCCCCGAAAAGAGACTTTCGTCTCTGTCTGGGACTTTCGGCCGCCGAAGGTGCCGCCGAACCTGCCCTGTCCAGCTTTCCTTTGCATGTTTTTGCCTGGATGTTTTGAGGTGTTTTAGAGGGTTTTTGGGGGATGTTTTTAGAGTTATGTTATAGTATGTTGGTCCCTCATTTGAGTCCACCTGTGTAGGTTCGGACCCGAGGAACCGAGGACCTCAGGAGTGAGTCAGCTGCTTCAGTCAGTGTCAGAGCTAGCCAGAGGTGAGTGGAATAACTCTTACGCTTTTAAATAAATAAATCAGTTTTGAGCATGTTCATGCATCACGGATGCCATGTTATATTTTAGGCTGTTTGCATTAGAAATCACGAATATGTTGCATTGCATAATATGTTGTTGATGCGGATGAATGTTGAATGATCCATTGGCCCTCATATGTTATGACATGATGATATGATATGGAAGTCCAGGTGTGGCCTGCACTACGCCCCTAGCACTATGTAAGAGAAAGACCGGACGTGGCCTGCACTACGCCCCCGGCACCATGGATTATGTATGTTATGTTATGTATAAGAGAAAGACCAGGTGTGGCCTGCACTACGCCCCTGGCATGATTGGAATATGTAGAGGGCTAAATGGTGACAAGTTCATCCTTGATATGATTAGTTGTGATGTGATGCATTTCATGATAGCATGTGTTTTAAATGTTTTATTATTCTGCTCACTGGGCTCTAGTAGCTCACCCCTCTCCCAAATTCCCCAGGTTTGCAGGTACAGGGTAGACCAGGAGGTCAGTAAGAGTATTGAAGTCATTGTATGTAATAGATAGAATGTGGACATGATAAAATGTAAAGTTATGAATAGTTATGTAATGTAATGATATTGAGGATTAGAGGTTGTGCTTGACCCTATGTGCAAGGTATCCCTTTTAATGCATGATCCTAGATCTTTTATGATGTTTATGTAAACCAACTCAACATATGTTGTATTTGCCCATTGGGGCATTGATGAGATCCCACAGAGGGGTCGATGTTTATGATTACGTCTATGTTCAGTGCATGCACAGGTTGAGTTTGGTGTTTGAATGAAAGAAAAGTTTTAAATTATTATGTATGTTGTTGATCATGTATGGGATTAAACAAGTTTACAGGTTGCATGTCAGGCTTGCTACGGGTCCCGACGGCCTTAAGCCGACCTGGATCCTAGCGCCGGTAGCGGTCCGATTTTCGGGTCGTTACATAAATATTCTAGAATAAGGGATTCACACTTTAATTAAAGATGGATTAAAATTGAAAATTTAATAAATAGGAGATCATACTAATTTGAAGGAGATTAATTCTAAAATATTCTAAGTCTTCTCTCAAGGTACTATGATTATATTCTAATTAAATCGAAACCTATTCTCATGATGTAAAATTAACTATAATTCATTAAACTCTAATAAAGGACTGATTAAACTCTGTCAGGAGTTTTAACCAATATTGTTTGACTAAAACGATATAAAGGAAACGATAGGCTAAAAACCAAAAAATCTTATTAAAATTCTTCAAAAATTTAAAAGTGAGTTCCAGATAGTCAAGGAAAGGTTATTTATAATAGAAAAACCCTAATATATAAAATTATAGAAATATCCAAAAATGTAATTAAAATACAAAATTGACCTCCTAAACGGTGGAATTTTCGTCTTGGACTTTGTGACAGTCTGCGGCCCTTGTTACACTTCTAAAAGTCATACGTCTCAAAATTCTCTTCCGAAAAGTTATCGTGGATCTCCATCAGACATCGGCAGCAAAAATTAGGTCAGGTCCAAATTTACCGTAAAGTCTAAGACTAGTTACTCGGTCTCAAAATCTATGATTAACCATTAAGGAATTCTCAAAGAATTAAAGTCTTTCTCTAAATCAGCAATTCTAGGTTCAATTTATATTTTTCCTATGTTAGTCTTTATCTTTCAATTTCTACAATTAACCTATCAAATCAATGCAAAATATATAGGTACCAATACAAAGTCAATATCATTAATTCCACGAAAATTGAATCAAAGCATGAAACCTCCAAATTTATTAAATTAGAAACATTTAAAGGTCTATACAATTAAATGCGAAGTCTCTAATCCTAAAATAAAGAAAATTACTCACACATATTAAAAATTATGAAAACAATCATTGAAAGAAGAAAACATAAGGAAAATAAAATTATATAGATCTACAATTGAAATTAACAGTATGATCTCAGATTTCTACTACAAAATCTCATCTACAAACCATCAGCTTCTTTTCCTTTATTCAGTCTCTCGTCTTGATGCTTTTCTAGTCCAGAATGATTTTTCAACTAAAACTCTTGACTTTTGTTCTCTTATGGCTCTTTTTTAGTCCTAGATGACTTACAAGACCTATTGGAACAATTCAAATACAATAAAATTAATCAAGTCGGGCTTATCTTTTGAAATCGTCTCCCCTCGTGTAATTGACTTGAAGTATATGAGTATAGTATATTACATGGGTTCACCTTGTGCAATCTTCTATTCCCCTTGGTTGCAATTTACATAGGTGACCTAAATCGCATGGAGTTGCTCCGTTTAATCTTTATAGCTTTATGCAAATCTTTTAGCACTCTATTTTCTGCTTACAAATAGGGTGAGTTGAATTGTATAGGCAACCATGTGTAATTTTCAATAGTTTCATGTAATATTCTGAGTTCTTTCAACGTGTCTTTATTGGTTACATGGGTCATTATAATTGCAAGGCTTCAATCCATATAATTTAGAATGAATTACTTATTATTGTTCCTTTCTATTTTAGTTCGACCATTCTGCATAAAGTAGAGCCTATAAGTATCCCAAAGTCCCTAAAAAAGGAAATTTTAACAAAAATAACTAATAAAACAATAATTACATTGGACAATTACTTTTTCCCATTATAGATAGAGCCTTCAACCTATGATTGAGAGAGGGCATAGAGTTTGATAGGAAGGTATTATTGTCTATTGATACGGAAACTATTGTCCATATAGATCAAGGTACCTTTCATGGTTTATAAAATAGTTATAATAGTAAATACATTATGTTTCATCTAGAGGATAATGAGAGAACTGACTAATATTTTTACTATAAATAGTCTTAGAGTAAAATTTATGTGCGGTAATTGGGTTAAAGGATAAATAGCTTGACCTTGTAGATTGATTGAGCTAAAGTGACATGGAGCAATTAGCTTTGGACTTCACGACAGATTTAGACCGGATCTAACTTTTGCTGCCGATATCCGATAGAGACCCACGATAACTTTTCGAAAAGGAAATTTCGAGACGCACGACTTTTAAAAGTGTGACAAGAGCCGTAGGCCTGTCACACAGTTCGATATGGAAATTTTATCATTTAGGGGGTCAGTTTTGCATTTTAATTATTTTTTTAGATATTTTGGTAATTTTGCATATTAGGGTTTTGTTTCTATTATAAATAGTCTCTCTTGACTATTAGAAACTCACTTTTGCAATCCTTGAAGAATTTCAATAACATTGTTCATTTTTCAGCCTATTTTTTCTCTTATAACGTCTTAGTCAAATGATATTGGTTAAAACTCTTGACGGAGTCTAATTAGTACTTTATCATAAAGTTAGTCGCTTCAGAAAAAAGAAAACTAAAGTTAGTTAAAGAAAGGCAGCCTATGTACTTGAACCCTGTATTGAGAGAGTGAACCATATAAATTTTGTTATTATGAGTTTTTGCTTTTTAGTTTTTTGTGGTGTATAGGTTTCCATGGTACTCAATAATTCAATGGGAGCATGAGAATAATCTTGAGGTGGAGAATAGTTGAAATTAAGATGGCGCTCTTGATTCAAAAACATGAAAATCCACCATGCAATTGAAGAAAAAGCAAGTTGCATTTCTAGGTGAAAATTGAAGGATTGAAGCTCAAGCATAAGATTTAATAGTTGAAAGTGTCCAAAAGTTCAAGGTATATATTTTAATGAAAAATATATTAGTTTGTTAAAAAATATTTTAATGAAAATTAACTTTTCTAAAAATATTTTTCATAAAAATATTTTTTAAAATACAAATGATTTTTTACTAATAAATCAGCTTATGCATAAATATCATACAAAATATGTTACTGTTGATATCTTTTTTATTTTATTTTTTATGATTTACAGACTTTTGCTTAAACTTTCATTTGTTGGGAAAAATAACTTGTACATGATGAATATTTTTCACAGAAAATATTTTTACAGAAACTATTTTTAAATAAATTAATTTATTTTTATTTTTTAATTTTAATTTAAAAATAAAATACATAAATAAATTTATATATAAAACTATTTTTCTAAAAATAATTTAATTTTTTTTTGCTTATGAAAATACTTTCACTTAACTAGTTTTTATGTTTCAAACCTTAAGTAATATGAAAAAATATATTTATTTTTTTTTTAGAAATAAACAAAACCTAAAGAACGACAAAAGATCCTGAAGTGTGGACAAAATTTTTTTATCATCGAGAGTTTTGATAACCACTGAATAAGGCATCAAGACAAACAGAAATGGAGAGAGATGGTGATGATGAACGTAGAAAGAAGTGGTCATCTTATCATCACAACGTAAAATTGGAAAACTATGTGGAGGATATCTTGCCAATTTGTTGATATTATTATAACTACACGTGCTTTAAATGCTCTTAAAGTTATGGACCCATTTCAATTTTACAATATTCAGATTTAAATTTTATATTCTTTATCAAGATTTAAATTATTTATATTCTTATTAAAATTTTTAATTATATTTATTATTATAAATAATAATATTATAAATAAAATTAATATATCAATTGAATGTCAATTCTATATATTGAGTCTTTTATTATTTTCTGTTCCAAAAAAATCAACACCGTAAAAAAAAAAGAGGCTAAATAATCAAGAATTATAGATACTTAATTAATAATAAGTCATTAATTTATTTTATAAATGTGTGGTAAATTTTGTTTGATTTGAAAAGACATTAGGCCCATCTAGAAGCCTATCAAGCCCATGAAGAAGCCCAAACCCATTTGGAGTCCATGAGCCAAGATTCCTAAGGCCCTTTACATAGGATATTTCAGCCATCTTGGCTTTGTAACAGGATAGTTTTGATTTTATTTTCTTAGTTGTGAGAAGAATGTGCAATTTTATTACTAGTAGGTTTATGGGTTGTAAATTAATTCGTTTCTCATCCCTCCCTTCTTTAGATAGATTTTTTTTTTCTCCCTTCCTTCGAATGATTTATTATTTTCGTCAAATTGAATTTAATGCAGTTAAAGTCACTAGATAACAGTACTCACAAGTTTAGTCTGGTGATAAATGCATTTGAGTAAATCTGAGAGATTTCATGTTCAATCCCCACTCCCTATTTTCAAAAAAAAAAAAAAAAATCACTAGATAACACTAAAATAAACTCTCTACATTAGAGACATTAGCCAACTTGCTTCTTCGATGTCCAATACAAACTTCTATTATTCGCATCTTTAGTACCATTTGAGTTCCAAGTGATATTAACTATACCATTGCATGCCAATCCTCATCATCACCATCATTTGGGGAATCCTATTGAAGTATGGCATAACCAGAGTCATGCCGAGTAGGGCCTAGGTTTCCCATTTGCTGCGGCCACCGACCACCGATCACGATGGGTACCACCATCCACAATCCGTATTTTGCCTCCTTGTTACCTTATGCACTAAACCATCAACATTGAAGACATGAGTGGAGGATGATGCACCCCAAAAGAATAATTGGAACCCTTATCTCCAAAGTGGCCACAAGAGAAGCAATTTAACAATTTTATTAACACTACTATTATTATTAAAGAATAGAAAACAAGGCATTTTCTTGAAAAATATTTATTATAAAAATATTTTCTATAAAAAATAGTTTCAACAAAAAATATTTTTCATATACAAATTATTTTTTGTAAACTCTAAAATTTTCTTAACACCCAATAGGCTTCGAAAAAAAAAATCGTTGGTGATGAATATGAAGATTGTGGAGGACAATATACAAATTTTTATTGGCAAAGTAGGTACACGTGATTCAAATGCTTCAAAGTTTGTCCCTTAGGATTTGAAAGGTTGTTTCTACTTTTACGAAGTGGAAATTTTCGTTGTAATTAAAAAAAAATATTTAATAAAATTGCATAATTTTATCAATACTACTATATATAAATTTATTAGTATTTTTTATTTTTAAAATTTTTTATATATAAATTATTTTTTTCAAATAAATTAATCTTGATTCTAAATATTTCTTAGCCACTCAATAGGCTGAAAAAAATAAAACGAAGATAAATGAATATAGAAGAAGGTGGAGGACATTTTACCAATTTTTGTAGACACTATAATTAGCACGTGCTTCAAATGCTGTTAAAGTTCGTCCCGTTGATTTGACAGGTCTTTGCTACTTTTATCATATGGAAATTTTATGGACGGCAGATACATATTTCAACATTACATTTTATTAAAAATCCCGTGTCAATACAAATTTTAAAATATCTATTTAGGGAGGAGGATTCGTTTGACATAAAAAAAAAATCAATCTAATTAAATTAATTTAAAATTTTAATTTATTTTATTTTGATTTAATTTTTAATTTTAAAAATTTTAATTATTTTAATTTAATTTGATTTTAATAAAAAAATTTAAAAAATTAAATTGATTAGTGATAATAATATATTATTTTTAATAATATAAAAATATTATATTATAATTAAAATTAAAATATTTTAATTAAATTTTAAAATAAGGTGTAAAAAATAAAAAAATTATTAAAAAGTATAATCGAATCGAATTAAATCGATTTAATTTAATTTAATTTTTATTTAAAATTGATTCGGTTTAGTTTTTATAAATATTAAAATTTTAACTTTCTATTTATTATCGATTGAATGTGTATCCGTATATTTAATAATATATATAATCTCACAATTTCAATTAACATCTAATATTAATTGTGTAAATCAATTTTAATTCAAGGAAAATACTGCTTGAGTGTAGAAATACAGGATGAATTTGAATTTGAAAAATTATATATTATATATTATTGTTATTGCTAAGATATTGATTGTTAGCGATAAATATTGATAATAATTTAAATTTAATAATTTTATATTAATGTATTTATAATTTTTTTTTATAATTTTAGATATGCTACGAGACATTTTAAAAATTTAAAATTTTATTAAATATTTTCAACGAATTTTAAAAATATGTAGTTGACATTTTATGGACCCATTTTGATTTTAGATTGATGCGCCATATATCCACCAAAAAGATAAGGTCCCCAACAGTAATATTCACTAACTTTTATATAAAAAATTAATTAAATTTCCAATTTATATAATTAATATTTAACATCTAATTTTTTAAAGAGGATCTAAGTTCAAAAATAGGTATAATTTTTTATATTTTAAAATATAATCTAAACATTTAAATACTGCATAATTGTCAAATATTCAAAATTTATAAAAATTTTATTTAAAATTAGGAAAATAAAAATAATATTTAATAGAATCTCTGCATAGATCTCCGTTATACATATAAATATATATAAAAATATATATATATTTATAAAAATTAATTAAATAAAATCAAATTAAAAAATATTTTGAATCTAGTAATTTTAAAATATAATTTTTGTGATTGTTGTTTTAGTTTCTTGAATCATGTAAGATGGCCTTTGATTGTATTGATACAATTAGTGTCAATAATGACATTGGGGAGAATGGAATTACCAACCTGGCTAATGGCATTACTAATAGAAATTTTAAAAGGCATTGAAAATCATTGAAAATCGACATATTCGTAAATCAATCACTCAATAACATCTGCTAGAAAATTTGAGATTGTTATCTAATCTATTGAAGAAGCATGAGGGATCTGGCATTCTTTAAGTGTGCTAGAACTTGAATTTACATCATGAAAGCAGGGAGTATATCCTAGAGAAGTCGGCTGAAAGTAGTGAGACCAATGGGCGAAGCTCCATGCTAAGAGATGAAATCAACTTCATGCAGAAGTAATGAATGCTGTCAGGAAAATCTAAAAGGAACAATTGGAAGATGATTTTAGAAGAAAAGATGTTTCTCTCCTTCCAATTGAAATTTTGATCGAAATTTTTACCGCAAAATTCAAACGACCTTCCCTAGATATATGTGATGGAAAATTAACCCGCACAACCATTTAGCCAATTTTGCACAATAATGATTCTCTAAAATATAAACAACTTTATACTTTATCCGGTGTTCCCTTCAACCCTCATTGTCTAACCCAATAAGGGTACTAAACTTGCCCAGGAAAACTCTATCCATGACTTTAAAGAATTAGCTTACGCCTTCAAATAATGCTTGACCACACATATCCCTCACAAAAATCTATCTTTTAACTTGTAAAAGAAATGGTAAGGAGTCCTTAAGAAACTATGTGGATAGGATCAATATTAAGGCTATTTAAGTGGACAATCTAAATAAGAAAATCACTTGTGAAGCCATTAGAAAAGGCTGCTGAAATACTAGATTCATGAAATCTTTAATAAAATACCAAGTTGAATAGAAATTGTAGCTTCTAGAGAATGTGAAACAGAACTGGAACCTAAAAGTGTTTGTATGTGACCAGAACTTCAGTAGAATTAGAAACTGTAGATTGAGAATCACCATGTGGAAATGAGACATCAATCTCAAGAATGACAGGCAACACAAGGTCAAAAACAGGAGAAGGACTGAGATTTATAGGAGAAGATTTCCCAAAAGAAAAAATATGTTCATAAAACACAAAATCCCTTGAGATAACAACATCTTTGGTGTCCAAGTCATAGAGCTTATAACCCTTAACTCTAGTGGGATAGCCAATAAAGACACATCTTCTAGATCTAGAATCAAACTTTTTTATGTGAGCAAGAAGATTAGAAGCATAGTAAAGGCAACCAAAAGATTTGGGATGAGTATAGAAGCGGAGCTTACGAAATATCAATTCAAAAGGAGTCTTATTGCCAAGTTTAGAAGTTGAAATTCTATTAACGAGATAGCTGCCAGTAACTGTAGATCCCCAAAAAATGAAATGGCATGTGAGAATGGAAAAGTAAGGCTCTGGTTATATTTATGAGGTGTTGGTGTTTCCTCTCAACTACACCATTATGTTGAGGTGTATAGGCACAACGAGTCTAATGAATGATACTACTTGCAGCAAAGAAGGATTGCAATAAAAATTCAGTACCATTATTTATGCCTATATACTTGACAGAAGTCTGAAAATGATTCTTTACATACTGGTGAAATTGGAGAACAAAGAAGGCAACTTCAAACTTTATTTTCATGAGAAAATTCTACACATATTTAGCTGAATTATATACTATAGTAAGAAAGTAATAATTCTTATTAATGTATGCTTGAGAATAGGGTCCCCATACATCCATGTGAAGCAATTTAGAAATGTCTAAATTCTCAAAAATATGATCAAGAAAGGTTAACCTTTTCTACTTAGCTCTAAAGCATGCAATACAAGGGTAATGTGACTTATTTGAAGAAAACAATAATTGTAACTGCAAGAAAGCCAATCTACTAGTAAGAGATGACCCATTCTATGATGCCAGAGATCAAATTCAGAAGGTAAAGATGTTACTGTTGAACAGTGTGGTGAGGAAAGTACTGCTGTGTATTCCATAATGAACAAGCCACTTTCTTATTAGCCTTTCTAATCATCTTTTATGTGGAAAGGTTCTGAATAATGCAACAATTATTCATGAAATTGAGGCATATTTTTCTATTAGTAATCAATTTACTTACTGACAGAAAATTGAAACTAAAGTCTGGCACAAATAAGACATCTTGAAGGGTGAGCAGAGGATTGATTTGAACATTCCCAACACCATTAATTGAAACCTTTTGGCCATTTGGCAAGGAGACAAAGGATTTATTAACTATTCTAAAGTAAGAGAATAATGAGCAACCACAAACTATATGATATGTTACACCAGTGTCCACAATCCAACTAATAAGAGAACCAGTAGTATAAGTATTCATATCCGCAGTATTGATATTGATCCAGAAGCAGAATTGGTACTCGATGCTCTGGTCATTAAGAAGATTCATTAACTTCTATACTTGTTTCTTCGAAAGATTCAGTTGAGAAAGATTATCATTGAGAGGCATCTCATTTGAAACTTGAGTAAATTGTTGTACTAGTGATATCTTTGATAAGTGTCCAGAACTATTAGCATTTCCCATCATCTTGATGAATTTAAAATCTGGTGGAAAGCCTATGAGACAGTAACATTGAGCCTCCATATGACCTTGCTTTCCACAATAAAAACAGATAACATCACTTCTTGTTTTCTTGATAGCCATAGCAGTAGATTTTGTAAAAGATTGAGTTTGCAATAGTAAAGACCTTTATGATTCTTCTCTTAGCACTATGTTATAAGTCTTATCTAATGAAGGAAATTCATGTTGATAATTTGGTACGTAAGTAATAGCGGTTGTCGAAGCCATAAAAAATAAACCTGTAATACCCGGCTAGACTTCGGTATCGGAATTCCTACCGTCCGGTGGAATCTCGGATGTCGGAAACCTCTAGAAGAGTAAAATCATGTTTTTATAAAATGTTTTAAAGTATTTTAAGGTTTTAAGTAAGAAAGAAACTGAGTTTTGAATGAAAAAGACCATGGAGACATTTCCAGGTTCGGCCGCCGAACCTCAAGTTCGGCCGCCGAACATGGGATAGTTTAAGGGGGCAAGTTAGGCTTCCGAAAGTGGCCCAGGTTCGGCCGCCGAACCTCATGTTCGGTCGCCGAACTCGCATGAGTTTTGGAGGCACTTTAGGCTTCCAAAGGTGGTCTGGCCAGCCCCTATAAAAGGCCCCATGGCCGAAAACGGGCGAGCTTTCTCCCCTATTTTTGGCCAACGGTGAGTCCATGCTCTCCCATGGTTGATTTTGATGATTTTCCTCAAATCTTTTAAGTTTTAACGAGTTCTAACTTGGTTTTGAAGAGTTTTGGAGCTAAGATCAAGTTTTGGAGCTTGGAGACCCAATGAGCTAGATTTCTCCCATCTCCAAGTTTAGATCGCCTCCCCTCTCGATCTTCAAGATGTAAGAGTAGATCCTTAGCTCATTTCATGTTTTAAACAAGTTTTATGAAAGTTTATGGGGTAGAAATATATGTGTAAGTTAGTTGTTTGTTGTTAGGGTAAATGTTGAGTTTTTGGGTAATGTATGATGTTTGAGTTGCTTTATGTGTTTGTGTTGGGGTTTAGGATAGTTTGAGACCCCTAAATGCTTATTTGCTTGTGTATGCATGTTGTAGAATAGCTAAATGCATGTTTGAATAGTTTGGGAGGCAAAAATGTGCATGAGGGCTGAGTTCTGCCACTGCTGGAAGAACTCAGGTTCGGCAGCAGAAGGCACTTTCGGCCGCCGAACCTGCCTGTGGAGGCAAGCTTTCGGCTGCCGAACCCTGCTCCCGAAAGCTGGACTTTCGGCCGCCAAAGGTGCCGCCGAACATGCATGAGTTTCGGCTCTGGAACCACTTTCGGCCGCCGAAGGTGCCGCCGAAAGTGGCTGAGTTTCGGCTCTTGAGGGACTTTCGGCCACCGAACCTGCCGCCGAAAGTGCCCTGTTCAGCTTTCCTTTGCATGATTTCTATGATTATTTTAAGGTGTTTTAGGGGGTTTTTGAGGAGTAGTTTAGAGTCATGTTCATGTATGTTTGGTCCCTCATTTGAGTCCACCTGTGTAGGTTCGGACCCGAGAAACCAAGGACCCCAGCAGTGAGATAGCTGCTTCAGTGTCTTGTCAGAGCTAGCCTGAGGTGAGTAGAATGACTCTTTATGTTTCAAGCAAATAATGAAAGTTTTAGCATGATTCACGCATCATGAATGCCATGAGATATATATTAGGTTGTTTGCATTAGAATTCATGAATATGTTGCATTGCATATTATGTTATTGATGTGGATGAACATTGAGTGATCCATTAGCCCTCGTATGGTATGATATGATATGATGATGATACGGTATGGAAGTCCAGGAAGACCCATTCTACGTCCCTGGCACTATGTAAGAGAAAGTCCAGGAAGACCCATTCTACGTCCCTGGCACCTTGGAATGTTATGATATGTTATGCAAGAGAAAGACCAGGACCCATTCTACGTTCTGGCACTACTGGAAATGTAGAGGGCTATTGGTGACAAGTTCATCCTTAAGGTGATTTGTCTGTGATGTGATGCATTTCATGAAAGCATGAACTTTAAATATAATGTTTTATTATTTTGCTCACTGGGCTCTTGTAGCTCACCCCATTCCCTTAATCCCCCCAGGTTTGCAGGTACGGGATAGATCAGGAAGTCAACAAGAGTAAAGTTATATTTTATGTAATAGCTAGTTGTAGACATGAGAAAGACAATATAATGTAAAGTATAGTACAGTAATGTAATGTAATGATGTTATTGAGGTTTAGAGTTGTTGTAACGACCCGAAAATCAGACCGCTACCGGCGCTAGGATCCGGGTCGACTTAAGGCCGCCGGGACCCGTAGCAAGCCAAACATACATCCTGGAAACCTGTTTAATCCCATACATGATCAAGAAAAATACATAAAAATTTAAAACTTTTCTTTCATTTATACACCAAACTCAACCTGTGTATGCACTGTTCATAAACATAATCATAATCATAGTCATGACCCCTCTGTGGGATCTCATCAATGCCCCAATGGGCGATACATCATACGTTGAGTTGGTTTGCATAAACATCATAAAATATTTAAGATCATGTATTAAAAGGGATATCTTATACATATAGTCAAGCACAACCTCTAATCCTCAAAGTCATTACATACCTAAAACTGTACTTTTACATAACATTAATACATTTATCATGTCCACACTATCTATTACATACACATGACTTCATTACTCTTACAGATCTCCTGGTCTACCCTGTACCTGCAATCCTGGGGAAAAATGGGAGAGGGGTGAGCTACTAGAGCCTAGTGAGCAGAATAATAAAAACATTTAAATCATATGGATCATGGAATGCATCACATCACAGCTAATCACATCAAGGATGAACTTGTCACCAATAGCCCTCTACATAGTCCAACTGTGCCAGAACGTAGAATGGGTCCTGGTCTTTCCCTTACATAACATAGCATAACATAACAGTCCAACTGTGCCAGAACGTAGAATGGATCCTGGTCTTTCCCTTACATGGTGCCAGCGAACGTAGAATGGGTCCCACTGGTCTTACATTCCGTACTGTACATATCACATCGTCATATCATAGATCAAGGGCTTTGGATCATCCAACGTTCATCCACATCAATCAACAATAAAGTATGCAATGCAACATATTCGTGAATTCTAATGCAAACAACCTAGTACATCTCATGGCATTCATGATGCGTGAAGCATGCTAAAAAGTCCATTATTTGCTTTAAAACATAATGAGTTATTCCACTCACCTCTGGGTAGCTCTGACCAGACACTGGAGCAGCTGACTCACTGCTGGGGTCCTCGGTTCCTCGGGTCCGAACCTACACAGGTGGACTCAAATGAGGGACCAACAAACAAGAACATAACTCTAAACTACTCCCCAAAAACCCCCTAAAACATCATAAAATAATCATAGAAAAACATGCAAGAGAGGGCTGGACAGGGCACTTTCGACGGCAGGTTCGGCGGCCGAAAGTCCCTCCAGAGCCGAAAGTCAGGCAGGTTCGGCGGCACCTTCGGCGGTCGAAACTCCCAGACAGAGGCGAAACTCATGCATGTTCGGCAGCACTTTCGGCGGTCGAAACTCCCAGACAGAGACGAAAGTCTCCTTTCAGAGGCAAGCTTCGGCAGCCGAAGGCTGCCTCCACAAGCATGTTCGGCGGCCGAAAGTTCCTTCGGCTGCCGAACCTGGTTTCTCCCTTAGTGGCAGAAACTCAGCTCTCCTATGCACATTGCCTCCAAAACTACCCAAATCATGCATAACCTATTATACAACATTCCCAAACATACACAAACAAGCATACAAGTTCCTAGGGGCATCAAACCAACAAAAACCCCAACTACAACACAACAAGCAACTCACATTGTTCATAATCACATATAAAACCCATAAACCTAACCATGAGCTAAACATGCATTCTACCCCATATATCTACTTAAAACTTACTTAAAATATACAATGAGCTTAAGATCGGCTCTTACCTCGTGGAGATCGAGAGAGACGACCTAAACTCGGAGATGGGAGGGGTTAAGTTCCTTTGAACCTCAAAGCTCCAAAACTTTACTCAAAGCTTGAAAATCTTCAAAACAACGTAAAAACTCATGAAAATCGAGTAGGATTGGAAGGAAAGAACTCAAGATCGGTGAGGGACGGCGGAGAGCTCACCTTGGCCGAAAATGGGGAAAAAGCTCGCCCGTTTTCGGCTAAGGGACCCTTTTATAGTGGCTGGCCAGGCCACGTTCGGGGGCCGAACGTGCCTCCGCATGCATGCCATGTTCGGCGGCCGAACTTGAGGTTCGGCGGCCGAACCTGGACTTTCCTCACTTATGCTTTCGGGGGCCTAAAGGCGCTCCCGAAGGCATGCATGTTCGGCGGCCGAACTTGAGGTTCGGCGGCCGAACCTGAGTTTTCCTCCAAGGGTGTTTTTATGCAAAAACTCATTTCCATTTTACTTAAAATCATTAAAAACATTAAAACATTTCATGAAAACATGGTTTTTACCCTTTCTAGAGGTCTCCGACATCCGAGATTCCACCGGACGGTAGGAATTTCGATACCGGAGTCTAGCCGGGTATTACAGTTGTGCTTGACCCTAGTATGTTGGTTAATCCCTTTTTGGTACATGATCTTTTAAAGAAATGATTTAATGATGTTTTATGTAAACAAAGCTTATAATATGTTATGTTACCCCATTGGAGCATTTGTTGAGGGCTCCAATGTGGGGTTTTATGTTTATGATTATGAGTAGTGCATGCACAGGTTAAGCTTGGTGAATGAAAGATAAAATTTCAAATTTTTATGTAAATGTTGATCATGTATGGGATTAAACAGCTATACAGGATGTATGTTAGGCTTGCTACGGGTCCCGGCGGCCTTAAGCCGATCTGGATCCTAGCGCCGGTAGCGGTCCGATTTTCGGGTCGTTACAAAACCTATTTTCAATCAACAATTAAAAACTGTAGATAGTGGCAATAGGGTCGAACCACAGGGATTTGACACTACGAATCTTCCTAATAATGACTTGGACAAATAAATAAAAAAAGTAAAATAAAAAGAGGAGGTTTATTTTGATTATAGTGAACTAAAATTAAAAATAAGTAATAAGAAAGCAATAATTAAAAAGATGAGTAAATCAATGGTAGAAGGAGTCTAGTTGAAGCATGGATCTATTTCAGTTTTAAAATTGATCATTGATTCTTTGGTACTCCTATTTAATTCAATAAATTAGTTTAGGTTGTGGAAGACGCTTCTCACAACCAAATTTCTCCTTAGTTTTAGTTCGATTAGGAAACGTTCGCTAATCAAACACTAGTTAATAAGTTGTCAAGGAACGTCCTTAGGGTTTTTTACTTTTCAACTGTTAACTGCATTAAGATTTAGAGAAACCCAATTCTAACCTTGCCAACCGCGTGGTCAAGTTTAGATTATGCAACCAATTGTACTTGTGTTTAAATAATCTAAGCAATTACGGACCTAAATAATTCAAACTAACAATATATTACTCATGCAATTAAAAGCAACAGGCCTTAATTGATTCTAGTAACAAAGCAATAATAGCATGAAGAACAAGTTGCATAAATATTGAAAAATAGAAGCTTAACAATGGAGTTTTAAATCTCCCAATTCATCACAAACTGAAAATTCTCCAACTTCAACTAGATAAAAAGATGTTTAGCCACTCATGGTGGACAAAGAACACAAAAAGAAAGAAGAAAAGTAGAGGGAGATTGCTGCCGAAAATCTGGAAAAAATTTGATGATTCTTTGCTGGTTGGATGTTGTCCCTCTTTATAGGTGAGGAGTCTTAATCCAATTAGAATTTGGAATCCTAATTTGACTTGGTCTTTTGTAGTCTTTTATTCCTTCTTTGCCTTTGTATTTAATCATGAATAAATCTTCTTTTGGAGAAAGTCTTCCTTTGGAGTGGCTCTTGGAGTTGTCATACGATTGGTCTTGTGGTGTTTGAAGTAGGATAGGACTCCAATACTTTTTAAATTCTGAATTTCCTTTTTCCCGCGCTGTTGGACTCTTCTGCGTCAGTTTGATTTGGGCAGTTGATTTGTCCAAATCGCTTGCCCAGATCATTTCTGCAAGTCAGTTCCAGTTTTCTGCTTCAGCTTTCTGCAAGTGATTTGGCCTAATCGATTTTTCAGCTTTTTCTGCAATTTTTCTCCAAGTTTTCAGTTTTCTCCTTTTCTGCAAAAACATCATGAAAACATAGATTAAACTAGAAAAATGTGTATTTAAACAGTAATAAAGATAATAAAAATGTGGCTAAATTATGCTTGATCAGTAAGTCCTTGAAAATTTTCATTAAGACCATTCAAGAACTTGAAAACATGATCCTTCTATAAAATCTCAGCAAATTTTTGGAAACAGTCAGAATTACATTTTCCACAAGAATAAGAAGGAATTCGCCTATAAATATGCAATTCTTCCCATAATCCATTCAATTATGTAAATTAAACATCCACAAACTTAGCTCCTTGAACATTAGTGGGGAGAAGGTTATGTAAATGACATATACGAGACTCATATGGTTGAGAAAACCTTTAGTGTAGTTTATCGCAGATCTATTTGGCTTATTCCAGATAGAAAAATGTGGAGGCAATGGAAGGAGAGACCTCATAAGCCAAGCTTCAATCAAGTTGTTGAACCTGATCCATGGCAGATATAAAGGACTTTCTAGAGAAGGCTTTAAAACAGTGCCATCCAAGAAACCTTCCTTGTTCCTTACAGAAACAACAAGTTGAAATGATCTTTTCCAGGAAGAAAAACTAGAGGATGTTAATTCTGGACTTACAATCACTGAGCTATGATTTTCAAAATGATGAAGATAGTAAGGTGAAAAAGTGTCCTCTAAAGGATTGACTGTGCGATCAAAGATATTTGCTTTAGTTGACGCTGCGAATAGGGAAGCCATTAATGTGGTTTTGGAGCTTTCAAGAAGGTAACCATCTCAGATCTTGGCCTTTGATACCATGTTATAAGGCAGAAAAGAAGAAGAAGGAAAGAAGGGAATTAAGAAATGTAATTCTCATGTATATTCACAGTCTGCTATATGCCTTATATATACGAGTAAGTGGCTAGTGCTAGCTCACTACCTCAGCTAACCATATAATTTACATCTCATTAACTATGCTAACAAACCTAACAGATTAACTGACTATTTGTAACTACTCTTCCAGCTTGCTCAGTCTGATATCAGTATCCTATATAACTTAATCCTGGCAAATTAGGAAAAACGAATAGAAACAAGTTTTCCGACTCCATGATGACTATAATCATACAATGGACAAATTTCGAAACTTGAAAATGAGATTGAAAAAGCTCATCATGGAGGTATCCTTGAAAAAGTTCATATGAAGGAACACGATTGAAAAAGCTCATCATGGAGGTATCCTTTGAGAAAGTTCACATGAAGGAACACAAAAGGCAAAGAGGAATCCTCCTCCAGAATAATTGAGTATAGTTTTAAAGGAAAATCCAAGGAAAATGATGATGAGCCACCAGGGACAATTAATATGATTAGATGCATATAGTCTAAAGTTGAGAAAAGGATAAGAAAGCATATTTATGAAGGAGTAAAAATTACGCCAATGGAAGAATTATGCCAAAGCCTGATAACTTTCGACTCTGATATAGATAATAAAGTTTCTAAATAGATGGTTGCAATAAAAAGGATCTTAATCGGTAATGGCAATTCTACCATTTTGTTGACTCTTAGTGTATTTGAGAATTTAGTTCTTTAGAAAAGTTCCATTCTCTTTAATGGATTGGGGGATAAATCAATACAGATGATTGGCATTACAAAAGTATGGATAGTCATTAAGCGATAAAAAAAAATATTAAGGGAAATTTAGATTGAATTCACAATGATGGATATCGCTTTGTCTTACAATGCTATATTGAGACAACTCATTCTTAATAATTATGGTATTGTCATCAACATAAAATACTTATGCCTAAAATACTAGGTAATTGGAGGTACTGTGATAACAAGAGAAATTCAGAAATTTGTATAAGAGCATTATAGGAAATCAATGAAGGTTATCTGTTCGATCTCTTTTCCATTTGACCTTTTAGAAAAGCATGAGAAAATTATATTCCGAGAGCCAATTGACAATTATTATAGTACAATTGAATAAAGATAAGAAAGTCAACATAGGGTCTGCTTTAGAAGGCGAAAACCAAAACGTAGTGGTCAAAATATTAAAAGCTAAGAAATTCTAATGCGGAACCTCATATTAACAATGAAATCTAAAATCTCGTCACACAACTTGATGAAGAACGAAACTAAGATATCTTCTAAAAGATTGCTCTACTACACTTCCAACTAACCAATGTGATTAGAAGCGAAAATAATCAAGCGATTCTAGCTAGAGAATGCCACAAGATATTCTTGATAAATTAACTAAGTATAGAGTGAGAAATCCATATTAGAACGCCACAAAATTGAACCTTGATAAGTTTTTAAATAATGGAGAAGAACCAAAGTTGTAAGAATAAATTCTCACTCAGGAGAAAAATATCAAATCTTTACTTATTAATTTTTTCTCTACATATAAAATAAATACTATTTATAACTGAATATCTCCTAATCCTAGTTGGAATAGGAGAACAAAATAAATCATAATTGAAATATTCCAAACGTGGTATTTAACATGAATAATTTGAAATTCTCCTTGAGTCCTAATGATTTTTTGCTTTCCTAATTGAATACTCAAAAAATATCATAATGTTCTTATACTTAAAATTGTAGAAAAGTCTTGCTCCCGTTGTAAACGCATCAAGTTCACTTTTTCTTAGAGACATGAAGATGTGACGGGATTGACCAAGCAGTTATTACTCATAATATAAATGTAAATCTCTCGATGAAACTAATGAAGCAAAAAAAAGATAATTTATCCCCGAAGGACGTAAAGTAATTGTAGAGGAAATATGAAAATTAAAAGAGGTAAAAATCTTATTTAAGAGGTTTAATACCCGATCTAGATTAATTATGTTTTGTTGGTAAAGAAAGCAAATGGGTTAAATAAAAAATATCCCAAAAATCATTATTTGCTCCCCTTAATAAACAAACTGATAGATATTTTTGCTATTCAAATATAAATTTTAACCATTCTAATTCACATTTAATCTACTTCACTCAATTGCTTCATTCATATATCACTTCATTCGTATATTTAACAATAAAAATCCTTAAACCTTTTAATAAAGTTATAGAAATTTAATTTTATCATTTTATAAAATAAAACCCTTAATTTTACCACTAAATCTAAGTAGGTATTAATCTTACAAAGTATCTTTTATATTTATATATCAAAATTATTTATTATTTTAATTAAAAAAGTAAAATAAAAAACTTTAATAAGAATAAAAACAAAAAATAAATAAAATAATATTTTATTATTAAAATTCAGAAAAAAAATCTTATTTTTATCCTTTAAAACATGGCTAATAATCATATAAATCTTAGTTTTTGCTTTGACATATAAATCTTAATAATCATCATATAAATCACTTAAAATAATATTTTATTATTAAAATACAGAAAAAAAAATATTATTTTATCCTTTAAAATATGTCTAATAAAAAAAAACCTTAAATCGATGATTTACCTAATACCAGATTCAATCACCGGCACCAAATTGATTATGATTGGGAAACCTATACTAATCGTTTGAGAATAATCTTTTTCTTTATCATTGCCATCCTCTTCGTTTGCCTTTTTTTTTATTTTTTATTTTTTATTTTTTTAATTCCTTATACTCTTCTTCAGCATACCTACAATATCTTAGTGCAATTTTTTTTTTCAATAATTGTCTGGGAATTTTAGAATTGTAATTTCACTATTTAGCCCTCTTTAATAATTTGTTCATTACACGTCCTTTATCATCTTTTTGGACTTATTTGGATATCTGCATTGTGATTTTAGATGTCTACATTGTAGGGCAAAGTATGGGAGATACGAATTGAATGGCTGATGATGACATTTGAATGAGAAATATGGTTAGAAGTTGCAAAAGAGTTAGCGACATTAGAGAGAAAAGATAGAGATAATAAATATAAGGAGAAGAGAAAATAGAATAAATAAAAAATTAATTAATTAATTTTTCTGATCAGTGTTTAATGAGAGAGAAAGTATTATTTTTTAAAATTTAATAAATGTTATATCAATATGTATTATGCCATTTTGTAAATAGAATTCAAAAATAACATAGTTTAATATTCATAAATTTGATATAAAAAACCTCAAAGCTTTCGATATAGAGTCTCATAAAAGGATTTCGTTCAAGATTTCTATCAACAAAGCTAATCTTTTGAAGGATTCAATTTTTACTCACTAAATCTCTCAAAAGATTGATCATCTCCGATTTTAAAAGATTTAACAGATAGTCGAATCTATGAATCGATACTAAAATAATGAGTTTACAGATTCGATAATATTAATATAAAATCGGTCAAGACTATATTAATCGGTCAAGACCATATTCTTTGGTCTTGATGTTAATCCTAAATCAAATATCCGAAAAACACTCCAAATGATAAAAATGACTCAAAGAGTTCATATTCCTCAAGAGATTCTGAGTTCCACTTTAATTATAAGATAAATATCATAAGCGCCTATGAAAAAGGAGCATCTTAAATATATTATTATCAGAAGTAGTTTTTCTGAATTTGATTCGACAGTTTCCGATTCCCAAAAATTAACAGACAGTTGAATCTATAGATCAATATTGAAATACTGAGTTCATAAATTCGGTAACATCAATAAAAGAATCGGTAAAGATCAAATTTTTCGGTTTTGATATTAATCCTAAATCAAATATCTTAGAAACAATCTAAATGATAAAAATGATTCAAAGAGTCCATATTTTTCAAGAGATTCTGAGTCCCACTTTGATTACAAGACAAAAATTATGAGAGACAATAAAAAAGGAGCATATTAAATATATGATTCTCAAAAATAATTTTTTTTTTATAATTTTTAATTAAATAAATTACTAATTTAAATATTAAAGAAATTAGCAAATCGATTCACATAATATTTTTTTAATCTTATAAATTTATATCTTGATATTTCAATATGGAAAAAGATAAGAATATCAGGATATATAACTTGTAAATCTATTATAAAATGTAATATGAAGTTTTTTTTTTTTGTTATTTAAATAAAAGTTAAAAAAATTTTAAGTTACAAAATTAAGTTGTTCTACCCTAACGTTGTAAAACCCTAAATTAATGCATAGTCTCAATAAAAGTTATCCAAATAAAACTTTAAAAAAGATTATTTTACATTAAAAGGGAAAATTGCTTTTCTCCATTTGTGGTTGAACTGAAGTTGACCCATTTACACACGTGCCTTGATATGCGTAGTGGATGAAGATGTCAAAGATTGGGTGGGGACCATCTAATGAAGGACCTTACTGCTCATTGAAAATCCCAGTAGTTCCAATCCATCTAACACGTGGCCCAAATCAGACCACAATGGATGATTTATCTATTGTTTGATACAAGTGGATACAATTAATTTAAAGGGATTATCATTAAAATAAAAATTCTTTTAATAATAATAATTATTTTAGATTATAATAAAATTTAACTATTTAAATAATTTTTTAACAAATTTTAAATTTAAATAAAAAACTAATATAATTAACCAATCAAACTAATAAAATATCACACTATAAATCAATTAATAAATAGTATATTACTAAAAATTAAATTTAAAATCTTTTATTAATATATATAATAAAGTTTATAAAAATTAAAAAAAAGTATAGCTTAACTTTGGGCTATTGACTCAAATAATCTGAATATTTTTATCAATTTTAAAAAAATTAAATTTGATTTATTATTCTACTTGACTTTTTATGAACTAAAAATTTTAATTTTAGATAAATATTCAAAATAATTTACTCAATATTTGCATCAAATAAAATGTACGATGAGAAAATAAAAATTTAGTAGCTTTGTATATTTACATTTAATGTAATGTTTATCTGAAAAAAGAATTTATATGTTTTAAACTGAAAATATTTTTTTTAAATTACAATTTTACGTTCATATTGAATAAAATATGTAAAAAATTAAATTAAATATAAATTTAAATAAAATTAATTTAATAATAAAAAATCATAAAAATTAAAGAAAAAATATTTAAATGGATAATGATTATTTGCTATTAAGTTTAATAGTTATAAATTTAATATATTAAAAAATTTTAATTTTTAAATATTATAAATATTATTCAATGTTAAATCTATGTGTTTTTAAGAAACGGGTCATGTTTACATCAAATTTGAATATTTTCATTTGTGAAGTTTAAAAAAATTAAAACCTTTCACTTTTAGATGATTTCAAATTTTTTTAATAATTTGAATTATAATAAACATTAACTAAAATAATTTACCTATGACTTTAATTTTAATACTTTTAAATTTAAATCTATGATTATAAATAATATTTTTTAAAATAAATTTTATATAATTTAATAATTAGAGAAAAAATGAGGTGGTTAGAGTCTAATAGCGAAAAACTTTGGTGGACGAATGAAATAGTATATGAAAATAAAGTAAATGTGTAATAAAATATATACTTTCAACCAATATTTTCACTTGCTTTTATATTATAAAAAAATTATATTAGTTAATAAATTTATTTTTGAAAATTATATTTGTATCGATACAGTGGGTAAGAGATCCTATAATGATTAGTATTCTAAGGTTGTTAGAAAGAGTTCGCCAACTTTCTTAAGCGAATCGTCGTTGTAGCCAAACATCTTAGTCACTGGTGTTTGATATAAAGTAATTAAGACTGAATATTCTGGGTTTTTTAATTATGGGATCACTGCTTGAACTAATGAAATAGTGCTACCGTTTAACATATTTTGAATAAATACTGAATTATATCAATAATTGAATTATAATAAAATTATGTACCTCACAAATTTTAAAATTTAAAGTTAAATAGGAAATGCATTTAATTAAAATAAATATTTTTAGTTCATAATTTAAATTTAAGATAAAAATAATAAAATCTTATCAATTAATGGAATAAAATTTCAATTCAAATAAAAAACACACTTAATCAAATAAAATTTAGATATAATTTAATTATTAAAGATATCTTTAATTAATTTAAAATTAAATAAAATATTAATATAATTAAGTAATTAAATTAAAAATTTTTAAATAACAAAAATTATAATTGTATTTTTAAAAATTTTAATATTCTCCCACTTTTTTACTTTTATATACTGATGCTATATGAGACTTGTGCAAAGTAGGCAGTGAGCTGTCACCATAAAATAGAGTCACGTGACAAGAATCTGATAAATCTGTAAGTTGTCCCACTCATAGAAAAGAAGACCGGTTTCAGAACAGGTCGGCCTTAGGTTGGACAGACTCATTCTCTCAATTTTAGGGCGAGTCTTCTTAAGGAAGTTACCATTAAATATGTATAATTCAACAAATCCTCTATATGGCTGCGATCACGGGATTTTCAATCAATTAACCGGTGAAAATCCCTTACTAATAAACCGGCCACATCATTGCCAGATTATTAAGAAATGCTATATTTATCTCCATCTTCTTATAGTATAAAAGGAGAACGATCACACAAGCAAATGTACGCTATTCTCTCACACCAATACTCTAAATTTTAAAAATTATATTCGCTCTTCTCTTTAACTTACTAACTTGAGCGTTGGAGTAGCTGCCGTAGGCGCCAATCGCTTCATGTTCTTTGTCTTATAGGTAGTGTTAGTATATTTGCCCTAGATCATTATATTGGACCTTTTTGTATGTCATTTTGTTTATTAATAAAAGAGGTTTTATTATCATTATTATTTGTTTGCATGTTAGATAATAATAAGCAACTAGAAATGATTAACATTTCTGATTACTTATTATTATGATGATAATAATAAAATATGACTAGTATGATTATTGATTGATAATCATGAGATGATTATGTGTATGTTGATATAAATCAATAATCATAGATACTTGTTAGAGAATAAAATATTGGATGAACTCACATTGAGATCACTACATGGATTATTGTCATAAGTGAATCTCAAGATAGTTATATTTTAATCCTTTGACTTGAGACTGTTATAGTTTTCAATATAAGGACTGTTATGTTTTGACATAACTAAATATTATCTTTAATCGAATAATAATAAAGGTTATGATTGAGTATAATAGAAATTATGTAGAGGATATTGAATAATCAAAATAGAACTTGTCCCTCTCTTTGAGATAGATATCTTCTAGGCTCCTCGATAAGTGAGACTGAGAAATACATGACCATGCTCAAATGAATTGATAATGTGGTCAATATCATTTGGTTTTATCAGTCTACTTAGAGATTGAGAAATTATAAGTTTGACATTGACTATGGCTTATGTTCAAACTAGATATCATGTGACAAAGGGATTAATACATGTTCTGTTTATTAGGCTTTATCGGAATATCGATCTTCATATTAATTGGATAGTCATAACGTCTTGCTAGAGGCAGCTTATGATTTATGGGCCTTGTCGGACTGGGCCTATTGCCAATTAATGTGAGCTTATTGGATCACACACAAAAGAACGTCATTAATGTGCTATATCATATTAATGGGCTAAAAGCCCGTTAGTATAATTAATAATAATAAAGGTTTTATTATTAATAATATTAATTATTTGTTATTATAAGATAATAATATTTAAAATATCTGCAGTCTATCTATAACTGTTACATATAAAGGATTTTTTATTTTTCTTTTGAAAAGGACTTATCACATAGATATATTTGTTTCTGCGAGATTGTGATAGTTGGGATAAACACAACTTTTTTACGAAAAGAAGTGTGAGAAAACGAAAAGACAGAAAAGCGAGTGATCATAAAGTACTTCTTAGAGTTGCGTTAGAGAAAGTTTTTTGTGATCTTTTTCTGGGTTGCAGATTGGGAGCACATAGCTAATCTATCTGTTGAGAGAGCTAACACTCCAGACGAAAATGTTGATGTGGATACCATTGAGAGTGTTCGTTTCAGAAGCAGCACCATCAGTTTGGAACAGTTTCTTTTCGTCAAGTCTAAAAGGTTAGTCTTTTTATCCTTTCTTTCGAATTAAACGAAGCACTCAAATCCTGAAAGGGAAAACAAAGATCTTTTATTGTTCCGTTGTGTAAGTTTGGGTTGTAATGATCTCTGGGTTTCCTTACTGGTGGACCCATCACAGCACAACTTTGTTGGATAAATCACAACATAACTCTATTCTGATCAGGTCATCAATTTCTTTTTATCAACATCATTTGATTTTGTTGTCAAAAAATCCATTGAATTTTTTTTATTCATTTGGATTAAGACTGGCCTCTTATCCCCTTTTCTCTTAAAAAGAAATCTCTCTTTTATCTCTCAAAATGGTCGATAATTCACGAGCTGCTGTTAAGGTTGCTGCCGATGAGGATGCTATGGACAAGGCACACCCCCTATGGTCAGCGAAGCAGATTCCAAGAATCTAAGCATTAAGCAAATACTCCAATACATTAGAAGGTTGTAGGTTATTTTCAAGCAATACAAAGCTCGAAAAGAGGCGTCACTCGTGGCTCTTAGGGGAAGGAAAGAAGTCTCCGAAGATACCCCAAGGACTAGGACAAAGGCAATCCAAATATAGTCCAAAGGGAAAGAGAAGTTCAAGGAAGGAGAGCCATCATATGATATTCCCAAGTACGCTGGCTAGAAGCTAGGACAATTAGCTGCACAAAGATGCCAAGAAGGATGGGAAGAGGATAAAAGGACATGTTAGAAGCAAGGCCAAAAGCGAAAGAAGTAAGGGTATGAGAGAGACAAAAAAAGTTACTCTGTCTTCCGAGGAAGGAATGGCCAAGATAAATCTAAGAAATATACCCTTTTGAATGACTTACAAATGGATATTCTAATGTGGATCAGGAAAAATGACAAGAGGATCAGATGGCCTCTCGAACTCAACCCTAAAAAAGCTGAAAAACGAGACAAGACTAAGTACTGTCATTTTCATGGAGACCACATACATGTAACGGAGGAGTGCCAGCAATTAAAAGACGAGATCGAAAGATTAGTAGGGAATGACACACTTCAGAAGTTCATCAGAAAGAGTAGAAAAGATAGGAGGCCTGAGCTTGAGGTAACAATTCTCAAAACCACCCCTTGACAGTGAACCTGTGGGAGATTATTCATATGATTGCAGGAGGACCGAGTGTTAATAGGGGTGACAATAAGGAGAATATCACAGATGTCCAGCTTCTGAGTCAAACTCTGAGTTTTGAAATTAGTCAAGTCAGATGATCGAGTCTTTTATTCTATCTTTAGAGAAATATTTGTGATTTATGAAAATGTTATAAAACTAGGATGCATTCTTCAATCTTCTTTTTTGATAGAAAAATTAAAATTATTGGATGGATGAAAGCGTAGAAACAAGAACAGAGGTCACAAGGCCATCCAGACGATGGTATGCGAAAATAAACATTCATAAGAGACCGCAGCTCCATTGGCCATGGGTCTACAAATATTCATGACAGACCATAGCTTCGTTGGGCATGGGTCTCGCATATAATCCGAGCGTCGGTCTGGAGAAACAAACGTTCATAAGAGACCATAGCTCCATTGAGTATGAGTCTCGCATATAATCTGGGCATTGGTCCATAGAAACAAATATTCATAGGAGACTGCAGCTTCATTGGGCATGGGTCTCGTATATAATCCGGGCGTTAGTCCGCATAAACAAACATTCATAAGAGACCGCAGCTCCATTGGACATGAGTCTTGCATATAATTTGGGCGCTGGTCTGCATAAATAAATATTCATAAGAGACCGCAGCTCCATTGGGTATGGGTTTTGCATATAATCTGTATAACGACCCGGAAATCGGACCGCTACCGGCGCTAGGATCCAGGTCGGCTTAAGGCTGCCGGAACCCATAGCAAGCCTGACATAAAACCTGAAAACCTGTTTAATCCCATACATGATCAAGAATATACATAAAAATTAAAACTTTTCTTTCATACATTCTCTCATACCCCAAACTCAACCTGTGCATGTACTGAACATAAACATAACTATAAACATTGACCCCTCTTTGGGATCTCATCAAAGCCCCAATGGGTGACATAACATGCGTTGAGTTGGTTTACATCTACATCATAAAACATCTGAGATCATGTATTAAAAGGGATAACAATACTCTATGGTCAAGCACACCTCTAACATCCATGAACATTTTTACATCACATTTCTATACTGTATTTATACATAACATCTCAACATTTTTCATGTCCACACTATCTATTATATAACCAAGACTTCATTACTCTTGCTGACCTCCTGGTCTACCCTGTACCTGCAAACCTGGGGGTTAAGGGAGAGGGGTAAGCTATAAAGCCCAGTGAGCAGAATAATAAAACATTTAAAACATATGGTAACATGGAATGCATCACATCACAATCATATCACATCAAGGATGAAGTTGTCACCAATAGTCCTCTACATGGTCCAACTGTGCCAGGGGCGTAGAATGGGCCTCACTGGTCTTTCTCTTACATAACATAGCATAACATAACATTCCAACTGTGCCAGGGGCATAGAATGGGCCTCACTGGTCTTTCTCTTACATGGTGCCAGGGGCGTAGAATGGGCCTCACTGGTCTTCCATACCGTATCATCATCATATCGTGACATATGAGGACTAAAGGATCATTCAACATTCATCCGCATCATCAACATATTATGCAATGCAACATATTCGTGAGTTCTAATGCAAGCACCCTATTATATCTCATGGCATTCATGATGCGTGAATCATGCTAAAACTGATTTATTCATTTTAAAGCATAAGAGTTATTCCACTCACCTCTGGCTAGTTCTGACAGACACAGAAACAGCTGAACTCACTGCTGAGGTCCTCGATTCCTCGGGTCCGAACCTACACAGGTGGACTCAAATGAGGGACCAAATATACATGAACATGACTCTGGGATACTCCCCAAAAACCCCCTAAAAACACCTCAAAACATTCATGGAATACATGCAAAGGAAGGCTGAACAGGGCACTTTCGGCGGCAGGTTCGGCGGCCGAAAGTCCCTCCAGAGCCAAAAGTCAGGCAGGTTCGGTGGCACCTTCGGCGGCCGAAACTCCCAGACAGAGACGAAACTCATGCATGTTCGGCGGCACTTTCGGCGGCCGAAACTGCCCTCCAGAGACGAAAGTCCTCTTTTGGGGGCAGGCTTCGGCAGCCGAAGGCTGCTTCCACAAGCGGGTTCGGCGGCCGAAAGTTCCTTCGGCGGCCGAACCTGAGTTTCTCCAAAGTGGCAGAAACTCAGCTCCAACATGCACAAACGCCTCCCAAACCTTTCAAACATGCATAAACCTATTCTACAACACTCCCAAACATACACAATCAAGCATACAAGCTCATAGGGGTCTCAAACTAGCCTAAACCCCAACTACAACACATCAAACATACCCACATTGCTCAAAACACACATTAAACCCATAAACTCAAAACAACCTAAACATGCATTTCTACTTCAAGAAACAACTTATAACTTGTTTAAAACATAAAGTGAGCTCAAGATCGGCCCTTACATCTTGAAGATCGAGAGGAAAACGACCCTAGCTTGGAGATGGGAGAGATTTGAGTTTCTTGAACCTCAAAGCTCCAAAACTTGCTTTATACTTGAAAATCTTCAAAACAAAGTGAAAACTAGTGAAAATCGTGAAAGATTTGAAGGAAGAAACTCAAGATCGGTGAGGGACGGTGGAGAGCTCACCTTGGCCGAAAGTGGGGAGAAAAACTCGCCCGTTTTTGGCTAAAGGACCCCTTTATAGGTGGCTGGCCAGGCCACATTCGGGAGCCGAACGTGCCTCTGCATGCATGCCATGTTTGGCGGCCGAACATAAGGTTTGGCGGCCGAACCTGGGCTTCCCTCACTTATGCTTTCGGGGGCCTAAAGCACTCCCGAAGTGCATGCATGTTCGGCGGCCGAACTTGAGGTTCGGCGGCCGAACCTGGGTCTCCCTCCAAGATTATTTTCATGCAAAAACTCATTTCCTTTTTACTTAAAACCATGAAATACATTGAAACATTTTATGAAAACATGTTTCTACCCTACTAGAGGCTTCCGACATCCGAGATTCCACCGGACGGTAGGAATTCCGATACCGGAGTCTAGCCGGGTATTACAATCTGGGTGTTGTTTCAGAGAAACAAATATTCATAAGAGACCGCAGCTTCGTTGGGCATGGATCTCACATAACAAGGCATTTAATGCCAAGCCTCAAGCCAGGTATAAGTCAGGCCGATCTACTGAGTGTTAGTCCCACTTAACAAGAACTTTCTAAGACATTTAATGTCAGGCCTCAAGGCGGGTTGTTTCAGAAAAATAAATATTCATAAGAGACCGCAGCTTCGTTGGGCATGGGTCTCACATAACAAGGCATTTAATGCCAAGCCTCAAGGCAGGTATAAGCCAGGCCAATCTACCGAGTGTTAGTCCCGCTTCACAAGAACTTTCTAAGACATTTAATATCAGGCCTCAAGATAGGTAAAAGCTAGGCTGACCTACTGGGTGTTATTCCCGCTTCACGAGAAGTTTCTAAAGCATTTGATGCCCAAACCTTAAGGCAGGTATGAGCCAGGCCGGCCTACCAAGTATTAGTCCCGCTTCACGAGAAGTTTCTAAGGCATTTAATATCAGGCCTCGAGACGGGTATAAGCCAGACTGACCTACCGAGTGTTAGTCCCGCTTCATGAGAAGTTTCTAAGGTATTTAATGCCAAGTCTCAAGACGGATATAAGCCAGGCTGACCTACCGAGTGTTAGTCCCGCTTCATGAGAAGTTTCTAAGGTATTTAATGCCAAGTCTCAAGACGGATATAAGCCAAGCCGACTTATTGAGTGTTAGTAATTCACGAAAAGTTTATAAGACATTTAATGCTAGGCCTCAAGGCGAGTATAAGACAGACCGACCTACCGGGTGTTAGTCCTTCTTCACAAGAAGTTTCTAAGATATTTAATGACAGGCTTCAAGGTGGGTATAAGCCAAGAACACAATTCTAAGACCACATCGTTAATTTCTTTTTAACAACATCATATATAATATGTATATATATAAATAAATAATTAAATATTAGATACATTTTCATTTTGCTTAAAAATTTTTATTCTAAGACCGTTTGTTTTCTGAAAGAACTCGTGTGTTATATGGAAAATGTTTTCATAAAAGAATTTTTTATTTTAAACAAAAGTAATTTATATCTTTATTATTTGCATGTAATGTTAAAAAATAAAAATATTAATAAATTTATGCATATAAAAATTTTAAAATATTAATAAAATTCTTAAATATAAAAAATCACTTTCTGGTTTTCCTTAAATTCAAATAGTTAATTTTTCTTTTTATTTCAGAAAATTTTATTGTTGATTAATTTTTCTTAATATTCTAAACATAACAAAGTAAAACATCATTTTTTTATGAAATATATTTTTTGGAATGAAATATTATTATAAACTTCAGTAACAAACGCCTTTTTCTAAAAAATTAGAAAATTTTTATTTTTATTCTAAGTTTTTTTTATAGTTTTATAATATTTTAAATTTTATTTTTTTAGTTAAATTTTAACTTTTCAAAAAAAGTATTTCATTTTTTTATAAAAATTAATTTATAATTATAACAAACTAGAATTTAAGGATGAACAGCACTGCGGATTTCAAATATATAAACTTTAAAAAATTTAGATAATTAAAAATTTAAATGAATTAAATTTAATTTTATATTTAATTTTAAACATTAAATATTATAAAAAAATTTAAAAAATCTTTAACACAGAGAAATTAATTAATATTTTTTTAAATTTAAAAAATTAATTAATAATTTTTTTTAAAATTATAAGAATTAAATTGTAAAATATTTAACAGTAAAATAAATAAAATAATTAATTAATAAATTTTTTAAAATATTAAAAATATTTTAATATAATTTTTAAAATTAAAATACTAAATAACGAGTTTCTTCCGACTAAATTTTCCTACTTTTTAATTCACTGGTCTACTGGCGCCTGTGGAACCGACAGGACAGGGAACCTTGGCTCTTGTGTTTGTTTCAGAATAACTAATAAAAAACAGTAATTTTTAATGTAGTCTCCCAGTTTAGAAAACACTGTTTATTTTTTTACCTGTATTAGAAATATTATATATTACTATTTATACTTTTATATTATATATAAAAATAAAAAGAGAGAAATAATGAATTTTTTTATTTTTAATTAAATATTATAATAATAAATTAACTCCAAAGTTGATTGGATATTAAATTTATTGTTATTTTTAAAATTTAAATTTAATTAATTAGGTTGATATTCTATTTAGATTTATTCATATTCCATTCAAAATTTAATTTAAATTAATTTTACAATTTAAAGTTTACATAAATACAAAATTCTTCGTCTTATAATTAATTTGTATATCATTGGTTTTTATATTATAATTTAAAATAATAACTATATCATAACCATAAGAATTTTTAATTAATTCATAATTTTAGAATAATATAGTTTTTTTGAAATTGGTAAAAAGGAATTCTATTGGATGAGTTGATAATTTAAGCAATATTTTACTTAAATAATTTTTTTATTCAAAAATTTTAAATTTTAAAATTTATATCAATATCTATATTATATAAAAAGGTGAAAAAAGGAGAAATATTTGATAATTTTATTATTTAAAATTTTAAAATATTTAATAATTTTATTATTTAAAAAATAGAAAGTGATAATATAAAACTATATTTACGATTAAATTTTTATCGAATCAAATTTCGAATAGTTTATAATTTTATTTCGATTCAGTTTTATAATATATATATGTATGGCTCACTTAATTTTTAATCATTAAATTTCAAATATTGTAAAAATTTAAATAATAATAATAATAATAATAAAAATTTATGGTAATCAATTAAATTTATTTATGAAATTTCAGTGATAAATATACTCATTACATCACGGCAATACAAGCAATAGATAACAGCATAATAAAAATAAATTATTTTATGTAATCACTAAAAGAATTTAAAATTTTCACCAACTCCATTTAAATTTTTTTTAGTGATTCAAAGGCTTATCAATAATAACATAGTGATTAATAAGCTGAAAATTTTCAATTTTTCTAAATATCTACATCATGTGAAATATCTAATCAATTTTTTAGTAATATATGATGACCGCTGGATTTCTCCACTTCGGTCTAGGGCCAAACCCATGATATCAGCCCATTACTTAGAGATCCTCAAGTCTCCCTTATGATCTAGGCCCAGCCCGTCAGCACGATCAGTCTTGAGATCGGGTTCTATTCCGACTCCACAATCAGGCCGGCCCAGCTCTAATCCCATCTTTCAGCCTAGCCCAGAGAAAGAAAGGCAACCAACCCACTCGCCTGATGGGCCCATCCGCACACGCGTCTGGGAGAATCAGGGGGCATAACGCATGGGGCAGCGATCTGATTTCCTCGTACATCGATATCAACGTACCAGGGACAGGTGGCCCAATGACATACATTCTTTTACACGTCACTAGCGGACAAGAGAAAACATATAAAAGGAGAAATTCTCTCCTCTAGTTCTAAGCTTTTTCCAGTTTTACAGAACCCGTTGTTAAACCCTATTTTCTGGATCTCAGATCATCAATTGGCGCCGTCTGTGGGAACGAAGGAGATCTTTTCATCGCTGGAGTTCCACTCTTACAATACCCACTGAGATCCACAATGGCTAACCACAACAAAAACAACGTCACTCCAAATGACCTGAGTTCTGCCCAAGAGGGGCAGCAGTTCTCCTTTTCTAGTCTCACAACACCAAACAACCAAACTCCCATCCCTTTCAACTCCTCGCCAAGCTTGGCAAGGAATGCTTCCGCCGCTACCTTGTCCAATTAGGACCTCCAAACCACGGCCCTCCAACTACAAAACACCGCCCACTGGTTGGGGCAGATAATGCAGCAACGGGGCCTTAGCACCCCATCAAACGTATTGCCAGTGGTAGAAAAGCCCCAGACCAATGAACCTCAACCTACCCACGACCATCCCCAAACAGTTAGCCGTGAAACCGGAGAAAGGGAGAGAAGAGCTGGGGAAGAGGAAGAACCGGAGGCCAGGGTTCATGGAAGGAGAATGAGAGAGATGATTGAGAACGATGGGGCAGACAGTTATTCTGCCGAGACAACAAAGTGGACGAGAAGCGAAGTGGAAGAGAAGGAATACCGTCTGGAGAAGACGCCCAAGCAGGAAGATGAGAGTGTAGACCAAAAGCTGCAAAAGATGAGAGAGCAGCTTTTGGCCGAGCTGGGAACGAGGGATCAGAACCAGACTCCTGCCCACCTCTTCACCCTTCTCGAAGTGGGTGCAGCAGGAGACTGTTCCCAAGAAGTTTATGATGCCATCTATGGCCGCGTACGACGGAGCTGGAAACCCCCGGGAGCACGTCTTGAACTACAAGACCTTCATGGAGTTGCAAACTTTGTCAGATGCCTTGATGTGCAAGGTATTCCCTACGACGCTCTCAGGGCCAGCACGGGCGTGGTTCAACAGCCTTGAAGACGGAAGTATCAACAGTTTTGGAGATCTGGCCACTCGTGTCATCAGCCGGTTTGTCGCCGGGGTACCCGCAAATAGAAAGACGAGCTACTTGGAGACGATCAGGCAGAAGAGAGACGAATCGCTCAGGGAGTACGTTGCCCGTTTCAATACGGAGGCCCTACAGATTCCCAAGCTCGATAAGGGAAGGGCTGTAGAAGCCATGCAGAAGGGGACGACCTCGGCCGAGTTCTTTGGCTCATTGAGCAGGAAGCCTCCGACCTCACTGGCCGAGCTGATGAAGCGGGCTGAAAAATACATAAGGCAGGATGATGCCTTGGTGATGAGCAGGTTCGCCAGGGGAGCGACAGATAAGGGGAAAGCACCGGAGGAAGGGCGGCCGGAGAGGCACGAGAAAAAGCATGGCAAGAGGCCTGGGCCTTACAGACAACCCTAGGAGCGAAGGGACCAAAGACCTCTCCCTCCTCGGGTCTCAGAACAAAGGTCACTCCCTCCGTGGGTGCCAGAGAAACCGACCCCTCTCAATGCCTCTAAAGCCGAAGTGCTCATGGCCATCCAGGATAAGGAGTTCCTCCAATGGCCCAGGCTGATGAAAACGGAAGCAAACCAGCGAGATCCTGATAAATATTGTCAGTACCATCGCACGCACGGCCATGACACCAATAACTGCTTCCAGTTGATTGCTGAGATCGAGAGGCTGATAAAGAGGGGACACCTCAAGAACTTTATAAAGAAACAGGAAGAACAAAGGCCTCAGCCGAACCCAACAGGACAGACACTCAGGAGAGTGGG
Organism: Manihot esculenta; assembly: GCF_001659605.2. Taxonomy (NCBI): domain Eukaryota; kingdom Viridiplantae; phylum Streptophyta; class Magnoliopsida; order Malpighiales; family Euphorbiaceae; genus Manihot; species Manihot esculenta. The sequence goes on along the minus strand of NC_035177.2, from coordinate 6,160,874 downwards.
AGCAGGGCCAGTGAATGACGGGTCCGGTGGAACCATCAATATGATCGTTGGAGGAACAAAAGGTTGAATAAGCTGGTGAAGCAGAAGAGGTACTTTCCTTAGAATATTTGTGAAAAGAAATTCTTGTACTATGAAAACATAAATGGATGAAATAACACCACCTTATAATAATGCAATGATTATCTCTATTATTGAGTATTAACTCTCTCAGGAAAAGAAAAGAACAGATGTCAAGAGACCGCCTAAAGATAGAAGACCAGGATCTCATCAGATCTCCTGGAGCAAAAACGGTCAGGATCCCGTTAGATCTCCTGGAGCAAAAACGGCCAGGATCTCGTCAGATCTCCGGGAGCAAAAACAGCCAGGATCTCGTCAGATCTCCTGGAGCAAAAACGGCCAGGATCTCGTCAAATCTCCTGGAGCAAAAATGGCCAGGATCTCGTCAGATCTCCTGGAGCAAAAACGGCCAGGAGCCCTGAAACACAGCACGTATAAGGCTCGTCATGAAAACAAGAAATTAAGTATTGACTTCACAGTGAGGAAGATGAAATTCCGAACTCCTGAGCCCGTCACACAAATAGCGCAAAAGCTGTAGCGAAAAAGCCTAAGCAAAAAAAAAACAAAAATCCGAGCTCCCTAATCCGCCGAATGGACAAACTCACGACAAAAGCAAGAGATCGGGCCCACAGCTCGGATTAACTCACAGTAAACAAACACTTAGTAAAAATGACCCTGAAGTAAAAAAAAAAAAGCGCTGAACTCCCCATCCCAGTGGAGCATACAGCCCAGACCGCACCTACTGACAAAAGATCACCTCAAGAGGGACCAGATATCCAAGCTCATTACCAGACAGAGAGGTAAAATCGTCTAAAATAAAGCAGCACCACTCCAAATGAAGTCTAGGGATTTACCCCCTCACCACTCATGTAATAAATGCTGAGGCGGTAAAGGGGGCAACTCGAGAAGAAATCCAAGGGCATAAGCAGATGAGACCCCAGCTTCAGCTCTTATCAAATCAGAACTAAAGGCAAAAAGGCCAGCCCTGCTCATCACCTTTAAAGGTACATGATCTGACTTATTATTATTATTAAACAAAGGCTGTATGTTCGAGCTCATAGTAACGAAGTAATAAGAGAAAAATGAGGATGCCCTCACAAGAATCATAGGTCAAGAGTCCAGCCCACCGTTAAAAACAGAGCTCACGGGTACGGCTAGTCCAGCTCGGAAAGAGCTTACAGATAGGAAGGCCTTAGTAAAATAGATAAATTTATAAGTCAGAGACTAAGTCTCTTGCTAAGTTTTCAGCCCTGATTAACTGAGGGGCAAGAAATGAAATGCGATATAGTCAATTACTTACAAGATTTATTAAACACCTCCTAAATGTTTTATTCGCCAATTAAACAAATTAGACTGTTTAGACAGAATAAGTAGCCCGGTGAGGAGGTAAGAACATCCCAAATATGAATAAAGCCAGAGAAATGAATGACAATCAAAATAACCCAACATACCAACACAAAAATTAAATTTCATTAAAAGGAAAAGTAATTACAACCTACTTTACAATCTACTCTACTGAAGGAAAAACAGTCCTCAAAGGACTTACATGCCTAGGGGCATTAACATCTACATTACCTTCTGTACTATCTACATTTACATTATCTACATTACTGTCTATGGGAGGCCCAGCACCTTCTGGCTCAGACCCCCAATGCCCACAAAAAGCACGACCTCCAGCCCCCGAGACCCAGCATCTCCATCTCCCAACTCGGCGCCTGCCTCAGAGGGCCCAGCTGCAGTACGAGGAGCCTTTTTGGGCAAAGGTCTGTCATCCTCCCTGTAAAGCACCTCCTCGCCATCAGAGTCTTCCTCTGCAGCTCGGAGTTTAGCCAATAGGATGGATGGGTTATGTCTGGCATCCCTCAAGCCTCGATTGTACCCAGAGATGAACATGCGGAAGCCCTTATTCCATACAGCAGTTTTCATTTCATCAGAGCCTTGGAATTCCACAAGTCACTTCTCACAGGCCTCAGCTATCTTGGCTTTAAATTCAGAAGAACTTTTATAATCCTGAAGGTGAGCTTCACAGGCCTGTTGGATCTCTTTCTTCAGCTCGGGGGACTCCTTATACTCCCTTAGACACTTCTCGACCTCCAGCTGGACCCTATCCTCAGCCAATTTGACCTCTTCGAGTAGAGTTGAGCACCTCGTCTCCAAGGATTTGACTTGTTGGCAGAGTTGCTGATTCTGAAGTTTGGACTCCTCTGCCGCCAAGGTCAAGCCCTTAACACTATCAGCTTGCTTGCTCAGCTCCTGCTTCAGGACCACAACCCGAGCTACGACTTCACTCTTTTGAGCCAGCACGGCATCGAATTTTACCTTCAGCTGCTCATGCTGGCGCTGGACCTCCTCCTTCTGGCTCACGGCCTCGTCCCTCTCACGCAGAGCATCCACTATGGAGGACAGCTGCTTCAGAACTTCCTCACAACGGGCCTCTGCTGCAGCTGCCCTCTCGTCAGACTCTTTAAAAACCCTCCAGGCGTGAGATAACTCCGCCTCTAGGGACTTGGCATGCTCATGGGCTGCAGCCATATTACCCCGAGCGTCACCCGTGGCAGACAGATTTTCCTCTAAACGGGCCTCCTTAACCCGGCGATCCACAAACTCCCGGAGAGAGTGGTCACGAGCGTCCACCTCCATGAAAAGGCCCATCACCTAGCGCAAAAAGAAAAAGCTTCCATAACAAAGAAACAAAGAAAATTAGAATACGAGCAGAAACCAGAACGAACGACTTACCATTAGGAGCATCTCCCTGATCGTATCTCCCAGCTCCCCCCGAGGTCGAGACCGGAACGCTGCCTGCTCCCTGGTAGAACTAGCTAGAAGACCAGTGAGAGCAAGCAAGCGTGGGTCTGAAGCCTCTGTGACGCCACCAAATATTCGCTCCTTGATAATTTCAGCGACAACACTTGCGGGAGACTGGTGGGTGATGTCCTCTGCGTTCAAAATGTCGTTGTCAGGAGTAGACAATAGGGGTATCACAGGAACATCCTTCTTCTTCTCAAGAGGAGGAAGAGCTGGAGCTGATCCCTTGGAAGCCCTGGATTTCTTCCGAGCAAGACCTGGGTCCGACCCTCCGGCCTTCTCTGCGACACGTCCATCACTAGCAAGGCCGGATCCAACCTCATCAGGAGCAGGGGCATCTCCGGTAGGGGCCTCCTGAACATCTTTGTCTATAAGGATAACCTCTTTTCTTTTTCCTGGAGCTTCTTCTTCAGTAATGGAGACCTCAAGTCCCACAGCAGAAGCATCCACAGGAGGAAGGATAGGGTCCGTCCTCGCCAGTCCGGAGTCCTCAGCCACTTCAGAAATAATTCTTGGAGTCTCTTCCGCCCCCTGAGTAGAAGAGCGTCGAGGCCAAGGGGCTTGGGAGGATGGAATGGCCGAGCTTGATCTACTGCGGCTGGATGGCTGGGAAGACTTGGCTCCTCGGGAGCTCGACTTAGGAGCTCGGGAAGATGTCAAAGCAGGAGCTCGGCTAACTGTCCTGGAAGAAATAACCTGTGCCACCTCCTCAGTAGCCTCTTTCACCGATAGCCCAGCCCGGAGAGCATCCAGAGCCGCGTTCATGCTCTCCCGGGACAGTATAAGGTTCTTCGGGGGCTTGATCTGGTCCATCTTCACGTCGAAAGCTGCAAAAATCCAAAATCAATACGAAGTAAGATAACAAGCCACACAGATTACAAAGGCAAAACGACACAGCTAAGTGGAGTAAAGTACCCGCGTCTCTAATATCATGAAGATTAGACACAAACATACACTTCTCGACATCATACTTCTTTTCAACAGAAGTCAGTCGAATATACACGACCTGCTCAGTGAGGCTCAGCTGGGGCAGGTCATTGCAGTTCAGTGAAACATCCTCCTAGGAGAGTTCTAGGTCCCAGATGAGCCCGGACTCCTTCTTGAGCTCCACTACTGCAAAGCCCTCCATCCAGCCCTTTATTGAGTCTTTATGACCCGAAAAGATTGAAAGCCCCCCCAAGGGGAAAAATAATAAAAACCCTGGATTGCTCTGACTAATCGGAAGAAAGAAACAAACAAATGCACCGTGGGTGTGAACCCCCAGCTCAGACATACAGATTTGAAGGAGGACATGAACAGAATGGAATTGGGAACTAGCATCCGAGGAGTTATCCTGAAGTACCGGAAGACCTCGGTAAAGAAAGGAGAAAAGGGGAAGGTTAAGCCAAACTCCCTCTGTTTAGCGAAAAAGACCAGGCTAAGATCCTTTTGGGGATCGATTAGGTCAGAGGGGGGAGGATCAGGAAGAACGATCCTCTCGTTCGGGTAGGGGGCCCGAATGCGAAAGAGAGGGGTATCTAAATACTCCCTAGAGAAGAAATTTTTGAGGGTAGACGGAGTGACATTAGACTCTACTCTAAGAACGTCGGGAAGTTTTGGGCTATCCATAGAAGGACAAAGAGGAGAGCGTACCTTGAAAGTGGCTGGGGCAGAAGGACGATGTAGGCAAATCGCGCAGAAGATAGAAGAGAGCAAAGGTTCCGAAAAGACAGAGAGTATTTGAAATTTGAAACAGTGATGAGATGAAGAGATGTTCTGAATAGACTTGTCCTTTAGGCTGCGCGATCATTATTACTCTCGGTATTTACCCACTCATCAGCCAGACAATAACTGACGAGAAGGTAAAGGGGCAATTGATGACCGCTGGATTTCTCCACCTCGGTCTGGGGCCAAGCCCATGATGTCAGCCCATTACTTAGAGGTCCTCAAGTCTCCCTTATGATCCAGGCCCAGCTCGTCAGCACGATCACCCTTGAGATAGGCTCTATTCCGACTCCACAATCAGGCCGGCCCAGCTCTAATCCCATCTTTCAGCCTAGCCCAGAGGAAGAAAGGCAACCAACCCACTCGCCTGATGGGCCCATCCGCACACGCGTCTGGGAGAATCAGGGGGCATAACGCATGGGGCAGCAATCTGATTTCCTCGTACGTTGATATCAACGTACCAGGGACAGGTGGCCCAATGACATACATTCTGTTACACGTCACTAGCAGACAAGAGAAAACATATAAAAGGAGAAATACTCTCCTCTAGGTCTAAACTTTTTCCAGTTTTACAGAACCCGTTGTAAAACCCTATTTTCTGGATCTCAGATCATCAATATAGATAAAAAAAAAAGAACAATTTTAACGGTAACTTTCACTCGTCTGGAAAAGGTGGTCTTTAAGAATGAAGCAATTTTGATCATTATCTATTCTAAAATTTATAGATAAAATCAGAGAAAAGGTACTATTTTTCCCTCTTCTTATTTTTATATATAGTGTAGAAATATAAATAGAAGTATAGAATTATAGATTAAAAATCTTAATAAAATATTGAAAAAAAAAACTGATGATAACTCAAGTATTATCTCGTCATTTCTTGTCACGTACTATTATGTTCTTAATACTTTTGAGGGTGTATAACGACCCGAAAATCCGGACCGCTACCGGCGCTAGGATCCAGGTCGACTTAAGGTCGCCGGGACCCGTAACAAGCCTAACAAACATCCTGTATAGCTGGTATAATCCCAAACGTGATCAAACATATCCATAAAACATTTAAAACTTTACCTTTTACCCAGCTTGACCTGTGTATGCACTATGACTGAACTCATAGAACCCCTAGGGTCAGCATACCCTATGTCAAACTCGGTCCAACACATATATCGACATGAAATAAAACTCATGTATAAAGGGATTAACCAACTCGGGCCAAGCACAATACTATAACTCTGAACATATAACATAATATCATTATGCAATACAACTCTTTTTACATCAATACATACCCTTACATTACATCATGTCCACTACTATTCTATTACATGCCATAACCATAACCGTATCTCGTCGTCTTCCTGAACTACCTCTGACCCTGCAAGCCTGGGGTTAGGGAAGAGGGGTGAGCTAAAAAGCCCAGTGAGCAGAAACCATAAAAGAAAACAATTCATTTTTAACGTATGCTATCATGGAATGCGTCACATCACAAATATATCACCTCAAGGATGAATTTGTCACCAATAGCCCCCTACATATCAATCTCGTACCATAACAAGCCAACAATACTCTATGCCAGGGGCGATACGGCCACGCCTGGACTTCATATGCTCTATGCCAGGGGCGATACGGCCACACCTGGACTTCTCATGCTCTATGCCAGGGGCGATACGGCCACACCTGGACTTCTCATCTCATTTCATATCGTACATGCCATATCACATCATTCTATATCATGTCATAACATACTGAGGGCTAGAGGATCATCCAGTATCCATCCACATAATTATCATCGTATTATGCAATGCATCATATTCGTGAATTCTAATGCAAACAACCTATTGCATAACATGGTATTCATGATGCATGAACATGCTTGAACATGCTGAAAATATTTGATTTAAAACACAAGGGTTAGTTCCACTCACCTCTGGCTAGCTCTGGACTAACTCTGAAGCAGCTAACACTGCTAAACACCTCAGTTCCTCGGGTCTGGTCCTACATAGGTGGACACCAGTGAGGTGCCAAACATACTCTAAACAACTCATAAACAACTACCCAAAAACCCCCTAAAGCATCACTTAAACATGCATAGAAAATACTCAAGAAAAGGCTGGACAGGGCACTTTCGGCGGCACCTTCGGCGGCCGAAAGTCCCAGACAGAGACGAAAGTCAGGCAGGTTCGGCGGCACCTTCGGCGGCCGAAACCTCTCTCCAGAGACGAAAGTCAGGCACTTTCGGCTGCCGAACATTACCTTCGGCGGTCGAAAGTTTGCTTTCAAGCCAAAACTCAACTTTCGGGGGCAAGGTTAGGCGGCCAATCCCTGCATCCTCAGGCAGGTTCGGCGGCCGAAACCACCTTCGGCGGCCGAACCTGAGTTCATCCAGAACTCAGCCTTTGTGCATTTCAAGCCTCCTAAACCTTCCATACACCCCAAAACAAGCACCCAACTTCTCAAACACATGCATACATCCTTAACCATGCACAAAGGAGCTCAAACAAGCTTAAACTCCCAAAAACAACATCTAAAGCATACATAGATAGTTTATGACCCACATAGGCCAAAACCATCAAAACAAACCAAACCTCACATACTCTCTCCTAATCATGCATACTCTCTCCCATATGCTCAAGGGGCTTGAAAACTAACTTAAACCCCAACACAAACATCACAAGAACATACATTATCATACATTGGGCATAAAACCCACATAAACCCTAACATGCATATCTACCCATACTCAACCATCAAAACCTCTTAAAACTCACTTAAAACTTCATGAAACGTAAAGGAAAGCATAGATCCACACTTACCTCTTGAAGATCGAGGGTTTGTGCGAGCTCTAACTTGGAGATGGGAGGAAACTACTCCTTGGGTCTCCAAGCTTCAAAAACTTTGATCTAAGCTTGAAAACTCTTCAAAACAACCATGGCACTCATAAAAATATGAAGGAGATGAAGAAAAACATGAAAATGACCAAAGGAGGACATGAACACACCTGAGCTCGAGAATGGGGAGAAAACTCGCCCATTTTCGGTCTGAGGGGCTTTTTTATAGGTGGCCAGCCAAACCTCCTTCGGCGGCCTAACGTGCATGCAAAACACCCCCATGTTCGGCGGCCGAACTTGAGGTTCGGCGGCCGAACCTGGTTTGTTCAAACAAGGCTTTCGGAGGCCAAAAGCACTCCCGAAACCTTCCCATGTTCGGCGGCCGAACTTCACTTTCGGCGGCCGAACCTGGCAAAACCTCCTTGGTCTTTTCTTTTTCAAAACTCAATTCTTTTTCATTTAAAACCATGAAATCAGTAAAAATCATTTTAGAAATCACATTTTACCCCTCTAGAAGACTCTAGCATCATCAAAATTCCATATTCCAACGGAGATTCCGCCGGAAGGTAGGGATTCCGATGCCGGAATCTAGCCGGGTATTACATTCTTCCCCCCTTTAAGAACATTCGTCCTCGAATGTTCAAACATAGCATCTAACATACATAAGCAAGCAAGCAACAAGCAAGCAAAACCTAAAAACCTCTCTTCTAAAAGAGAGACACGGTCATTGCTGGAGTATAAACTCTCGGTCTCCCCGGTGAACTTTTCATCTTAAGGTGATTCTAAGGGGCTTTCACCATCGGGATTTCCTTGTTTCCACACTTTCTGACTTGTGTGTCTGCAGTCCGTACTAGCTGCTCAACATAGGTGAGATCCTCTACGGTCTCCACCTCTGGTTCCTTTAAGAACCTCACTCGGACCCGACACGAACTCATAACTTTGGGCAATAACTATATTATGATAATAAAATTATCAGAACTCGTAACAAGTCTAACATAACTTTGTACATGATGTAATTCCAAACAATATTAAAACATATGTGAAATATTATCATTAATTAAAACTTAAGCATGTAATAAAACTGAATCTACATAAAAATATATTTGCACATGCTTCAGAGATTTAAACCACACTCATTCGTTTTAAAACTTTGATATATAAAGTACATGTCCACTGCTAATACATAGTTTTTTTTATAAGTTTAGAGACAAGAAACTAGAACATACTCCTCTAAACTCTTGTACCTACATACCTAGAGGTTAAAGGAAAGGAGTAAGCTATTTTGAATAGCTCAATATAAAATATTTATAATCAAATTAAGTCATATGCCTAATGTAATCATTATAACACAATAAAAAACCACATATTAGGTTTGTCACCATTAGTCCCTCAATAATCTTATGTGTCCGTCTTTCACTAAAGCTCCTTAAGACATCCTATTAATACATAGTATAACAATCCATAGTACTAAAACGACATATGATGGGGCTTTGACATGGACTTTTATATCTCTAATGTTATGGACATAACTATAGGGGGCTATTGGGTCATCTAAGACGTACCTTTAAGAACTTACTAGAACTTTAGAATAAATTAAAATATGCTCTAGACTTTAACATGCAAAACTCATACATAGATGGAAGAAACTCAACCCATATTTGAACATAAAACATCTTAGTAAAGCAAAGCTCAACTTAAGAAATATATGCAATCATGTCAAAAACATGATTTTTAGCCCTTAAGATAAACAAAAGTCCTTTCCTAAAGATATATGTTCAACTAAAGAGGAAGGATTCAAAGGGTAAAAAGCTTTCATTTTGATTAAATCTATAAAATACGACTGATACCTCATTGTGATACCTGCCTAAATTCTGGTGTCGAAATTTCAAAGTTTTGATAGAATTTCCATTAGAATATGAAATCCTGAGATAAGGAATTTTAGGTAAGGATAAAATGGTTTTTTATCAAATGAAATCTTTTAAGTGTATTTTAAATGTAGATTATGTGTTTTTCTTTTAAAGAATAATAATTTTGAAATAAAATAATATTCGGCTATCGAAGGTGGCTCTTTGGCCGTTAAGCATGCTGTACCCACCTATGAATGGCTCAAACCCGAAAAAAAAGAGAATATTTTTCCATTTCCAAATTTGAGGTGAGCTCTTTTACCGCTTTTGAATTTTCCCCATCTTCTTTGATGAGAAATTTACACTTTTAAGGATTTGAACTTATGTTTCTGTTTTAAGATAAAAAGTTTTGGGAGCTTAAACTCAACTTTGGATTTTAAGTCTTTTTCTCCATAACCTCTACTCTTGCTTGATCTTTTAAGAGGTGAGTCTAAACCTTTTAATTTCTTGATCTTTTCAAATGACATGTTTAATGAGAAGCTTTTTGGAGATTGCATGTTGCAAATAAACACAACATGGAGTTGTTTTTGTTGAAGATGAATTGAATCACATCTTTTCTTCCCTTTACCTCTCCATTTTACGTTCTTTCTGTGCATGTTATGTTAAGAGATAAGCTCCTAAACTGCTTGATATGTTGGTTGGTTTCTGTTTGAATGAAAGCTCAAAAGAATGATCTTGTGATTTGGGTTTTTGCATGTTCCTATAACAAAAGAAAGTGTTTGAATAATTTGGAGCTGGACAATTTCTTGACAAAATGTTTGTATGTGATGTTTAAAATATGTCTTGACTTGTTTTGACCTTAATGTATTTCTGTGAAGTTTTGAGATGCTTTCTTTTCAGGCTTTTCAAGTCTGGGCAACTTAAGAAGATGCAACTTCGGGTTTTGGAACACTACTAAATTCCAGGTTGACTATTGAAAGTATCTTTAACCGTTAAACCTACATTTTTAACAACTAAACTTTGGTTATCTATTGTTCTTCCGAAAGATGAATTTAGGTCTATACAGAGATCGTAAGCCGCTAAAAGTCCTCTATTCTACCATTTTATATGCTTTTTATATGTATTTTTTTGTATGCTTTTAAGGGTTTTGTAGGATAGTCTAAAAATTTATAAAAGTTATATTTGATTTCTCATTTGAGTATATATGTATAGGATCAAATTTAGAAAAACTTATACGAGTCGCAGTAAGATGACTACAAGGTGGCTAGAGTACTTAAATTCTTCAAGAGGAGTAAAACTAGGGTGGAAATTTTAGACACAACTTGTGAACATGACACAAAAACGACACAAAAAATTAAGGTTAGGATTTAGCTTATTTGTGTTCATGTTAAAATCATGTCAACTTGTTTATAATGTGATAATAATCATGTCGTGTTACGGGTTGACCTACTAACTTGATTTGATACATTTATGATACGTTTTTTTATGTGTCACATGTCGACCTGTGACCTGCCAGCCCATTTTGACCCACCAACTCATAATTATTCTATTAAAAAAGATATAATATATAATATAAATATTAATTTTTTTATAGTTTGTTTCTATTTTATTTATTAAAAAATTATTTAATATATGTATTTATATAATATTGTATTTTTTTGTAATTTTTATTAAAAAATTAATTGATTAAATATTAAATTTTCTTTTTTTTAAATATTAAATAATTAAGTTTTATTTTTTAATATATTACTAAATTTATGAGTGTTAAAATAAATAATACATAAATTTCATATAATTTACAATTTTAAAAATATTAAATTTATATTAATACATGTCAAATAAATAATATTGAATCGTGTTAAAATGTTAAATGTATTGAATTGTATCAAATCGTGTTAATAAATTTATCGTGTTAAATTGTCTTAATAGGTTTTGATGATACATATATTTAACACATATTTTAATTAAATACTTGGTCAAATGAGATATGTATATTGTTTATTTTGGTAATTTTATGGATTCTATATAGAAATGCAAAAAATAACAATGATGAGCCAAAATCAAAGAGAAAAGAAGTTGATTATGTGCAGTGATTGAATAGACTTGATCGAATACTTGCCCAAGTCCCTAGGAAAACCTTTGAACAACAGTAGAAACATATCTTATTTGTGTTTCTATGGTAGAATCTAAAATTTCTGCATTAAAATCTATGATAAAAAGTCTTCTTGTAGGAAATAAGTAACAAGCAAGAACATATGGGATTTGTGCAATTTAGGGACATTCAATGGATATATGTCCCACACTCTAAGAGGATCAACAACATGTCAATGTCATGAGAAGTTTTGAGGGGTATCAACAATAAATGAGGTATAACCCTTACTCCAACATATACAATCTAGAATGGAGGGATCACCCCAACTTCAGCTATGTAAAATCCAACAAATTTTAGAATTTTCAGTAAAATTACCCTCATCAAACACCTCATCAAAAGCAAGGTACGCCTCTTGAAGATATTGTTAAGTTTCTTACTAAATTACAGATTTTCTAGCTAATTTTTTTACTTTTGATCATATTTTGTAGAAAGTGATGAAAGATGAAGATTTGGTGAAAAATGACCTAAAATGCATGAAAAGTTGATTTGGTCGAAGTGATTTGGTTAAATCAACCTCAAAGAATGACCAAGGAAGTTGCACAAGTGGACGGAAGAATAAACAAAAAAATCAAGTTTTGATATGCCAAAATCAATTTACCCAAATCACTGGCAAATCGCCAGAAGCCAGTGACAGTTGAAACCCGAAAGTGTCTTGTAGAAATGATTGGCGCACGTGATTTGCCCAAATCACTGCTCCAATCGACTATCCCTAGCAAGAAAGTCCAGAAGCGTGGGAAATTGCAGAAATTCAAATTTCTTAAAAGTTTAAGACTTCTATCCTACCTCAAATACTCTAAGACTTATCCAAGACACCTCCAAACCGCGCAAAAAGAAGTCCTTCATTCTAAGAGGTCTATTTATTATGAAATACAAAGCAAAGAAGAAACCAAAGATCAAGTCAAATTAGAATTTCAACTCAAGAAGGATTAATCTAGGGTTTCTCACTTATAAAAGGGCAGCAAGAAGCAGGAGGGGGGATCCAACTTTCAACAGCCACACCAGCAGCGCCTCTCTCCTTTTCTTCTCCCTTTTCTCGTTTATGTATTCTTTGTCCTGTTAGTGTATTTGCCCTAGGCCATTATCTTGGATCCTTTTATATGTCGTTTTGGTTATTAATAAAAGAGATTTTTACTATCATTATTATTTGTTTGCATGTTACATAATAATGATTAACATTCCTGATTACTTATTATTATGTTGATAATAATAAAATATAACTAGTATGGTTATTGATTGATAATCATGAGATGATTATGTATATGTTGATATAATTCAATAATCATAGATATTTGTTAGAGAACAAAGTATTGGATGGACCCGCACTGAGATCACTACATGGGTTATTGTCATAAGTGAATTTCAAAATAGTTATGTCTTAATCCTTTGACTTGAGATTGTCATAGTTTCCAACATAAGGACTGTTATGTCTTGACATAACCAAATATTGTCTTTAATCGGACAATCATAAAGGTTATGATTGAGCATAATAGAAATTATGTAGAGGATATTGAACAATCAAGATAGAATTTGTCCCTCTCTTTGAGAGAGATATCTTCTGGGCCCTTGATAAGTGAGACTGAGAAATGCATGGCTGTGTTCAAATGAATTGATAGTGTGATCAATATCATTTGAATTTATCAGTCTACTTAGAGATCGAGAAATTATAAGTTTGAACATTATAAGTTTGACATTGACCATGACTTATGTTCAAACTAGATATCGTGTGATAAAGGAATTAATACATGTTCTATTTATTAGGCTTTATGGGACTATCAATCCTCATATTAATTGAGTAGTCATAGGGACTATCAATCCTCATATTAATTGAGTAGTCATAATGTCTTGCTAGAGGCCGCTTATGATTTATGGGCCTTGTGGGACTGGGCCTATTGCCAATTAATATGAGCCTATTGGGTCACACACAAAAGAACGTTGCTGATATGTTATATTAATAGGCTAAAAGCCCATTAGTATAATTAATAATAATAAATATATTATTATTATTAATATTAATTATTATTATGAGATAATAATATTTAAAAGGATCTGCAGTCTATCTGTAACTGTTACAGATAAAGGACTATATCACATAAGATATTTGAGTATCAGTGAGATTGTGATAGTTGGTTATGAACACAACTCTATCACATAAGATATTTGAGTATCTATGAGATTGTGATAGTTAGTTATGAACACAACTCTTTCACGAAAAGAGTTGTGGGAAAACTGAAAGACTTAAAACTTATATAACTCCTGCTGCGAATAGTGGGGAGAGGGTTTTTTGGAAAAAAATGTTTTGAGCTGCAGATTGAAAAGCACATAACTTATCCATCAGTGTGAGCTAGCACTCCAGAAGGATAAGAGACATTTGACATTCGTGTGGATACCATAGCAGGTGTTCGTTGAAAAGCAGCACCTTGAGTCTGAGATTGTATCTTTTCATCGAAGTCTAACAGGTTAGCAGCTTATCCTTCCTTTAGATTAAACGAAGCACACGGATCCCGGGAAGGAAATCAGAGATTTTTATTTTTCCCCTGCACAATTTGGATTTCAATAATCTTTGGATTTCCTAACAGTGGTATCAGAGCCTACCTGTGCTTTTCGTTTAAGTTAATCATGCCATGATTGATGTGATATATGCGATATATGCTTTTTGAATGGCATGATAATTATGGAAAAATTTTATGGATGAATGATCAGATCATTTAGGTAATTTTTGTTAGAAAAATTAAACTAATAAAAAAAGGATGAATTTGCAACTAGATTCATGATGAACAGTCATCGTGAACCCAGAAATTGGCGAGGCTGATAGGTGAACATGGAGGGCGTGTGATGCTCCTTCCATCATTGCGTCCAGTCGTTGCCGAGTCCTGGTCCAACGTGGTCAACCACACACTTTGGAAGTTCAATGTCGTGTGAAAGAATCACAATTGGGGCATCATTGCAGATGTCGCGGGCTGAAGCTGCTGTTCATTGCGGCATATCGCGACTTCCTTTGCGATGGTATCGATCTTACGCTCAATTGGCGGTGGACGAGACATTAGCGGGGGTGCAAATGTTGTGCGTGCTTCAGGGGGGCTGGTCTGCCAACGCATGTGCAGAGATTCTCATGCGGCGGCTAGGGCTTCTTCCTGAGGAAGAAGATGATGCTCTAATTACAATTCTGCCCCTGGAAATTTAAAATAATAATTAAAAAAATTTAAATGAGAAAATAAATTTTAAAATTATTTTCTTTTAGTCTTTAAATCAGATTTAAATGACTATGTAAAATAGTTTTATTATTTTGTCATATGTTAGTATGAGATACTATGCACTATAGTCTATATAAATGTATGCATATAGGATGCTATGACATATATATATGCAAAACAATATAATTAAAATTGAAAAATGAACCCTCAATACAAATTTTAAGTTTTAATGCCACCCATATATTAAATGCCTATCAAGACTAAGATCATCAAAATGCAGGTTTTGCTAAAGCAAAGTACTTAGGTTATCTTAGTAAGATAGGATGAGTAATAGTTACTCATTTATTTAATTTTGGTTGGGCTTAATTAGGCTATCAAAACGGTTTTGGGCCTGATAGAGCATATTTTAGTCCTTTTTATCTCCATATTATTGGTGATTATTTACATGATTTCTGCTTAATTTAGTACTCTTGACATTGTTTTGCAGAAAATGGTGTAAAAGGACATTTTGAAGAAAATCCCCCTAAAACTGCCTTATTTGGAGCAAGAGGGAGCAAGCCTGCCAAGTTGAAATCAAGTCAAGCTAAATAAGGAAAGTTCTAAATAAGGAAAGTGGTAAATATGGAAAGAACATTCGGCCAAGGCAATTTGAAATTCAAATTTCAAATCTCTAAGTAGCCTTCTCCTTATTCAAGAAGCCATATCTCAAGCTGCCATATATGGAGAGCTAAATGAGGAAAGTATTTTGAAATTCAAATCCCCAAGATTCATATTCAGATTTTGGATTTCAAGATTCAGCTTATTAAGGAAGCCAAATCCAAAGATCACATGTTTTCCAACTTCATGCCTTGCACATTCAAAATTCAAATTGCAAAGGGAGGCTCCACCTTCCTTAATTATGAATGGGCGGCAAGGGGATGTGAAGAGGCACCTTGGGCAGCAACTTGAACACACTTGGGCAGTATCTTGAAGACCTTGGGCAGCAATTAAAAGACCAAAGAGCCCATCCCTTGCCATTTGATACATGCTCCACGTTTTTGCCTCCACACATGCACATAGAAGGCACATATTGGACCAAGGGCACTTTGGGCAGCCTCTAAAAGATGCATAGACACCCAAGAAACCCTAGGTAGCCTCTCAAGACATATTTAAAGGCCTTATGAAGACAAGAAGAGGCAGATTGGACATCACCACCTTCGGCCAAGCAAGGGCAGCCGCGCCTCCCTTCTCCTCCTTCTCCTCCACCGCTGGTTCCTCCTCCTTCTTCTTTTCTTTAATTTTCTGTTTTGGTTTAGCCATGAGTGGCTGAAACCCTTAATTCTAGTTGAAGATTTATTGAAACTAAGGTTATTTTAAGGGTTGTGAGATCTGAACATAAACTATTTGTCTTTGATTAGTTCAATATTCATACAATTGTGTGCTTGAATCTAAGATTGCTTTGTTGTTTTGATGAAATTGGCTACTTGATTCTTGATTACAAAGTTAATTGATTGTTAGTTGGGATATTTTTTAGTCCGTAATTGCTGGAAATATTCTAACCTAAGAACACTTGGTGTAAAAACGAAGGAATTGTATGATCTAGCATCATCTTCATGCGTTTGGAGTAGCTAGGATTGGATCTCTCTCTTTCTTCATGCAATTAACAATTTTTTTGATGCCTAAGGCCCAAGGCCCAAGGACATTCCTTGGCAATTGGTTAATTAGTAATTAATTAGAGGACGTTTCCTAATTGATTTAATCATAAGGAGAGACATGGTGGTGAGAAGCGTCTTCCACCTCCATAACTAATCTATTGAACCAATCAAGAGAACATAAGTTTCAATGATCAATCCAAGCAACCAAGGTGGATCCATATCTTCAACTAGACCTTTCTCATATTGATTTCCTATTTTATTTTAATTACTTGCTGATTTAATTGCTTTCAATAGTTGTTAGTCAAATCAATCTCAAAACCCCCTTTTTTTACTTTATTGCACTTTACTTTTATTCTGCTCTCAGTTACTTGCTTTCAATTGTGCTTTCAATTGTGCTTTTAGTTGATTCTCTTGATCTTGTTGGGAAAAATAGATAAGTATTCAATTCTCTGTGGATTCGATCCTTTACCACTATCTGCAGTTGTAAAATTGTTGATAACCGTAGAGGTTATTTTTGACCGGCTCCGACAACCGTGAGTCAAAAATTAGCGCCGTTGCCGGAGAGTTGATTTAACTTATTTGTTTTTCTTTCAGGACCAAAAAAAAAAAAGCACCGCCGAACATCTCACCAAGGCACAGTCACCATCGCAGATCTGAATCATGGATGAGGTAAGTAGATATGATTTTTCCTTACTGACATCTTTTATGAAAGAATTTGCCATAGGAATAGTTCAACAGGTTCAAGCATCTCAGCCACCAAGGCCATATGGGACCAATGCATATGTAGGATACCCAACTGATCAATGTCCTATGCTTTATGGGAATAGTCAGCCTAGACATACATTTGGAGGATTCAATGACCAACCAGTTCATGCATATGGAGGATTCTATGAATAGCCAAGACATGATCCATACTATAACACATACAATCCAGGTTGGGGAGACTTTCCAGACTTCAATTATGCATGGGATAACGACTACCAAAATTATCAAGGATATCAAGCCCAACCAGAACCTCCAAGTTCCAACCAACGCCTTAAAGAGAAGATGAGGACATTGGTGATTTCTGTGCAAACTCTCCAACAGCAAATGGAACAATTGACCACCTCAATGAGTACAACCATGATAAGAAGAGAGGACGAGTTTCAAGATGATGAGACAGATGATGAAAGTTCGCAAGTTCAAGAACAAGCTGCTGAAGAGAAACAACCAGAAAACTGTTTGTCCAAACAAACTGGTCAAACAGAACTTGTTGTTGATTTAGATGTCATTGATTATTTAAGCAAAGATTTTTTTATATGAATCAAGATGATATTCTGAACAATAATCTTTGCAGGGAAGAGGGCCAGAAAGAGCCAGAACTGAAAGAAACTGACTGTTGCATCCAACAGTTAGACTGCAACCATGCGCAAAACAAGGAAGAGCCGATCGCACCTCTTCAAATCAGCCTTGCGCAGACTGAAACCACCACCTTTCGGCCGCCGAACCTCTCACCACAGCTTCCATCGCCTGAAACTCCTTTCAGCCTTCCAACGCAAACAGTCCATGCTCATAAGGAACAAATGGTATTCCAAGCACCTAAACCAAAGAACCATGCAGATCAATGCCTTCCCAAACCTCTGGATAAGGTAGAATTTATTTTGCCTGAACTTAATGCCATATTGCAGCCACCTATGGAGAAATATCAATTGAAGTTGGAAGTGCTCAAAAATGCAAACATAAGGGCTAGAGGCACACCTCATATGAGAGAAGAGAAGCTAATCATGTTACTTCATGAGTACATGGAAAAAATAGGATGGGTTATGACCAAATCAAAAGGAGTGCTACACTTTTTGCTCAATGTAGTTGTGACGCTTTTCCCTTCCCCAATTACTTGAGCCTTGATCAAGTGGATCGCACCATGCACACCATACCCAGGGGAGTACTCAGTTTCTTTTGCATTTTAATATTTCCAATACATTGAGGACAATGCAAGATTTAGGTGTGGGGGTGCATATCTCTGAATTTTTACTTTTAAGTTTATTTTTGCTTTAATCTTTAGTTTGCTTGCATTAGGCAAAATTTTTTCATTTTTGTTATTTTTGCTTTCAATAACACACGCACAACCACAACCTTCTTCTTTTTTATTTGCTCTACTCAAACTGATGAACTATGTTGGATGAGCTTTTCTTTCCATGACCCCATTGATGTGATGACTCTTTAAACTTATGTTGAATCAATTGCAGTGAGTTATATTCATGTTTGGGAATTGCCTTTTGAATTGAATCTTTGAGTTTGCCATGGTGAAAAATATATTGATGACCCTCATTAGAGAGGATAAATTGAAAGTTGTGTGAATGAACTTAACATGACTTGATTTAGCAATTGGTGTTGATTTTCCCAAATCATTGAGAGAAAGAAATTCACAAAGGCTTAGACTTCAAAAGCAAAAATTGAAAACTGTTCCAATGGTCAAAAGACTATGAACAGAGCTAGTAGCCACTTGGACAGGTGACCAACTGAGTAACTGGGGGTGGGTATCACAAATATGTACCTTCACGTCAAAAGGTTGGTGACTTGTTCAAGCAAAATTAAAAGTGAAAAAAGCTGAATAAGGTACTTCAAGGTAAGGGCAAGTCACTCCGAAAGCTAGAAAAAGTCTTAACAAAAATGTGCATGTATGGTCTCTCTTGAGGAAAACAAATCCTAGCCATGGTAAGCAAAGGGAAACAAGGAAAGAAGGTGAGTAATCTTCATGCATATAGTCTTCACTGCAATGATTCAAAATAGGTGTCTTGAGTAAGAGCTTAAGTGGTAATAAGGATCAAGTAGCAAAGAAAACTTATTTGACTATGTTTATTTGCTTGAGGACAAACAAAAGGCTAAGTGTGGGGGTATTTGATAGAGCATATTTTAGTCCTTTTTATCTCCATATTATTGATGATTATTTACATGATTTCTGCTTAATTTAGTACTCTTGACATTGTTTTGCAGAAAATGGTGTAAAATGACATTTTGGAGAAAATCCCTCTAAAACTGCCTTATTTGCAGCAAGAGGGAGCAAGCCCGCCAAGTTGAAATCAAGTCAAGCTAAATAAGGAAATTTCTAAATAAGGAAAGTGGTAAATATGGAAAGAACATTCAGCCAAGGCAATTTGAAATTCAAATTTCAAATCTCCAAGTAGCCTTCTCCTTATTCAAGAAGCCATATCTCAAGCTGCCATATATGGAGAGCCAAATGAGGAAAGTATTTTGAAATTCAAATCCCCAAGATTCATATTCAGATTTTGGATTTCAAGATTCAGCTTATTAAGGAAGCCAAATCCAAAGATCACATGTTTCCCACTTCATGCCTTGCACATTCAAAATTCAAATTGCAAAGGGAGGCTCCACCTTCCTTAATTATGAATGGGCGTCAAGGGGATGTGAAGAGGCACCTTGGGCAGCAACTTGAACACACTTGGGCAGTATCTTGAAGACCTTGGGCAGCAATTAAAAGACCAAAGAGCCCATCCCTTGCCATTTGATACATGCTCCATGTTTTTGCCTCCACACATGCACATAGAAGGCACATATTGGACCAAGGGCACTTTGGGCAGCCTCTAAAAGATGCATAGACACCCAAGAAACCCTAGGCAGCCTCTCAAGACATATTTAAAGGCCTTATGAAGACAAGAAGAGGCAGATTGGACATCACCACCTTCGGCCAAGCAAGGGCAGCCACGCCTCCCTTCTCCTTCTTCTCCTCCACCGCCGGTTCCTCCTCCTTCTTCTTTTCTTTAATTTTCTGTTTTGGTTTAGCCATGAGTGGCTGAAACCCTTAATTCTAGTTGAAGATTGGTTGAAACTAAGGTTGTTTTAAGGGTTGTGAGATCTGAACATAAACTATTTGTCTTTGATTAGTTCAATATTCATACAATTGTGTGCTTGAATCTAAGATTGCTTTGTTGTTTTGATCAAATTGGCCACTTGATTCTTGATTACAAAGTTAATTGATTGTTAGTTGGGATATTTTTTAGTCCGTAATTGCTGGAAATATTCTGACCTAAGAACACTTGGTGTAAAAACTAAGGAATTGTGTGATCTAGCATCATCTTCATGCGTTTGGAGTAGCTAGGATTGGATCTCTCTCTTTCTTCATGCAATTGACAATTGTTTTGATGCCTAAGGCCCAAGGACGTTCCTTGGCAATTGGTTAATTAGTAATTAATTAGAGGACGTTCCCTAATTGATTTAATCATAAGGAGAGACATGGTGGAGAGAAGCGTCTTCCACCTCCATAACTAATCTATTGAACCAATCAAGAGAACATAAGTTTCAATGTAATACCCGACTAGACTCCGGTATCGGAATTCCTACCGTCCGGTGGAATCTCGGATGTCGAAAACCTCTAGAAGGGTAAAAATCATGTTTTTATAAAATATTTTGATGTATTTTATGGTTTTAAGTAAGAAAGAAATTGAGTTTTGAATGAAAAAGACCATAGACGAAAATCCAGGTTCGGCCGCCGAACCTCATGTTCGGCCGCCGAACATGCATGAGTTTTGGAGTCACCTTCGGCTTCCGAAGGCGGCCTGGCCAACCACCTATAAAAGGCCCCATGGCCGAAAATGGGCGAGCTTTCTCCCTTATTTTCGGCCAACGATGAGTCCATGCCCTCCCATGGTTGGTTTTGATGATTTTCCTCAAATCTTTCAAGTCTTAACAAGTTTTAACTTGGTTTTGAAGATTTTTGAAGCTAAGATCAAGTTTTGGAGCTTGGATATCCAAGGAGCTAGATTTCTCCCATCTCCAAGTTAGGATCGTCTCTCCTCTCGATCTTCAAGAGGTAAGTTTAGATCCTACCTTTCTTGTATGTTTTAAGCAAGTTTTGAGGGGTTATGGGGTAGAAATGCATGTTTAGGTTAATGTTGAGTTTATGGATAATGTGTGTTGTATGAGTTGCTATATGTGTTTGTGTTTGGGTTTAGGTTAGTTTGAGACCCCTATATGCTTATTTGCTTGTGTATGCATGTTGTAGAATAGCTAAATGCATGTTTGAATGGTTTGGGAGGCAAAATGCGCATGAGGAGGCTGAGTTCTGCCCTTTGGAAAAACTCAGGTTCGGCAGCCGAAGGACTTTCGGCCGCCGAACCTGCCTGTGGAGGCAAGCTTTCGGCTGCTGAGCCCTGCCCCCAAAAGTTGGACTTTCGGCTCTGGAAGGGAGTTTCAGCTGCCGAAGGTGCCGCCGAACATACACGAGTTTCGGCTCTGGAACCACTTTCAGCCGCCGAAGGTGCTGTCGAAAGTGGCTGAGTTTCGGCTCTGGAGGGACTTTCGGCCGCCGAACCTGCCGCTGAAAGTGCCCTGTTCAGCCTTCCTTTGCATGTTTTCTATGATTGTTTTAAGGTGTTTTAGGGGGTTTTTGGGGAGTAGTTTAGAGTCATGTTCATGTATGTTTAGTCCCTCATTTGAGTCCACCTGTGTAGGTTCGGACCCGAGGAACCGAGGGCCCCAGCAGTGAGATAGCTGCTTTAATGTCTTTTCAGAGCTAGCCTGAGGTGAGTAGAATGGATCTTTACGTTTCAAAGCAAATAAATTTCGAGCATGTTCATGCATCACGAATGCCTTGTGATATATTAGGTTGTTTGCACTAGAATTCACGAATATGTTGCATTGCATAATATAATGTTGATGTGGATGGGTGTTGAATGATCCATTAGCCCTTGTATGTTGACATGATACAATATGATATGATATGGTATGTAAGACCAGTGAGGCCCATTCTATGCCCCTGGTACAATGTAAGAGAAAGACCAATGAGGCCCATGCTACGCCCCTGGCACATTGGAATGTTATGTTATGTTAGGTAAGAGAAAGACCAGTGAGGCCCATGCTACGCCTCTGGCACTATTGGAATATGTAGAGGGCTATTGGTGACAAGTCCATCCTTGAGGTGATTTGTTTGTGATGTGATGCATTTCATGAAAGCATGAATTTTAATATAATATTTTTACTATTCTGCTCACTGGGCTCTAGTAGCTCACCCCATTCCCTTAATCCCCCAGGTTTGCAGATACGGGATAGATCAGGAAGTCAACAAGAGTAAAGTCATGTTTTATGTAATAGCTAGTTGTGGATATGAAAAAGACATTGAAATGTAAAGTATAATAATGTAATGTAATGTAATGATGTATATTGAGGTTTAGAGTTGTGCTTGACCCTAGTATGTAAAGTTAATCCCTTTTGCACATGATCTATGAAATGTTTTATTGATGTTTATGTAAGCCAAGCTTAATGTATGATATGTTGCCCCATTGGAGCATTTGATGAGGGCTCCAGTGTGGGGTTTTATGTTTATGAGTTTGTGCATGCACAGATTAAGCTTGGTAAGTGAAAGGGAAAGTTTAAAGTTTTTATGTATATGTTTGATCATGTATGGGATTTAACAGGTATTCAGGATGTATGTTAGGCTTGCTACGGGTCCCGGCGGCCTTATGCCGATCTGGATCCTAGCGCCAGTAGCGGTTCGATTTCTGGGTCGTTAGATTCAATGATCAATCCAAGCAACCAAGGTGGATCCATATTTTCAACTAGAGCTTTCTCATATTGATTTCCTATTTTATTTTAATTACTTGCTGATTTAATTGCTTTCAATAATTGTTAGTCACATCAATCTCAAAACCCCCCTTTTTTACTTTATTGCACTTTACTTTTATTCTGCTCTCAGTTACTTGCTTTCAATTGTGCTTTCAGTTGATTCTCTTGATCTTGTTGGGAAAAATAGATAAGTATTCAATTCTCTGTGGATTCGATCTGCAGTTGTAAAATTGTTGATAACCGTAGAGGTTATTTTTGACCGGCTTCGACAACCGCGAGTCAGGGCCTAAGGCATTAGATTGGGTATAACATGCATTTGACATATGATGTCAACACCTCATAATCTAAGAGTTATATTAGATGTAATTGATAAGGAGTTACCTACTTAAATAACTTAATTCTAAGCGTCATGCTAAAGCTGACTTGGAATTAGGTGAAACATGGATCTTAGCCCACTAAAATATTATTATTGTAATAATTCTTTTTAAGGATTGTATTTTAGTGGGAGATTATTATCACCTCAATATTAATTTACTAAATTGATTATATTTGCATATTTTGTAGATCATTATGGCTGCTAATAACAATTCCACTTTATCACTGCGATCCATCCTTGAGAAGGATAAACTGAAAGAAAATGGGACTAATTTTGTTGACTGGTTTAGAAACTTGAGAATTGTTCTCAAGCAAGAGAAAAAGTCCTATGTGCTTGATGAAGCTATCCCTGAACCACCTCCTGCTGATGCTACTAATGCTGTTAAGAACAAGCATAAGAAGCATATGGATGATTCTAATGACATTGGATGTCTTATATTAGCAACTATGTGCCCAGAACTTCAGAAGGATCTGGAGCACCTTGAGGCCTATGAGATGAGTGTCTATCTCAAACAGGCTTTCCAACAGCAAGCAAGGCAAGATAGGTATGAAACTATAATTGCATTGCATGATTGCAAAATGGCTGAAGGTGAATCAATTAGTGCTCATGTTTTGAAGATGAAAGGCTACATTGGTCACCTTGCTAGGCTTGGCTATCCTCTGAGTTTAGAACTCTCCACGGATTTGATCCTACATTCTTTACCTGGCAGTTTATCTCAGTTTGTCATGAACTATAACATAAACAATATGGAGAAATCCATTCCTGAGCTGCATGGGATGCTAAAGACAGTTGAGGTAAATATCAAGAAAAGGCCTACCCAAATTTTGAATGTCAATAAGGGTAAGCCCATGAAAAATAAGGGGAAGCCCATGTCTAAAGGTGGTAATGGGCTTAAGGGACGAGGCAAGCCTAAATGGCAGGCTAAGGCAAAAGTTCCTAAGGAAATAGTTCCTAAGGAAGGAATCTGCTTCCATTGCAAGGAACCAGGGCATTGGAAGAGAAATTGCAAGCTCTATTTGGATGAGTGCAAGAAGAAGAAGAGTAGTAAGACTACGTCTTCAGGTATTTATGTTATAGATATTAATTTATCTATTTCTACTTCATGGGTATTGGATACCGGATGTGGTTCTCACATTTGTACAAATGTGCAGGGTCTCAAAAGGAGTAGAAAACTGAAAAAGGGCGATGTGGACCTACGTGTAGGCAATGGAGCAAGAGTTGCTGCGTTAGCTGTAAGGACTTATGAACTCATTTTGCCCAATGGGCTTTTGTTAATTTTGAACAATTGCTTTTATGTTCCTACTTTGAGTAGGAATATTATTTCAGTTTCTGTTTTGGACGATGAAGGTTTTTCATTTCTCATTAAGAATAAGAAATGCTCCATTAATAAAGATAATTTGCTTTATTGTATTGCAAATTCATATGATGGCCTTTATGTCCTTAATCTAGATGATTCTAGAGACAACAATATCTATAACATAACTTCTAAGAAAACTAAGCCAAATGAGTTAAACCCAACATATTTATTAGATTCATTTGATTTTAAATCATTTGAAAATTGTGAATCTTGTTTGCTTGGTAAGATGACAAAGGACCCTTTTACTGGACAAGGTCAAAGGGCTTCAGACTT
Organism: Manihot esculenta; assembly: GCF_001659605.2. NCBI lineage: Eukaryota > Viridiplantae > Streptophyta > Magnoliopsida > Malpighiales > Euphorbiaceae > Manihot > Manihot esculenta. Next base: position 6,136,098 of record NC_035177.2, on the reverse strand, counting down.
ATTGAACTTAGTACATATAGATGTATGTGGCCCACTAAGCATTAGTGCCAGGGGAGGTTACCAGTACTTCATTACATTCACTGATGATTTCAGTAGGTATGGCTATGTCTACCTAATGAAACATAAACATGAATCATTTGAAATGTTTATGTAATACCCGGCTAGACTCCGGTATTGGAATTCCTACCGTCCGGTGGAATCTTGGGTGTCGGAGACCTCTAGAAGGGTAAAACCATGTTTTTATAAAATGTTTTAATGTATTTTATGTTTTTAAGCTAGAAGGAAAATGAGTTTTTGCATGAAAATAGCCTTGGAGGAAAACTCAGGTTCGGCCGCCGAACCTCAAGTTCGGCCGCTGAACATACATTCACTTCGGGAGCGCTTTAGGCCCCCGAAAGCATAAGTGAGGGAAGTCCAGGTTCGGCCACTGAACCTTATGTTCGGCCGCCGAATATGGTATGCATGCGGAGGCACGTTCGGCTCCCGAATGTGGCCTGGCCAGCCACCTATAAAGGGGTTCCTTAGCCGAAATGGACGAGCTTTTCTCCCCATTGTCGGCCAAGGTGAGCTCTCCGCCATCCCTTGTCGATTTTGAGTTCCTTCCTTCAAATCTTTCACGATTTTCACAAGTTTTCACTTTATTTTGAAGATTTTCGGGTATAAAGCAAGTTTTGGAGCTTTGAGGTTCAAGGAACTCAATCTCTCCCATCTCCGAGCTAGGGTCATTTTCCTCTCTATCTTCAAGAGGTAAGGGCCGATCTTGAGCTCACTATATGTTTTAAACAAGTTTTAAGTTGATTCATGGGGTAGAAGTGTATGTTTATGTTAGTTGAGCATTGTTAGGTTTTATGTGTTTTATGGACAATGTATGTTGGATATGCATGTTTGATGTGTTGTAGATAGGGTTTAGGATAGTTTGAAGCCCCTAGGAGCTGATGTATGTATCTATGCATGTTTTGGATGAGTTGTATGCTTGATTGAAGGTTTTGGGAGGCAAATGTGCATGAGGAGCCGAGTTTCTGCCCTTTTGGCAGAAACCAGGTTCGGCAGCCGAAGGACTTTCGGCCGCCGAACCTGCCTGGGAGGCAGGCCTTTCGGCTGCCGAAGCTTGCCCCCGAAAAGAAAATTTCGTCTCTGGAGGGCACTTTCGGCCGCCGAAGGTGCCGCCGAACCTGCCTGACTTTCGGCTCTGGAGGGACTTTCGGCCGCCGAACCTGCCGCCGAAAGTGCCCTGTTCAGCCTTCCTTTGCATGTTTTGCATGATTATTTTGAGGTGTTTTAGGGGGTTTTTGGAGGATGTTTTTAGAATTATGTTCTAGTTGTTTGGTCCCTCATTTGAGTCCACCTGCGTAGGTTCGGACCCGAGGAACCGAGGACCCCAGCAGTGAGTCAGCTGCTTCAATCTTTGTCAGAGCTAGCTGAGGTGAGTAGAATAAACCTTTATGTTTTAAAGCAAATAAATTATAAAGTTTGAGCATGTTCATGCATCATGAATGCCATGTGATATAATAGGTTGTTTGCATTAGAATTTACGAATATGCTGCATTGCATAATTCTATGATGGATATGGATGGATGTTGGATGATCCTTACTCCTCGATATGATGCGATGTGATATGATATGGTATGGTATGGTATGGAAGTCCGGTTGACCCATTCTACGTCCCGACACTATGTAAGAGAAAGACCGGTTGACCCATTCTACGTCCCGGCACCTTGGAAATTGTATGTTATGATATGTTTAAGAGAAAGACCGGTTGATCCATTCTACGTCCCGGCACTTTGGAATGTAGAGGACTACTGGTGACAATACCATTCGTGATGTGATTTGTCTGTGATGTGTTGCATTCCATTATGGCATATGATTTAAATGTTTTTATTATTCTGCTCACTGGGCTCTAGTAGCTTACCCCTCTCCCTAATCTCCCAGGTTTGCAGGTACGGGCTAGGCAGAGAAGTCAAGATGAATGAAGTCATGTGTATGTAATAGATAGAATGTGGACATGATAAATTATAAAATGATGTAAAGTTATGAATAGTTATGTCATGTAAATGTTGATTCTGAGATTGAGGTTTAGAAATTGTGCTTGACCGAGTTTGTATAGTAATCCCCTTTGTAAACATGATCTATGTTTTATGATGTTTATGTTCCACCAAGCTTGTGTATGATGAGATACCCCATTGGAGCATTTGGTTAGAGCTCCAGTGTGAGGTTTATGTTTATGTTTATGTATATGCTTATGTGCATGCACAGGTTGAGCTTGGTAAAAGAAAAAAAAAGTTCAAATTTTTATGTATGCTGTTGATCATGTATAGGATTAAATAGGTTTACAGGATGTATGTCAGGCTTGCTATGGGTCCCGGCGGCCTTATGCCGATCTGGATCCTAGCGCCGGTAGCGGTCCGATTTTCGGGTCGTTACAGTTTAGAACTTTTCAAAATGAAGTACAAAATCAACTTGGTAGAACTATTAAAATGCTTCGATCTGATCGAGGTGGTGAATATTTGAGCCAAGAGTTTGATAAACATCTTAGAAATTGTGGAATTGTTTCACAATTAACTCCTTTAGGAACTCCACAATGGAATGGTGTTTCTGAAAGGAGAAATCAAACTTTATTAGATATGGTTCGATCTATGATGAGTCAAACAAATCTCCCTTTATCATTTTGGGGTTATGCCTTGGAAACAGCTGCATTCATTTTAAACCGAGTACTATCAAAAGCGGTTGAAAAGACACCATATGAGTTATGGACTGGTAAAATGCCTAGTTTGTCTTTTCTTAAAATTTGGGGTTCTGAAGCGTATGTGAAACGCCCAATTTCAGATAAGCTAGCTCCAAAATCTATCAAGTGAAATTTTGTGGGGTATCCTAAGGAAACCAAAGGATACTATTTCTATATTCCCTCAGAGAACAAAGTGTTTGTTGCTCGAAATGGTACCTTTTTAGAAAAGGAATTTATCTCTCAGAGATTTAGTGGGAGTACAGTGCGACTTGAGAAAACTCAAGCACCACAAGAGAACATTGAACCACCGATAGAACCACTTTCAGAACCACAAACAGTTGTGGAAACTGAAAGGGTGACATAAGTCCCACGCAGATCTGATAGGACATGTCATCAGCCTGAGATATATGGATTTCTCATGACTGATAGTCGTGAACTTTTGCTCATTGATCAAGATGAGCCTACTAACTATCAAGAGGTTGTGTCAGGTCCAGACTCTGAGAACTTGCTTTCTGCCATGAAATCTGAAATGCAATCCATGTATGACAATCGAGTTTGGTCATTAATTGATCCCCCTGAGGGTGTTAAGACCATTGGTTGCAAATGTGTTTTCAAGAAGAAAGCTGACATGGATGGAAATTTGCATACCTACAAAGCAAGGCTTGTTGCAAAAGGTTTCAAACAAGCTCATGGTATAGACTATGATGAGACCTTTTCGCCAGTTGCAATGCTTAAGTCGGTTAGAATTCTCATTGCCATTGCTGCATACTATGATTACGAGATATGGCAAATGGATGTCAAAACAACTTTCCTTAATGGAAACTTGCTCGAGGATGTGTACATGACACAACCTGAGGGTTTTGTAATTCCTGAGAATTCTAGAAAGATTTGCAAGCTTCAAAGATCCATTTATGGATTGAAGCAAACCTCTCGGAGCTGGAATCTTCGTTTTGATGAGACAGTCAGGGACTTTGGATTCATCAAGAATGAAGATGAACCTTGTTTTTACAAGATGGTTAGTGGGAGTGCGGTTGTGTTTCTAGTCCTATATGTGGATGACATATTACTCATTGGAAATGATATCCCTACCTTGCAAAAGGTTAAGATTTGGTTAGGGAATTCTTTTTCAATGAAGGACTTAGGTGAGGCTACATATATCCTTGGTGTTAAGATCTATAGGGATAGATCCAAGAGGATAATCAGTCTGAGTCAAAGTACTTATATTGACAAAGTGCTGAAAAGGTTCAGCATGCAAGATTCCAAAAGAGGATTCTTTGCCACTTTCCTTATTTAGAACTTTCCTTATTTAGCTTCACTTGAATTCAACTTGGCAGTCTTGCTCTCCTTTGCTCCATTTAAGGCAGTTTTAAGGGTATTTTCTCCAAAATGTCCTTTTTCACCATTTTCTGCAAAATAATATCAAGAGTACTAAATTAAGCAGAAATCATGTAAATAATCATCAATAATATCAAGATAAAATGGACTAAAATATGTTCTATCAATAATCTTTGGATTTCCTAACATGTCCACCATGAGTGGCTAAAAACCTTTTTTCTCTAGTTGAAGTAGGATAAATTTTAGTTTTGTTATGAATTGGGAGATCTGAAACTCCATTCTTAAAACTTTTATTTTTCAATATTTATGCAACTTGTTCTTTATGCTTATTATTGCCTTGCTATTAGAATCAATAAGGGCCCATTGCTTTTAATTGCATAAGCAATATATTATTAGTTTGAATGATTTAGGTCCGTAATTGCTTAGATTATTTGAATACAAGTAATAATTGATTGCATGATCTAACTTAACCACGCGGTTAGGAAGGTTAGAATTAGGTTTCTCTTTTTCTTAATGCAGTTAACAGTTGAAAAGTGAAGAACTTCAAGGACATTCTTTGGCAACTTGTTAACTAGTGTTTGATTGGCGAATGTTTCCTAATCAAACTAAAACTAAGGAGCAATTTGGTTGTGAGGAGCGCCTTCCACAACCTAAACTAATTTATTGAAATAAATAAAAGAATCAAAGTATCAATGATCAATTCCAAACTGAAATGAATCCTATACTTCAACTAGAGTCTTTTTATTATTAATTTACTCATCTTTTAATTATTGCTCTCTTTTTCTACTTTAGTTTTAATTTTAGTTCACTATCAACCCCCTTATTTTACTTTTATTGTTAACTTGCCCAAGTCATTGTTAAGAAAAGTCTTTAGTATCAAATCTCTATGGATTCGACCCTATTACCACTATCTACAGTTTTTAATTGTTGATTACTAATAGGTTTATTTTTTACGATTTCGACAACTGCTATAAAAAATTGGCACTGTTGCCGGGGCTTTGATTTAACTAATGTATTTTCCTTTTATGACCAGGGCTGGACGTAAAGAAAACTTACTTTACGATCTAGAAATTGACGTACAACAAGGAGCCTAAGAAGGCAAGCAAATCCGAGGAATTAAGCCTCAAGAATATCTTCATCAACAACAGCAACTAATATGAAAACTACAATACATTCTACTGCACAGAACACAAAAACAGCTATTGCACAATTCACAGAAACAGTTGTTGTACCCGAAGCAAAATCCCTTGTTGCACCGACTGTAACAGCAGCTGCACCTGAAACTGAACCAGTTGTTGAACCTGCTGAACCTACTACACCTGCTGCTATATCTGCTGCATAAATCACTGTTGTATCTACTGCATAAATTTTTGCTGCATAAATTGTTGTTGTACCTGTTGAACCAGTTGCTGAAACTGCTGTACTTGCTGCACTTGTTGAATCTATTGCTGCATCTATTTCTACACAAGTTGATGCACCTAGAATCAGCCCCTAAAACTGCACCAGAACCAGCCCAAAAACTAGACATTTTTGCTAAATAAATCCCAAAACCAACCCCTAAAATAGCAGTTGAACCAGCTACTATAAAGACAGTCACAGCAGCAGCTGAAGAGGCAGAAAATGCAGCAACTACTACTCTTGAACCAGCTGCTGTCCTTGCTGAATTTGAAATAAAAAACATTGAGGTAAGAGCTCCAATGGCACAAGAAAGAACTCTTCGTGAATTAGCAACACCCATGGGTGATCAAGCACTATGGTGCATCACTTAGCCACCTTTGACAGCCCCTTTTGAGCTCAAAACTGGATTAATTCATCTCCTTTCAAAATTTAGAGGTCTGAAAAATGAGGATCCACACAAGCACCTCAAAAAATTTCACATTGTGTGCTCAACAATGAGGCCTCAAGGTATTTTCAAAGAGCATGTTAAATTAAGAGCTTTTCCCTTTTCTCTTGATGATTTTGCCAAAGATTAGTTGTTCTATTTACCATCCGAATCCATCACTTCATGGGTTGGGATGGTGAGAGCCTTCTTGAGTGAATACTTCCCAACCTCAAAAGCTATTAGCATCAGAAGAGAGATCAGTTGCATCAAGCAAAAGGATTATAAAGAGCTATATGAATATTGGGAAAGATTCAATCGATTGTGCACAAGCTGCCCTCAACATAACATCTCTTATAAATCCCTTATTGAACATTTCTATGGAGGTTTGTTACCTTCGGAAAGAAAGTTTATTGATGCAGTATATGGAGGATCAATTGAAGACAAAACACCTCAAGCCATAAGAGACCTAATTTCTACCATGGCAACAACCTCAAAGCAATATGGAGACCAAAGATAGTTGCCAAGGAGAGTAAATGAGGTAAGTACATCTTCTTTAGCTTCTCAAATTTCTGATCTAACTTATGCTGTCCGCAGCCTTGTTGTAGGACAGGCCCAAAAAGCTGAGCAACTTCAACAACTGAGGCCATGTGGAAAATTTGCAAACATAGGACACCCAACTGACCTATGTCCTTCCCTTCAAGAAGAGGGCTAGCAAGTTTAAGCATTTGGGGGTTTAATGGCCAAAGAAGGTATGATCCCTACTCTAACACCTACAACCTAGGTTGGAGGGAGCATCCAAACTTCAGTTATGCTAGGGTAAATCAATGTCCAAGTTACCAGCAAAGAAATCCAGCCCAAGCATCACCTTAGAAATTGAATATGCCCCTTGAAGAGATGGTGAAGTCTTTGGCAAACACGGTGCAAAACCTTGAACAACAAATGAGTCAAATAGCCACCTCTGTGAGCAAGCTAGAATCACAAGGGAAATTACCCTCCCAAACCGAGATTAACCCAAAGCAGAATGCTAGTGCCATCACATTAAGAAGTGGGAAAGAGCTTCAAGATGGTAGATCTGAGCATCGATTTGCCCAAGTGCAAGAACAGGTTGCTGAGGAGAAATTGCCGAGTGATGACCCAGTCTGTCGATTTGCCCCAATCACTAGCCAAATCGACAGATAGACAGAATTGCCTAGCAGAGACGATTTGTCCAAATCTCCAGGAAAGGCAAAATTTGATTTGCCCAAATCGACAGTTCAGGTAGAATCCAAGCCAAAGTAAAAGAAGATAGAATAACAACCTAAAGAAAAGTTCAAAGTACCACCTCCCTTTCCAAAAAGGTTTGTAAGGTTTCAAAAAGAAAAAGAAGAAAAAGAAATACTTGAAACCTTTCGCAAAGTGGAGATCAATATACCTTTGCTTGATGCTGTCAAACAAATACCAAAGGACACCAGCCAGGAGGATGAGGAGAACAGGAAAAATTTGAAAGAAATAGAAACGGAAGAGCCAGCATGTTGCACAGACTGGTCCACAGGCGATTTGCCCAAATCGCTTGTACAAGCAGAATTCAATTTGCCCAAATCAGTAGTGTAGACAGATTTTGATTTGCCCAAATTCAGTACTAGATTGCATCCACCTTTTATGAAGAAATATGAATTGGAGTTCAAAGTGCTGCCCAATCACCTAAAAAATTCAAAAATTCAAAAATAGAGGCTAGAGGCACACCTCACTTGAAAGAGGAGAAACTGATCATGTTACTTCATGAGTACATGAAAGAAATAGTATGAGTTATAACTAAAATGAAATGCGTGCTGCACTTCTTAGTTAATTCTGTTGGGACCCTTTTCCCTCCCCCAATTACTTGAGCCTTGATCAAGTCAAGAAAGTCCGACTCGCGACTTTAAACTAGAGCGCTACTGGGAGGCAACCCAGCGGAGGCAATCTGCCCAAATCGATGGGCAAATCAACAGAATTTAACTACAACAAAAGTGATTTGGCCAAGTGATTTGCCCAAATCATTATCCAAATCAGCAAAACCTCCACCAACTGATCAATCTGTAAAATCTCGCCTTGACAGAATGGAAGCTCGAATCATACACATGGAAAGCATGTTGCAGTTGCAGCTGCTGGTTCAACACTTCATACCTGCAGACTACCATCACACCTGATTTGGCCAAATCACCACCCCATGGAAGTCCTTTTCTCTTAAACTTTCATATTTCTTTTGCATTGAGGACAACGCATAGGATAGGTGTGGGGGTGCATTTTCTGATTTTTAATTTGTTCATAAAAGTTGCTTATGTTCATATAGTCGTAGCTTTTAAATTTCCCACATATTTGAATTTTTTTTTTTTTTTTCATATCACACACACACATGTTTTTCCTTTATAATTACCTTGTTTCACATATCCACAAAAATTTTTAAGTTCTTGCTTTACTCAGCATGATAACTATTGTAATACCCGGCTAGACTCCGGTATCGAAATTCCTACCGTCCGGTGGAATCTCGGATGTCGGAAGCCTCTAGTAGGGTAGAATCATGTTTTCATAAAAATGTTTTAAGGTATTTCATGGTTTTAAGTAAAATGGAAATGAGTTTTTGCATAGAAACAACCTTGAAGGAAAACTCAGGTTCGGCCGCCGAACCTCAAGTTCGGCCGCCGAACATGCATGCCTTCGGGAGCGCCTTTAGGCCCCCGAAAGCATAAGTGAGGAAAGTCCAGGTTCGGCCGCCGAACCTCAAGTTTGGCCGCCGAACATGGCATGCATGCGGAGGCACGTTCGGCCCCCGAACGTGGCCTGGCCAGCCACTATAAAAGGGTCCCTTAGCCGAAAACGGGCGAGCTTTTTCCCCATTTCCGGCCAAGGTGAGTTCTCCGCCATCCCTCACCGATCTTGAGTCTTTTCCTTCAGATCTTTCGAGTTTTTCACTAGTTTTCATCTTGTTTTGAAGATTTCCGAGTTTTGAGCAAGTTTTGGAGCTTTGAGGTTCAAGAACTCAAATCTCTTCCAACTCCAAGTTAGATCGCCTCCACCCTCGATCTTCAAGAGGTAAGAGTCGATCTCTAGCTTACTTTATGTTTTAAGCAAGTTTTATGCAAGTTCATGGGGTAGAAAATGCAGGTGTAGCTTATGTTGAGCTTATGGGTTTTTTATGTGATTTTGAACAATGTGGCTTGCAAATGTATGTTTAATGTGTTTTAGATGGGGTTTTAGTTAGTTGATGCCCCTAGGAACTTGTATGCTTGTGTATGAGTGTTGTAGAATAGGTTTATGCATGTTTGGATGAGATTGGAGGCATAAATGCATAAGGGAGCTGAGTTTCTGCCATTCTGGGAGAAACCAGGTTTGGCAGCCGAAGGAACTTTCGGCCGCCGAACGTGCTTGTGGAGGCAGCCTTCGGCTGCTGAAGCTTGCCCCCGAAAGGAGACTTTCGTCTCTGTCTGGGAGTTTCGTCCGCCGAAAGTGCCACCGAACATGCATGAGTTTCGCCTCTGTCTGGGAGTTTCGGCCGCCGAAGGTGCCGCCGAACCTGCCTGACTTTCGGCTCTGGAGGGACTTTCGGCCGCCAAACCTGCCGCCGAAAGTGCCCTATTGAGCCATTTCTTGCATGTTTTTCTATGATTGTTTCATGATGTTTTAGGGGGTTTTTGGGGAATAGTTTAGAGTTATGTTCATGTATGTTTGGTCCCTCATTTGAGTCCACCTGTGTAGGTTCGGACCCGAGGAACCGAGGACCCCAGCAGTGAGTCTGTTGCCCCAGTGTCTGGTCAGAGCTATCCAGAGGTGAGTGGAATAACCCTTTATGTTTTTAAGCAAATCAATTGCAAGGATTGAGCATGATCATGCATCATGAATGCCATGTGATGAATTAGGTTGCTTGCATTAGAATTCACGAATATGTTGCATTGCATATTTTAATTGTTGATGTGGATGAATGTTGGATGATCCATAGCCCTCGACCTATGATATGACGATGTGATATGTACGGTACGGAATGTAAGACCAGTGGGACCCATTCTACGTTCGCTGGCACTATGTAAGGGAAAGACCAGGACCCATTCTACGTTCTGGCACAGTTGGACCATGTAGAGGGCTATTGGTGACAGGTTCATCCTTGATGTGATTAGCTGTGATGTGATGCATTTCATGTTATCATATGTTTTAAATGTTTTATTATTCTGCTCACTGGGCTCTAGTAGCTCACCCCTCTCCCAATTTCCCCAGGATTGCAGGTACAGGGTAGACCAGGAGGTTTACAAGAGTAATGAAGTCTGGTATTTGTAATAGATAGTGTGGACATGATAAATGTATTAAATTACGTAAAAGTACAGTTTCAGTCATGTAATGATGTTGAGGATTAGAGATTGTGCTTGACTTTATGTATGAGGTATCCCTTTTAATACATGATCTTAAATCTTTTTATGATGTTTATGTAAGCCAACTCATCTTATGATGTATCGCCCATTGGGGCATTGATGGGATCCCACAGAGGGGTCATGATTATGATTATGAGTATGTTCAGTGCATGCACAGGTTGAGTTTAGCATATGAAGGAAAGAAAAGTTTTAAATTTTTATGTATGTTGTTGATCATGTATGGGATTAAACAGGTTTTCAGGTTGTATGTCAGGCTTGCTACGGGTCTTGGCGGCCTTAAGCCGACCCGGATCCTAGCGCCGGTAGCGGTCCAATTTTTGGGTCATTACAGAATGGTATCAGAGCCCTAGGTTCATAGGATCGGACCTCGAGTGTCGGGCTCATAAATGTTCTAGAAGGTCAAGCACAATAGGAAGATCATGTCCACTAGGATAGGATGGGGAGTCCTGTCTTGTATGATTATGTGAAATGCCATGATTATATACATGTGCATTGATGCTATGATATGAATGATGTTTATGTGATAAGGGTTCATGTGTGCCCACATGAACCATATGATGCTAATGTTTGTATGATGTGTACTGTTTTTCAGAAATAGGATGAGAGGAACCCGTCGATCTGTAAGATTGACAGGAGTGCCACCTGAGGATGAGGGCACGAGCGCCCGTCCTCCTACATTGCCTAGGGCAATGTCTTGTAGAGCCAACAGAGAAAGAGTGTCAAGGGACCCTAGAAGGTCTTTTGACGCTAGCAGAAGGGGGACAGATAGAGGAGGAAGTTCTTCAGATGTGAGGGAGGTTACGGAAGAGGATCAGAGGAGGGATGGGAACCTGGATGTGAGCATGGAGGAAGAAGGGACAGGGGAGTCTCAGGGAGGCGTTCAGGCCTCGGGGTATGGTTTTCCACCCCATTACCCACCCTTTCCACAGGGTTCAGGGTATCCGATGGGAGGTACATCGGACTACTCCAGCTTTAACCCCTACCCTACCTACATGCCTTATCCACCTTTCTATCCACCTTACACACAGTACCCAGCTTATCCACCCTCACCCTTCTATCCAAACCCGACAAACCCTACCTCGGGGAATGCTGCACCCCCACCTCCACCACCTATAGAACCAACAGCCCCAGTTACTCAACCTCCCAGACCTAGCTCAGCCGGTGGGAGCAAAGTAAAGATGACAGATTACCTTAAGCTGGATGCTCCCAAATACAAGTCAGGGGATGACCCCTTTGAGTATCTGAGAGTAGTGAAGACAATAACTGATGAGCTAGGGGTAGATGATAGCAGGGCCATTCAGATGGCAGGGTTCACCTTAAAGTGCAAGAAGGCACGGGAATGGTTCAAGTGTTATGTGGACCCGAGACTAGACGGCATGACATGGGAGGAATTTGCGAATGAGTTCGCTGGATGGGCTTTTCCAGACAGTTCCAGAGAATTGAAAATGATTGAGTTTGAGCAACTGAGGCAGACAGAGCACATGAGTGTAGAGGAGTTCACGGATAAATTCTTGGAGCTATTGCCTTTTTCAGGGCAAGCTCTAGATACAGATACGAAGAAAGCCAAGAGATATGTTATGAAGCTACATTCCAGGTACTCCTCATTGATTCAGTCAGTTGAGAGGGAAAGTTTCCACACTGTGGTGGATATGGCTCAAAGGATGGAGGCGAGTGCTATAGTTGAGGGGTCAGTGAAGCAGTCAGTGACCCAGTCTTCAGGGGTTAAGACCCCAGGCAGAGGAGGGCCAGGTCTCTCTTCTCAGAGCTCAAGTAAGAAGAGGTGGGATAACACCACTAAGAAGCCGAAGAAGAATAAGTTTTGGAATAAGTTGAAATCCGGTCTGGGATTTGGCGGTGGCTCGAGCTCAGGCTCAGATGGTACAGAATGCCAGAGATGTGGAAGGCCGCACAGGGGAGTGTGTCGAGCTGGGACTAATACATGTTTCAGATGTGGACAGGAGGGACACATGGCTCAGGAGTGTCCTAGAGCACCTTTTATGGGCCAGCCCCAGCAGACAGCTTCTGATAGTGTGGCACAGCCAGCAGCTCCAGCCACAACTCAGGGCAGTGGCAGAGGTAGAGGGAGAGGGGCAGCCTCTTCTTCTGGTTCCCGAGGTGATGGTCCATCAGCTCCAGCCAGGATCTTCACCATGACTCAGCAGGAGGCTAACACATCCAACACCGTGGTGTCAGGTAATCTCATCATTGGGTGTTCTGATGTGTATGCTTTAATGGACCCGGGTGCATCTCATTCATTTATTGCTCCGAGAGCCGTCGAGAGGTTGGGTCTGATAGTCTCTGGGTTAGAGTGTCCCCTATGGGTCAGTGGACCCAAGTGTGACCCGTCGGTGGCAAAGTCAGTCTGCCAGTACAGTCCAGTTTTTGTTGAGGGAAGATGCCTCTCCGCCGACCTTGTGGTTCTAGATTTGACAGACTTTGACGTCATTCTAGGGATGGATTGGCTATCTACCCATGGTGCTACCTTGGACTGCAGGGACAAGGTAGTCAGGTTCAGAGATCAGAACGGGTCAGAGGTCGTCTTCAGAGGAGACAAGAGGGGCACACCTAGAGGTCTGATATCAGCTCTTCAGGCTCGTAGGTTGCTTAGGAAGGGATGTCAGGGGTACTTAGCTCATGTGAGAGAGCTTAGTAGTCAGGTCAGGGAGCCAGCCTCGGTGCCAGTTGTAAGAGAGTTTCAGGATGTCTTTCCAGATGAGCTTCCAGGTTTACCACCTGCTAGGGAGATAGAGTTCGAGATAGAGTTGATGCCTGGAACTAGACCGATCTCTATCCCTCCCTACAGGATGGCCCCAGCCGAGTTAAAGGAGTTGAAAGAGCAGTTGCAAGAGCTGGTAGAAAAGGGCTTCATCCGACAGAGTACCTCACCTTGGGGTGCTCCGGTCTTGTTTGTGAGAAAGAAGGATGGATCCCTCAGACTTTGTATCGACTACAGGCAGTTGAACAAAGTCACTACCAAAAATAGATACCCTCTGCCAAGGATCGATGATCTATTCGACCAGCTAGCAGGAGCGGGTTGTTTCTCCAAAATAGATCTAAGATCGGGGTACCATCAGCTAAGGATAAGGGATGAAGATGTGCCGAAGACAGCTTTCAGGACCAGATATGGGCATTTTGAGTTCCTTGTGATGCCGTTCGGGTTAACTAACACCCCTGCAGCATTCATGGACCTCATGAACAGAGTGTTTAGTCAATACCTGGATCACTTTGTTATTGTCTTCATAGATGATATCTTGGTGTATTCCAGGAATGCAGAGGAGCATGCCCATCATCTGCGGTTGGTCTTGCAGACCTTGAGGGAACATGGCTTGTATGCCAAGTTCTCTAAATGTGAGTTCTGGCTGAGGAGCATTTCGTTCTTGGGGCATGTAGTGTCAGAGAATGGGATAGAGGTAGACCCCAAGAAGACAGAAACTGTGGCTAACTGGCTTAGACCCACTTCAGTGACAGAGATTAGAAGTTTCTTGGGTTTGGCAGGTTACTACAGGAGGTTCGTTCAGGACTTCTCAAAGATTGCAGCTCCTCTGACCAGACTAACCAGGAAGAATCAGAAGTTTGTGTGGACCGACCAGTGCGAAGAGAGTTTTGAAGAGCTTAAGAAGAGGTTGACTTCAGCACCAGTTTTAGCTCTGCCATCTAGTGATGAAGACTTTACAGTCTTTTGTGATGCGTCCCGTGTGGGACTGGGTTGTGTACTAATGCAGAATGAGAGGGTGATCGCTTATGCTTCTAGGCAGCTGAAGAAGCATGAGTTGAATTACCCCACGCATGACCTTGAGATGGCAGCAGTAATCTTTGCACTCAAGATGTGGAGGCACTACCTCTATGGGGTAAAATGTGAGATCTTCACAGATCATAAAAGCCTGCAGTACATCCTGAGTCAAAGAGATTTGAACTTGAGACAGAGGAGATGGGTAGAGCTGCTGAGTGACTATGATTGCAAGATTCAGTACCATCCGGGTAAGGCGAATGTTGTGGCAGACGCCTTAAGCCGGAAATCACTCGGCAGTTTATCCCACATATCGGCAGAAAGGAGGCCAGTGGTGAAGGAGTTTTACAAGCTCATTGAGGAAGGTCTACAGATGGATTTGTCTGGTACAGGTGCCTTGGTGGCCCAGATGAGAGTGGCACCCGTGTTTCTGGAGCAGGTGGCTCAGAAACAGCATGAGGACCCGGAGTTAGTGAAGATTGCCAGGACTGTTCAGTCAGGCAATGATAGTGAGTTCAGATTCGACAGCAAGGGGATCCTTCGCTATGGGAGCAGACTATGTGTACCAGATGACATAGGCCTAAAAGGAGACATTATGAGAGAGGCTCATAATGCAAGTGACTGGAGCGGTTGTCGAAGCCGGTCAAAAATAACCTTCTTGGTTACCTACAAATACAACTGTAGACAGTGGCGAAGGATCGTATCCACAGAGAATTGATTACCTATTTATTTTATCTTAATCAAGACCAATCAAACCAATGGAAAGCACAAGTGAAGGCAAGTAATTGCAAATAGAACAAAAGTAAAGTGCAAGGAAAGTAAAAAGGGGGTTTTTGAGATGATTTGATTAACAACTAATGAAAGCAATTAAAACAGCAAGTAATTAAAATAAAAGAGGAAGTCAATAAGATAAAGGTCTAGTTGAAGATATGGATCCACTTCGGTTGTTTGGGTTGATCATTGAAACATGGTAATCTTGATTAACTCAATAGGTTGGTTATGGGGGTGGAAGACGCTTCTCACCACCATGTCTTTCCTTATGAACAAATTGATTAGGGAACGTCCTCTAACCAATTACTAATCAACAAATTGCCAAGGAACGTCCTTGGGCCATAGGCATCAAAACAATTGCCAATTGCATGAAGAACAAGAAAGATCCAAACCCTAACTACTCAAACGCATGAGATGATGTTAGATCATGCAATTTCTTGGTTTTTACACCAAGTGTTCTTAGATCAGAATATTTCCAGTAATTACGGACTAACAAATATCCTAATCAATAATCAATTAACTTTGCAATCAAGAATCAAGTGGCCAATTTGATCGAAACAACAAAGCAACCTTAGAATTAAGCACAATTGCATGAATATTGAATAAAGTCAAAGACAAAAGTTTCTGTTCAGATCTCACAACCCTTTAAACAACCTTAGTTTCAACCAAACTTCAACTAGAAAGAGGGTTTCAGCCACTCATGGCTGAACCAAATAGAAAATAAAAGAAAAGAGAGCAAAAGATGAAGAACTAGGGTGAGAGAGGCCTTGGAAGAGGCTGCCGATTCTTGGAGAGGAAAAAAACCTGTCTTGTTGTCTTCTTGAAGCCTTTAAATATGTCTTGAGAGGCTGCCTAGGGTTTCATGGAAGTCCAGGAGACTTTTAGAGGCTTTCCAAAGTGTCCTTGGTGTTGCATGTGCCTTGTTTGTGCATGAGTGAAGGCAAAAACGAGTTGCATGTGATTGAAGGCAAGTGGGGGCACTTTGGTCTTTTTACTTGCTGCCCAAGGTCTTCAAGATGTTGCCTAAATAGTTAAGACGCTGCCCATGCACTAATAAGGAAGGTAGAGACTCCTTTTGAATTTTGAATGTGCATGGCACTAAGTAGGAAGCATGTGATCTTTGGATTTTCTTTCCTTAATAAGGGGGATCTTGAAATCCAATAATTGAATGTAAATATTGAAGATTTGGATCTCAAGATATTTCCCTTATTTGGCTCCTCAAATATGGCAACTTGGGATATGGCTTCTTGAACAAGGAAGGAGTGCAATGGAGCGCATTTTCGGCTGCCTAAGTTGAGTTTCGGAGGCTGGAATTTTGGAGGTTCGGCGGCCGAAGGTTGGGATTCGGGGGCCGAAGGAGGCCGACTTTCGTCTCTGGAGCCAATGTTCGGCGGCCGAAGGTGCCGCCGAAGGTGGGGCAGTTTCGTCTCTGGACTGGGCTTTCGGCCGCCGAAAGTGCTGCTGAAGGTGGCTTTTCCAGATTTTGCACTTTTGAGCGTTTTTAAGAGCATTTTCTCTTGAATGTCCCTTTTCACCTAATATCTGCAAAACATGATTAAAACCACAAAATTAGGTAGAAAAGATGTAAATAGACACCAAGAATATCATGATAATATGGGCTAATTTATGCTCTATCAGCAAGATACAACATTCACCCCGGGGCCACCAAGATGTATCAAGATCTAAAGAAGGTTTATTGGTGGCCAGCTATGAAGAAGGAAGTGGCACAGTTTGTGTCAGCCTGCGAAGTGTGTCAGAGGGTGAAGCTGGAACATCAGAAGCCGGCTGGAATGCTTAACCCGCTACCTATTCCAGAATGGAAATGGGAAAATATAGCTATGGACTTCGTAGTGGGGTTACCGGCGGCGTCCAACAGATTGGACTCCATATGGGTGATTGTGGGCAGACTCACCAAATCTGCTCACTTCATTCCTGTCAGGAGTGGCTACTCTGTGGACAAGTTGGCGCAGGTATATGTGGACGAGATCGTCAGGCTGCATGGGGTTCCTGTTTCGATAGTGTCAGATAGAGGGCCCCAGTTCACCTCCAGATTTTGGCGGAGTCTGCAGAACACCATGGGTACCAGGTTGGATTTCAGTACTGCCTTCCACCCCCAGACGGACGGACAATCAGAAAGGACCATCCAGACCATAGAGGATATGCTCAGAATGTGTGTGCTGGACTTTGGCGGTTCTTGGAGGCAGCATCTACCTTTGGTGGAGTTTGCCTACAATAACAGCCATCATGCTAGCATCGGGATGGCTCCATATGAAGCTTTATATGGGAGGAAGTGCAGGTCACCTGTTTGCTGGGAGGAAGTTGGAGAAAAGGCCTTGGCAGGGCCTGAGCTTGTTGAGATCACCAGCAGGGTGGTACCCCTAATCAGAGAAAGAATCAAGACTGCTGCAAGCAGATAGAAGAGTTATGCAGACATCCGCAGAAGGCAGTTAGAGTTTCAGGAGGGGGATCTGGTATTGCTTAAGGTGTCTCCTATGAAAGGAGTGGTTCGCTTCGGAAAGAAAGGTAAACTAGCCCCACGATACATCGGACCCTTCGAAATCTTGCAAAAGATTGGGAATGTGTCGTACAAGCTGGATTTACCTGCTTCAATGGAAAGAATCCATCCGGTTTTCCATGTTTCAATGTTGAGGAAGTTTGTGTCAGATCCGAGCAAGGTTCTTAGTGAGCCTGATGTGGAGGTCCAAGAGGATCTCACCTATGTTGAACAGCCAGTACAGATCATAGACACCCAGATTAGGAAGCTAAGAAACAAGGAAATCCCGAAGGTGAAAGTCCTGTGGAACCACCACAATTTGGAGGAATGCACTTGGGAGACACGGGAGTCTATGCTCCAGCAGTACCCCCATCTCTTTTAAGGTTAGATCTCTATGTGTTTATGTGCTATGTATGCATGTTATGTTTTATGCCATGCTATGTGCTAGTTGAGGAACATTCGGGGACGAATGTTCTTAAGGGGGGAGAATGTAATACCCGGCTAGACTCCGGTATCGGAATTCCTACCGTCCGGTGGAATCTCGGATGTCGGAAGCCTCTAGTAGGGTAGAATCATGTTTTCATAAAAATGTTTTAAGGTATTTCATGGTTTTAAGTAAAATGGAAATGAGTTTTTGCATAAAAACAACCTTGAAGGAAAACTCAGGTTCGGTCGCCGAACCTCAAGTTCGGCCGCCGAACATGCATGCCTTCGGGAGCGCCTTTAGGCCCCCGAAAGCATAAGTGAGGAAAGCCCAGGTTCGGCCGCCGAATCTCAAGTTCGGCCGCCGAACATGGCATGCATGCAGAGGCACGTTCGGCCCCCGAACGTGGCCTGGCCAGCCACTATAAAAGGGTCCCTTAGCCGAAAACGGGCGAGCTTTTTCCCCATTTCCGGCCAAGGTGAGTTCTCCGCCATCCCTCACCGATCTTGAGTCTTTTCCTTCAGATCTTTTGAGTTTTTCACTAGTTTTCATCTTGTTTTGAAGATTTCCGAGTTTTGAGCAAGTTTTGGAGCTTTGAGGTTCAAGAACTCAAATCTCTTCCAACTCCAAGTTAGATCGCCTCCACCCTCGATCTTCAAGAGGTAAGAGTCGATCTCTAGCTTACTTTATGTTTTAAGCAAGTTTTATGCAAGTTCATGGGGTAGAAAATGCAGGTGTAGCTTATGTTGAGCTTATGGATTTTTGATGTGATTTTGAACAATGTGGCTTGCAAATGTATGTTTAATGTGTTTTAGATGGGGTTTTAGTTAGTTGATGCCCCTAGGAACTTGTATGCTTGTGTATGAGTGTTGTAGAATAGGTTTATGCATGTTTGGATGAGATTGGAGGCATAAATGCATAAGGGAGCTGAGTTTCTGCCATTCTGGGAGAAACCAGGTTCGGCAGCCGAAGGAACTTTCGGCCGCCGAACGTGCTTGTGGAGGCAGCCTTCGGCTGCCGAAGCTTGCCCCCGAAAGGAGACTTTCGTCTCTGTCTGGGAGTTTCGGCCGCCGAAAGTGCCGCCGAACATGCATGAGTTTCGCCTCTGTCTGGGAGTTTCGGCCGCCGAAGGTGCCGCCGAACCTGCCTGACTTTCGGCTCTAGAGGGACTTTCGGCCGCCGAACCTGCCGCCGAAAGTGCCCTGTTCAGCCATTTCTTGCATGTTTTTCTATGATTGTTTCATGATGTTTTAGGGGGTTTTTGGGGAATAGTTTAGAGTTATGTTCATGTATGTTTGGTCCCTCATTTGAGTCCACCTGTGTAGGTTCGGACCCGAGGAACCGAGGACCCCAGCAGTGAGTCTGTTGCCCCAGTGTCTGGTCAGAGCTATCCAGAGGTGAGTGGAATAACCCTTTATGTTTTTAAGCAAATCAATTGCAAGGATTGAGCATGATCATGCATCATGAATGCCATGTGATGAATTAGGTTGCTTGCATTAGAATTCACGAATATGTTGCATTGCATATTTTAATTGTTGATGTGGATGAATGTTGGATGATCCATAGCCCTCGACCTATGATATAACGATGTGATATGTACGGTACGGAATGTAAGACCAGTGGGACCCATTCTACGTTCGCTGGCACTATGTAAGGGAAAGACCAGGACCCATTCTACGTTCTGGCACAGTTGGACCATGTAGAGGGCTATTGGTGACAGGTTCATCCTTGATGTGATTAGCTGTGATGTGATGCATTTCATGTTATCATATGTTTTAAATGTTTTATTATTCTGCTCACTGGGCTCTAGTAGCTCACCCCTCTCCCAATTTCCCCAGGATTGCAGGTACAGGGTAGACCAGGAGGTTTACAAGAGTAATGAAGTCTGGTATTTGTAATAGATAGTGTGGACATGATAAATGTATTAAGTTACGTAAAAGTACAGTTTCAGTCATGTAATGATGTTGAGGATTAGAGATTGTGCTTGACTTTATGTATGAGGTATCCCTTTTAATACATGATCTTAAATCTTTTTATGATGTTTATGTAAGCCAACTCATCTTATGATGTATCGCCTATTGGGGCATTGATGGGATCCCACAGAGGGGTCATGATTATGATTATGAGTATGTTCAGTGCATGCATAGGTTGAGTTTGGCATATGAAGGAAAGAAAAGTTTTAAATTTTTATGTATGTTGTTGATCATGTATGGGATTAAATAGGTTTTCAGGTTGTATGTCAGGCTTGCTACGGGTCTTGGCGGCCTTAAGCCAACCCGGATCCTAGCGCCGGTAGCGGTCCGATTTTTGGGTCGTTACAACTATGTTAATCGAGCTTCCTTTCTCATGACCCCATTGATTTACCAACTCTTTAAACCTGAATTGTATCATTTGCAGTGAGTTGCATTCACTTTGGGAGTTTGTTTTTGAATTGAATCTTTAAACTTGCCCTGGTCAAGAAAGAATAATAAAAACTGAAAATGTATGTAATAGGCTAATGCAGCATTCGGTGTTTTGATTTGCCCAAATCATTATGAAACGTAGAGAAAAATCAGCAAAGTTAAAAGGCACAAATTCAAAAACCTATTCTAATGCTCAAAGTCTATCAACAAAGCTAGTAGCTACTTGAACAAGTGACCAACTGAGTAATCGAGGGTGGGTATCACAAATATTCACCTTCGCGTAAAAAGGAAAAAGTTTGGTGACTTTTTCAAGCAAGAATAAAAGTGCACAAAGTTGAATAAAGTGCTTAAAAGAAGGGCAAGTCACTCTTGAGGTTGCATAGTCAAACTAAAATCTAAAATTTGTGCATGAATAAGTAAACTTTCTCTCTTTTGAGGAAGACGACTCTTAACCATGGTAGGTGAGAGGAATCAAGGAGGAGTGACCTTAGTGCATGTACCTTACACTGCAGTGCTTCAAATTAGAGGTTTAGGGTAGTTGATCAAGTGGTAAATAGGATCAAAGAAGGGGGACTTGATTGACTAAGTTGTTTATTGCTTGAGGACAAGCAAAAAGTTAAGTGTGGGGGTATTTGATCAAACATAATTTGGCCACATTTTTACTATTATTACTGATGCTAAATTATAGATTTTCTAGCTAATTTTGTACTTTTGATTATATTTTGCAGAAAATGATGAAAAATGAAGATTTTTTGAAAAATAACCTAAAATGCATGAAAAGTTGATTTCGCCGAAGTGATTTGGCCAAATCAACCTCAAAGAATGACCAAGAAAGCTGCAAAAGTGGATGGAAGAAGAAACCAAAACTCAAGTTTTGATATGCCAAAATCGATTTGCCCAAATCACTGGCCAAATCGCCAGAAGCCAGTGACAGCTGAAACCTGAAAGTGTCTTGGAGAAACGATTAGGGCACGTGATTTGCCCAAATCACTACCCCAATTGACTGTCTCCAGTAGGAAAGTCCAAAAGTGTGGGAAATTGCAGAAATTCAAATTTCTTAAAAGTTTGAGAGTTCTATCCTACCTCAAATACTCCAAGACTTATCCAAGACACCTCCAAACCGCGTAAAAAGAAGTCCTTCATTCTAAGAGGTCTATTTATGATGAAATACAAAGCAAAGAAGAAACCAAAGACCAAGTCAAATTAAAATTTCAACTCAAGAAGGAGTAATCTAGGGTTTCTCACTTATAAAAGGGCAGCAACACTGGCAGCGTCTCTCTCTCCTTTTCTTCTCCCTTTTCTCTTTTATGTATTCTTTGTCCACCATGAGTGGCTAAAAACTTTTTTTTCTCTAGTTGAAGTAGGAGAAGTTTCAGTTTTGTTATGAATTGGGAGATCTGAAACTCCATTCTTAAAACTTCTATTTTTCAATATTTATGCAACTTGTTCTTCATGCTTATTATTGCCTTGCTATTAGAATCAATAAGGACCCATTGCTTTTAATTGCATAAGCAATATATTGTTAGTTTGAATGATTTAAGTCCGTAATTGCTTAGATTATTTGAACACAAGTAACAATTGGTTGCATGATCTAACTTAACCACGCGGTTGGCAAGGTTAGAATTAGGTTTCTCTATTTCTTAATGCAGTTAACAGTTGAAAAGTGAAGAACTCCAAGGACGTTCTTTGGCAACTTGTTAACTAGTGTTTAATTGGCGAATGTTTCCTAATCAAACTAAGAATAAGGATCAATTTGGTTATGAGGAGCGTCTTCCATAACCTAAACTAATTTATTGAAATAAATAGAAGAATCAAACTATCAATGATCAATTCCAAACTGAAATGGATCCTATGCTTCAACTAGAATCTTTTTATTATTGATTTATTCATCTTTTAATTATTGCTCTCTTTTTCTACTTTAGTTTTAATTTTAGTTCACTATCAACCCCCTTATTTTACTTTTATTGGTAACTTGCCCAAGTCATTGTTAGGAAAAGTCCTTAGTATCAAATCTCTATGGATTCGACCCTATTACCACTATCTACTGTTCTTAATTGTTGATTACTAATAGGTTTATTTTTTATGGTTTCGATAATCACTATCAAAGTCTCAAGGAAAGCTACCATCTCAAATAGTAGTCAATCCAAAGCAAAATGTAAGTACAATAGCTTTGAGGAGTAAAAAAGAGTTGCAGACAGTTCCATGTGGGAGAGTTGTAGACAATTCCATATGGGCAGAGATTTAGGCAAAGGTTAGTGACAGATCTGCAGAATGCACGTACAGAAATTCAACAACAGCAAACAGTTCCACGTAGGCAGAGATTTGGGATAATCTCAGTGACAGACCTACAGAATATATTTGCAGAAATTCAACAGAAAAAAGAGAGAACCTGGTGCAAAAAACAGATCAGCAAAAGGAATTTGTCATTCTACCACCTTTCCTGAAAGGTTTGCTAAATCTAAGAAAGAAAAAGAGGAAAAAGAAATTATAGAGACTTTTCGCAAGGTTGAGGTAAACGTTCCTTTATATAATATGATTAAGCACGTGTTTAAATATGCAAAATTTTTTAAGGATTTTTGTACCAAAAAGAAAAAGCTACCTGAGAATGAAAAGGTAAGTGTAGGAGAAATTTTTTTGCAGCTATTCAAAGGAAATGATCTCCTAAATGTAATAATAGAGATATGTTTGCTATTTCTTGCAACATTGGTAATGTTTGGATTTAAAAGGCTATGTGTGATCTTAGAGTCTCAATTAATGTTATGTCTTCATCCATTTATAATTCATTGAATGTTGGTCCCTTAAAAAAAATAATTATTATCATCCAACTTGCTAATAGATTCATTATTTATCATGAAGGTGTTTTAGAAGATGTCTTAGTCTAAGTTGATGGGTTAGTTTCTCCTACAAATTTTTACATCATTGATATGAAAGAGGATAAAGTTAATATTACATCTAATGTTTTGTTAAGTAGGCATTTTCTTAGCATGACTAGGACCAAAATAGATGTACATGATGATACACTCACTGTTAAATTTAATGGAAAAGTGATTAAATTTAATATTTATGATTCTTTAAAATTTTCTAATGATGTAACTAATAATGATGGTATTGATGTTCATGATACTTTGAGCCAAAATGCATTTAAGTTGAGTCATGATGACAACCTAAATGTTGTTTTATGTATAACCCTAGCCATGAGTAGTTTGGAGGATCAGAATTCCAAGACAAATGCTGAAATTAAAGAAACATCTTGTTCTTTAGGTTCTTCACAGTCTTTGGACTAGACAGTCTTGCCCGAAGATTTGACCAAATTTAACTCACAGCTGTAGCCATCTGTTATGAAGACACCTGAATTGGAGTTAAAACTACTGTCCAATCACCTTAAAAATTCATATCTAGGAGCTGGAGACACACTTCACTTAAAAGAGAATAAACTAATCATATTACTTTATGAGTACAAAAAAGCAATAGAATGGATTATAGCCAACACAAAAGGCATGCTACATTCATTGCTTGATCATGTTGGGATCTCTTTCCTCCACCAGTTACTTGAGACTTGCCTTATGCCTTGCCCACATCAACTTGATCAAGAAAGTATTGTTCTAACCCTGAGGGCAATGTGTTGGTCAAGTGTGGGGGAGAAACTATATATACTGCATTTTCTTATTTTATTGTTTTATTCTGCAATTTTTTTTAATTTTTATACATTTTCTTTTACTTTCTTTTTATGCATTTTGGTAGGAATTTTGATTAAGTATTGAAATTTGACTATTCCACTCACTTTTGAATTATTAAAATTTTTTATTGAATTATAAAAATATATTAATATTTATATGGGTGATTGTCTCAGTTTTCACATTATTTACAATAGCCTTTGATAATTGTCTTGAAGCATAAATAATTGAGTTTAAATGAGATGTGTGCTTACATGATTAAGTAACTAGTGGAGTATATATAGGATTTGCTAAAGCCATGAATTTTTAATTTTTCTGGAACTTTTGTTAACAAAAATAAGGTGTTCAAGGTACCAAAGAAAAAGAAAAAGAAAAAAAAAAGAGCACAAAATAAATCTACTCCTCTGGTTAAGTGACCATTAGTAGTGCTAGTAGCCATTTGAAATTATGACCAATTGAGTAACCGGAGGTGAGTATTACAAATATGTACCTTCGCGTCAAAAGAATGGTGACAATCCAAGTAAGAGATGAATAAGTGCTCATAAATAATAAATAAAAATGCCTTGGATACTTTATTTTTAGACTTAATAATCATCTTTGAACAACAACGAAATTGGCTAAGAAAAGACCTAATGACCACTCCATGAATGCTACTTGACTATTTGTGTGATTGAGTGTAAATAGCTTGAGCTCTCCTATTTATATGAAAAATTTTGTTGGGATTATTGTTTACAATGTCACTCTTGGGATTGTTAGTTGATAAAGGACTAATTAGACTCTGTTAGGAGTTTTAACCAATATCATTTGGCTAAGACGATATAAGAGAAAATATAGGCTGAAAAGACGAACAGTCTTATTAAAATTCTTCGAAGATTAAAAAAGTGAGTTTCTAATAGCCAAGGGAGGCTATTTATAATAGAAATAAAACCCTAATATGCAAAATTATGAAAATATCCAAAATATCCAAAAAAATAATTAAAATGCGAAATTGACCCCTCTAAACGATGGAATTTCCATATCGAACTTTGTGATAAGCCTATTGCCCTCGTCACACTTTTGAAAGTCATGTGTCTCAAAATTCCCTTTTCGAAAAGTTATCGTGGATATCCATCGGACGTCGGCAGCAAAAATTAGGCTTGATCCAAGTCTGCCGTAAAGTCCAATGCTAGATGCTCCATATCATTCCCTTCCACTTGTAAAGAACTCGACCTTGAGTTGTCATCAGTAGGGTAGTACTGAAATAGATTCGCCACGTTAAATGTCTTGAAAATTTTCATCTCATTTGGGAGATCAAGAACATAGGCATTGTCTTTAATCTTCTAAATGATCTGGAATGGACCAATCTTCTTGGGGTCAAACTTTTCTATCCTCCACCACATTCCTTGCATAAATATACCATAACTTGGTCATCAACATTGAAGAACTTGAAATGCATATGTTTATCAGCTATGGCTTTATACTTGTCATTGGCTTCTATAAGGCATTGTTGTACCTGTTTGAAAATATCCACATGTTGTTTTTCCAAGTTGCTTGCTTTAATACTGTTGTGATAACCTGCAGGAAGGGCAATAAGATCAACTGTATGCGCTGGGATTTTCCTGTGCACAATTGCAAAGGGTGACATCTTTATGGAGCTATAGACAACACTGTTATAAGCAAATTCTATTTGGGCAAGAGAAAGATCCCAAGCAGTTTTCTTACTACTGTAGATGCAACGCAGAAGATTGCCAAGAGTGCGGTTCACCACTTCTATTTGTCCATCAGTTTGGGGATGGGAGCACTGTTGTATCGAAATTCAATTCCAAAATATTTTCATAAAGTCATCCAAAAGTGAGCTAGAAATTTCACATCTCTTTTAGAAGTAATGGTCTTAGGAATGCCATGTAAGTGAACAACCTTATGGAAAAACAGTTTTGCAACATGAGAAGCATCAATAGTTTTCTTACAAGGAATGAAATGTACCATTTTGGAGAATTTGTCAACAACAAAAAAAATGGAATCAGATCCACGTTGAGTACGTGGAAGACCAAGAACAAAATTCATAGACAAGTCCTCCTAAGGATATGCTGGAATAGGCAGTGGAGTTTATAAGCCCGTATTCTGCGAATGACCCTTCTGAGTTTGACAAACTGGGTATTTCTGAACCATCCGACCTGTATCCCTTTTCAATTGTGGCCAGTAAAAATGCTCCTCCAACCCAGCAATTGTAACAGCCCGGAAACCGGTACCTCTCTGTAACGGCCCAAACTGCTCGGCGCTAGGACTCTGATCGGCTTAAGGCCGCCAGAACCCGTAGCAAGCCTAACCTGAACTCCAAACATCCCATACATGATCCGACTCGACTACTAGCTTTGAAAACTCTTTCTGTAACATTACCAGACTTAACCTTAAAAACAATCAGATATATCAATCTGAAATAGCCCCCAGGGCTTACACCAGTAACTCTGTCCGTAGAGTCACGGGAATCAAACCCGGTCTTCCCTCACAGCCTGATCTTGGGTCAAAGGAATCAAACCTTGTCTTCCCTCACAGTTATAGTATACTGGAGTTTTCAAAACACAACATCTATTAAGTCTGGTTTGACTCATTTCTCATCAAGAAACGTAAAATAGGATACATGCGTACACAAGGGATTAAACATACATTAGGCAAAGCACATACTACACCATAAGCACACTAGCTAACTATCTATTACACCTGTAACAAATATCTCTTTAATTTACATCATGTCCATACTATTCTATTACACATGCAGTACTGTAGCTCACTCTGATGCTGCTGTCTTCCCAAGGCCCACTCTGAACCTGCAAAACTGGGATTAAGGGAAAGGGATGAGCTTCTAAAGCCCAGTGAGTAGAAACACTAAAAACAGTTCATTATATGTTTTCATGAAATGCGTCACTGCACAAACAAATCACATCACGGACGGACTGACCCACAAAATCCCTCAGCTCATTGCCCGGCCCTAAAAAGGGCACCACAGGACTTCGTATATGCCCGGCCCTCTGGAGCACCACAGGACTTCGTAATATAAGACTCAAGGGCTAATGGGTCTTACTCGATGTCCGTCCCACCTTCACATAATAATGCAATGTAACATAATCGTGATTCTAATGCAATCACCCTATTGTATATTCATAGTACTCGTGATGCATGAAACATGCTAAAAGCATTCCATTTTCTCAGTATAAAAGATTCAAGTTAGTTCTACTCACCTCTGCTCCTCAAGCAGAAACCGATTGACTCTGCAACACCTAACTCTGGTGACTTCCTCGATCCCTCGGGTCCAAGCCTACATAAATGGACTCGAATGAGGTGTCAAACATACTCTGAATAACTCATAGACAACTCTTAAGCAACTCCCCAAAATCCCTCTAAAAGCTCTGAGAACAATCACATAAAGCATGCAAAAGAAGGCTGGACAGAACACTTTCGGCGGCAGGTTCGGCAGCCGAATGTCCTATCCAGAGCCGAAACTCAAGTACCTTCGGCGGCCGAATCTCCACTTTCGGCTGCCGAACCCTTTCGGGGGCAAGGTACGGGGACTAAAACACACTCCAGAGACGAAAGTCTCTAACCTTCGGCGGCACCTTCGGCGGCCGAATCCCCCTTCCAGAGCCGAACTTCAAAACGCTCGGGGGTGAGCTGTGGCAGCCAAAGCTACCACTCAAGGGTTTCGGCGGCCGAATGCACCTTCGACTGCCGAACCTGAGTTCATCCAGAACTCAGCCCTGACGGCAACCTAGCTCCTCAATCCACTTCTACCTTTCAAAACATGCATACTTCAACTCCTCAACACACATATACTAGAGTAGATGCACAAAGGGGTCCAAAACTACCTAAAAACCCCAACAAACAACAGATCATAACACATAAACATGCTTTCATACATAAACCATCAAAAATATCCTTTCACACCTAACCATGCATCTCTACTAAAACCTCCATAAAACCCCTGTAAAACATCAAAACAAGTTCAAGATCTTCACTTACCTCTTATAGACAAGAAGATGAATGATCTGAACAAAGAAAACTGAACCAACTCCTCTTCTAACTCACCAAACCTCAAAACTTAGCTTTTTAACCCAAAAACCGTCAAAACCATATTAAAACCCTTTAACACGTTACAAACTTTAACAAAACCATGACGATGACTCATGAAGGACGTGGCCTCTCCTCTGGCAATGATCTGGAGGCAACACCTGTCCAAATCACCGACTGAGAATGCTTTATAGGTGACTGACCTTCAGCTTCGGCAGCCGAATCGCATGCAAAACCATGCAACGTTCGGGAGCCGAATCTAAAGCACTTTCGGCGGCCGAACATTACCTTCGGCGGCCGAACCTGGCAAATGTCCCCATAGTCTTTTCTCTTCAACATTCAATCCTATTTCATTCACAATCTTAAAAAAAAAAAAATAAAAAATAAACTTAAAAATAGTTAAGAAAACCTTTCTATTACCCTTCTAGAAATCTCTGACATCTACGAATTCCACAGGACGGTAAGAATGCCGATGCCTGATTTAGTCGGGTATTACAGCAATAGTCTTATCACATCCCAAATGACTACTTAAATCTCCTCCATAGACCTCTCGAATAAGTTTTTCCCGCAGAGAAGATCGAGGAATGCATAACATGTTCTCCTTAAAAAAAAGCCATCATGTATCAAGAACCCACCAGCTGACTAGTGAGCCTGGACTTTAGCCCATATATCAGCAAAGTCATCATCTGTAGCATACAAATCCTTCAGAAATTCACAACCCACAACCTCCTGATTAACTATAATCAACAGAGTAGCCCTCCTACTTAAAGTGTCTGCCACCTTATTACTATGGCCAACCTTATGTTTTATGACATAATGAAAGGCTCCAAAATAAGCTACCCATCGAGCATGCATCTTATTCACATGTTTTTTAGTTTTAAAGTGAATCAAATATTGATGATCTGTGTGAATAATAAACTCTCGCCCCATTAGATACTGCTCCCAAGTTCTAAAAGTCTAAAATACTGCATATAACTCTTGCTCATAAGTAGACCACTTCTTCCTAACTTCATTCAATTTCTCACTAAAGAAGGCAATAGGCCTTTTAGACTGTGACAACAATCCGCCAATCTCAACTTCACAAGCATTACATTCAACCTCAAACAGTTTATTAAAATCGGGTAGAGCAAGAATAGGAGCAGAAGTAAGCTTATCTTTAATCTCTTCAAAACTCTTGTTGGCAGTGTCAGTCCAAGCAAATTTCTACACTCTCTCTTTCTTCAAACAATCTGTGATAGGGGCAACGATACTGCTGAAATTTCTGATAAACCATCGATAGAAAGTAGCAAGGTCATGAAAGCTGTGAACTTCAGAAATAGTTTTGGGAATGGGCCAATTCTATATTGCTTCTACCTTCTTCTCATCAACATGTATCTCTTCCACACTAACACCAAATCCCAGGAAGAGAATATGCTCTATCATATAAATGCATTTTTTTAGATTAATAACCAATTCACTTTCTTGCAAGGCTGTCATGACTTGACAAAGATGCTGTAAATTTTCTTCTTTGTTGCAACTAAAAATCAACATGTCATCAAAATAAACAACCACAAATTTGCATAAGAAAGAACGCAAAACTTGATTTATAAGTCGCATAAAAGTGATTAGGTGCATTCGTCAAACTAAAGGGAATAACCAACCACTTGTACAAGCCTTCCTTAGTCTTGAAGGTTGTCTTCCATTCATCTCCCTCCTTAATCTAAACCTGGTGATAGCTGTTTTTAAGGTTGATCTTAGAGAAGACTTTGGACCCGGATAGCTGATCCAGCATGTCATCCAATCGTGGAATAGAAATCCATACTAATCTGTTATTTTGTTGATGGCCCTACTATCCACGCACTGACTGTGCGGTTGTCGAAGCCGGTCAAAAATAACCATTTTGGTTATCAACAATTTTACAACTGCAGATAGTGGCAAAAGGATCGAATCCACAGGGAATTGATACTTACCTATTTGCCTTGTCAAGACCAATTAAAAAAATTGAAAGTAAAATAAAAGGGGGGTTTTGAGATTGATGAATTGAATTAGAATTAAAAGCAACAAAGTAAAGCAAATAATTAAAGTAAAGAAGATTCTAATATGAGAAAAGCTCTAGTTGAAGAATTGGATCCACTTCAGTTGTTGGGATTGATCATTGACACAAAGATTCCTTTATTTGATTCAATAAATTAGTTATGGAGGTGGAAGACGCTTCTCACCACCATATCCCTCCTTAAGCATAAATTAATTAGAGAACGTCCTCTAACTAATCACTAATCAACAAGTTGTCAAGGAACGTCCTTGGGCCTTTGGCATCTAACAACTTTCAATTGCATTAAGAAATAGAGAGACCTAATTCTAGCTACCCAAACGTATGGTGATATTGCTAGATCATGCAATTTCCTTAATTTTTACACCAAGAGTTACTTGTGTTTGAATAATCCAAGCAATTACGGACTTAAAACTATCCAAACTAACAAAATATCACTTTGCAATCAAGAATCAATGGCCCCTATTGATCTAAACAACAAAGCAACAATAGAATCAAACATGAAATTGCATAAATATTGATAAACAAAAGATAAACAATATATGTTCAGATCTCCCAATCCATAAAACAACCAAAGTTTCACCTAATCTTCAACTAGAAAAAGAGGTTTCAGCCACTCATGGCTAAAACAAAACACAAAATAAAAGGAAGAGAGAAGAAGAAGGGTGGCCGGCGGCTTGGAGTGAAGGGACGACTTGCTTGCCGAA
The DNA here is from genome assembly GCF_001659605.2 of Manihot esculenta. Lineage (NCBI taxonomy): Eukaryota > Viridiplantae > Streptophyta > Magnoliopsida > Malpighiales > Euphorbiaceae > Manihot > Manihot esculenta. Next base: position 6,105,574 of record NC_035177.2, on the reverse strand, counting down.
TGTGAGAGGAGAGGAAGGTGGGGCGACTCCTTATGTGGTCTTTTATAGTTGAAAGTGTTGCCCTAGGTCTCCTTGATGAGGTGGAGCCTTCTTTTGAATTTTGAATTTTGAATTTTGAATGTTCTCCTTTGAATTTTGAATTCTTGGGAGGCAAGTGCATCTTCTTGAGATTTGGCTTCCTCAATAAGGGAAAGACTTCTTGAAGTTTTGAAATTTGAATTTCAAATTACTCTGCTGACTGTACTTTCCTTATTTATCTTCACTTCAGCTGTAACTTGACTTAGGCAAACAACTTGTTCTCCTTTATCCTCTTTTAGGCAGTTTTAAGAGCATTTTCACCAAATTACCTCTTTACACCGTTTTCTGCAAAATAAGATCAAAATCACAGGATTAGACAGAAAAAGTGTAAATTAACATTAATAACAACATGATAAATGGGTCTAAATTTGGTCTAATCACGCACATTCTCCAAGTCCCATCTTTCTTTGGAACTAATAAGGCAGGTACTCCTTAGGGGCTAATGCTCTCCCGAATATGCCCCTTCTTCAATAATTCTTCAACCTGTTCTTGGAGGATTTCACTTTTATTTGGACTTATTTTGTAATGAGGTAGATTCGGTAATTATGATCCAGGAATGAGATCAATCTGATGCTGGATATCCAACAAAGGAGGGAGCTTGGAGGATTCCTCCACTATCCTAGGAAACTCCTTCAACAGTTCTTCAACAGGTGGTGGTAAAGATGGTGCATCCTCCGCTGCGCTTGTTGCTCTCACCAATAAAGCCGGTATGCCTCCAAATTTCTCAACTGCGCCTGATAGCCTTTGCACTCCCGTGGAAACAACAATAGCATTCTTTCCTTCCACTTTAGAATGTTTCATAGAACCGGAAGGCAAAATAGTAAACTTCTTTCAATTCCATGTGAACATATATGAATTCTCCTTCCCCTTATGCAAAGCATCAACATCGAACTGCCAAGGGCATCCTAGCAAAATTCCACAGCAATCCATATCCACAACATCACAATTAATAGGTCCAATGTAAGATTTACTGATCAAGATAGGCACGTTGCAGATTCTATTGACTTCAATTGTTGGACCTTCCTTAATCCATCCGACTTTGTATGGCGAAGGGTGCGGTTGTGTAGGCAACTGCAATTTCTCCACTAATTGCTTTGCTATCAGATTCTCACAACTGCAACTATCTATAATTAGCCTGCAAATTGTTTCTCCTACTCGACACTTTGTCTGGAAAATATTCCTCCTTTGCGTCTCATCCTCTTGTTTTGTAACATAAGATTTTTTTCACCACATAGGCAACCTCTCCATCTTCAGAACCAACAATAGATCCGTCATCATCATCCACTTCCTCCTCAGATTAAGCCACCTGCTCAACCACATTAACCTATCAACGATCATTATTAACTCCTCTACGTTCTGGACAATTATTCGATCGATGACCAGATTGCCTACAGTAGTAATATATATCTCCCGTTGGCTTATGATAAGGATTGGTTTTGCCTCCTTTGTCTGCTGTAGTGGCGATTGCTTTTCCCTTACTGTCTCTCCTTTCTTCCATAGTATTCTGAGGATTGCCAGAATTTACAACCTTAGAAGGCTGCCCACCGTAATTGCCTCTATACTGTTGCGTCCCTCTCGAACCAGAATTTCTATAATTAAAATTTTGATTATACTGATGTTGTGGCTGCCAATCAACACACTCTTCTGCCCTTTTTGCCATCTCAATGGCATCTGCCAAAGTAAAAATCACAGGTACTCTTATCATACAACGAATTTTGTGATTCAGACCCCTCTAATAATGAGCAACCTGTTGGGCTTCGTTCTCACAGTTTCCACACCTCGCCTATAACCTCAAAAACTCCTCGGTATATTCATCCACCCTTCGATTCTCCTGTACACGGTCATGATACCAATCATACAAAACATGAGCGTGATCACTAGGCAAGAACCGTTGTTCAATCATCTGCTTCATCAACACCCAGTTTCGTATGGGTTCCAGCCTCCTCCGATAGCATTCATTTTGAACCGAATTTCACCAGGCTGCTACACCTCCTTTTAATTTATAGGTCACAATCGAAACCTTTCGATCCTCTTCCATGTTCATAACTTCAAAGAAACGTTCAACCTCCGCCAACTAATCTAGAACAGATTCTACATCCAAAGAACCAAAAAAGTTTTGAAGGTCTATCTTTATCTTGTAACCTTTCTGATAATTCTGTTGGGGATTTGTAGGCATAGGAATGCAGACCACAGGATTTGAAACTGGCTGGAGGCATTCGGCAGCTGTGGCTTGGGGGATTCCCTGCTATAGAGCTAACTGTCCGATCATCTCCCTCAATTCTGTCAAAGATGCCTCAATTGCAGCAAGTCGTGCCTCTTGGTTTTCTGCCATGGACAAACTTTGCTCTGATACCAATATGATAAATGACTGATTAGACTCCATCAAGAGTTTTAACCAATAACGTTTAGCTAAGACGATATAATAGAAACGAGAGGTTAGAAGCCAAAAGTCTTATTGAAATTCTTGAAAGGTTGAAAAGTGACTTTCAAATAGTCAAGAAAATGTTATTTATAATAGAAAAAATCCTAATATGCAAAATTATAAAAATATCCAAAAAAAATTAAAATACAAAATTAACCCCCTAAACGGTGAAATTTTTGCCTCAAGCTTTATGACAGGCCTACGGCCTTGATCACACTTTTGAAAGTCGTGCGTCTCAAAATTCTCTTTTCGAAAAGGTATTGTGGATCTCCATCAAACGTCGGCAGCAAAAGTTAGGCCCGGTCCAACTTTGCCATAAAGTCCAAGACTTGCTCCATGTCACTCTTCTTCAATCTCAACCTCATTATTTTTTCCATACAATAACTTCACATATTGAATTTGACTTATAACTTTATTCAAGTTGTTTATGGTTATTAGAGTCTATTTGTCTTTCCATGTGCATGCCTTTGTATATCTCTTATGAAATCTAGTCATATATTTTTTTCTCATGTTGTCAATTAGTTGAATCAATGATTATCCCCGTCTACTTTGCTATCAATGAATACCCCAAAATTTTTATATCCAATAGTTGAAAGATTTGTTCATATTTTTTTATAGTGATTTGACTTTGCCTTAAGCCAAAAAATATGCCTAGTCCACTATGAAAAGGAGGTTTTAAGGCTCTTAATGCCCTTTAGTGTTCAAAATGTTCATATTCTATAATACTCCCTTACATGAGTTGTTTTTGCAAAATTCCAAAAATTTTCTTTCAATGACGGTTCCAAAAATTTTTTTCTTAAATTATTGAAGATATGTCTACAATATAACCTTTGCTAATATTTGGGAATAACTTTTAATAGCTTCTATTATACCCTATGATGTACCTTGCAAACAAGTAAGGGACAATAAATAATTACGATCATTAGAAGTACTTACCAATATGTCTTGTGGAAGAATCAACTTTAAATTTTTTTTTAGCTAACTTGCTTAAGAGTAAGTTTTGACCAAGTTAAGCCTGGTTTTATCATGATGAAGTAAAGCTAAAGTGAAAGAAAGAAAGAAAAATGGATAAATTAGAGTTATTACATTTTGATAAGAGAGTCGCCACAAAAGAATAAGCAAACTCCAAGGTAGATGCTACACCAACTACATATGGAAGGTGATAAGTCAAGATAAATTCCCATGATAAAACATGCCCTTTATGTAAGCTTTATTTTCTACTAAATTAGAAGTAAACAAAAGGAACTAAATAAGAAATAAAGATCAACTACAAGTATATAATTAATATAAATTGATTATGAAATGAAAAGATGAAATCTCCTCGTAATTTATTCTTGCAAAAATCTTTCAAAATTGCTAGGCGATTTTTCAAGATGCAATGAAAAAAGATTTAGTCAATGTCCATGAAGTTATTGGAAAAGAAAAGCCAAAATTCATCCATCCCCATTGCTTATCAAAATTCATCTTCACTTATGGAGAATTTTGGTAGTAAAAAATACCAAGTTGACTCTTAACCCATAAAGGATTATAAAAATTAACAAAAAACATTAGTAAGTTTCCATAAATGAACAATAATGGTTGGATATGAACTTATAAATTTAAAAAAAAAAATAAACACAATCATTTTCTCTTCTTCCAATCTTTAACCTTTCGAACATGGCATAAAGATATATAGTTCAAGTTCTCCCCTTATGTAATACTCGGCTAAGCTCCGGCACCAGAATTTCAACTTTCCGGCGGAATCTCCGTTGGAATCTGGAATCCCAAGGTCGAAATCCCTTAGAAGGGTGAAAATAAAGGGTTTTCTAAAATGTTTTTATATGTTTTTAAGGTTATTAACAAAGAAAGAAAATTGAGTTTTGCAAGAAAAAGCCATGGAGGAGAAACCTAGGTTCGGCCTCCGAACATGGCGAGCTTGCGGAAGCTCTTTTGGCCCCCAAAGGTGATCTGGCCAGCCACCTATAAAAGGCCCCTAGTCCGAAATTGGGCGAGTTTTCTCTCTCTATTTTCGGGCATAGGTGAGATTTCGCCCTCCCATGGTTGGTTTTGTGTTTTCCTTCAATCCCTTCAAGTTTTCGATGAGTTTTACTTTGTTTTGAAGATTTTTGAGCTAAGATCAAGGTTTTAGAAGTTTGGAGACCTCCGGAGACCTATCCTCCTAATCTCCAAGTTTGGATCACATCTCCTCTCGATCTTCAAGAGGTAAGTGTAGATCCACACCTTTTATGATGTTTTAAGTAAGTTTTAAGAAGGGGTTAAGGATTTTGATGCATATTTAGAGTAGATCTAAAATGTTAGGGTTTATGTTAGTTTAATGATAAATGTGATGTTTGTTGGGGTATAGGCTAGTTTTATGGCCCATATGCTTGAATAAGTGTTTATGCATGTTTTAGAATAGATGGATGGGTGTTGGTGAGGTTTGGATGGCTAAATGCATGAGGCGGAATCGGGTTCTGATATCCTGGAGAACCCAGGTTCAGCCGCCGAACTTGCCAGAGGAGGCAGTTTTGGCCGCCTAACCTCGCCCCTAAAAGTTGAACTTTCGGCTCTAGAGGGAAGTTTCGACCGCCAAACCTGCCCCCGAAGGTTAGTGACTTTTGGGTCTATGAAGGCTTTCGGCCACCGAACCCTGCCCCCGAAAGTGCCTGACTTTCGGCTCTGTAGGGACCTTCGGCCGCCGACCCTACCGCCGAAAGTCCCCTGCCCAGCCTTCCTTTGCCTGTTTTCTATGCATGTTTTAGGAGGTTTTAGGGGGGTTTTTTAGGAGTTGTTTAGAGTCGTTATAGAGTTTGTTTAGTCCCTCATTTGAGTCCACCTGTGTAGGATCGGACCCGAGGAACCGAGGAGGCCAGCAGTGTTAGCTGTTTCAGAGTCAGTCCAGCGTCAGCCAGAAGTGAGTAGAACATAACTTCTTTTATTTTCAAAGCAATCAAACTTTTAAGCATGTTCATGCATCATGATTTGTATTAGGCTGTTTGCATTAGATTTCACGAATATGCTGCATTGCATTATTTGTTGTTGGTGTGGAGAGGAAGACCCACTAGCCCTCAATATGATATGATATGGTATGTAAGAAAGTCTAGGGCTGCCCATGCCACGCGTCCTGGCACAATGTAAGAAAGTCTAGGGCTGCCCATGCCACGCGTCCTGGCACAATGTAAGAAAGTCCAGGGCTGCCCATGCCACGCGTCCTGGCACCATGTAAGAAAGTCCAGGGCTGCCCATGCCACGCGTCCTGGCACTATGTAAGAAAGTCCAAGGCTGCCATGCCACGCGTCCTGGCACAATGTAAGAAATTCCAGGGCTGCCCATGCCACGCGTCCTGGCACAAGGTAAGAAAGTCCAGGACTGCCCATGCCACGCGTCCTGGCACCATGTAAGAAAGTCCAGGGCTGCCCATGCCACGCGTCCTAGCATTATGTTATGTAATAGAAGTCCTAAGGAGCTCCACCGAGGGCCGGGCACAGAGTAGAGGGAGTTTTGGGTCATGTCCATCCTTGATGTGAATTATTGTGATGTGATGCATTTCATGAAAGCATGTGTTTAATAAACCGTTTTTATTGTTCTGCTCACTGGGCTTTAGTAGCTCACCCCTTTCCCCTAACCCCCAGGTTTGCAGGATCACAGATAGCACAGGAAGTCAGCAAGGGTAATGGCTATGTCATTGACTCGCGGTTGTCGAAACCGGTCAAAAATAACCTTTCTGGTTATCAACAATTTTACAACTGCAGATAGTGGTGAAAGGATCGAATCCACAGAGAATTGATTACCTATTTATTTTTCTTAACAAGACCAATAAAATAAACTGAAACAATAATAAATTAAAGATGAGATAAAAGACTGAAAGTGGGATCAAATGAGATAAACTGGAAGCAGAATAAAAATAAATTGCAATAAAAGTAAAATGGGGGGGTTTGAGATTGATTGCAGTAACTAATAATGAGAGTAATAATAGAAAGCAAATAATTAAAATAAAAGAGTAAATCAATATGAGAAAAGCCTAGTTGAAGATATGGATCCACTTTGGTTGTTTGGGTTAATCATTGAAACTTAAATTATCTTGATTGGTTCAATAGATTAGTTATGGGGGTGGAAGACGCTTCTCACCACCATGTCTCTCCTTATGATTAAATTAATTAGGGAACGTCCTCTAATTAATTACTAATTAACAAATTACCAAGGAACGTCCTTGGGCCATAGGCATCAAAACAATTGTCAATTGCATAAAGAAATAGAGAGATCCAATCCTAGCTACCCAAACGTATGGAGATAACGCTAGATCATGCAATTTTCTTGGGTTTTATCCCAAGTGTTCTAAGGTCAGAATATTTCCAGCAATTACGGACTAAAAATAATCCCAACTAACAATCAATTAACTTTGCAATTAAAATCAAGTGGCCAATTTGATCAAAACAACAAAGTAATCATGTAATTAAAGCATCAATTGCATAAAATATTGAACAAAACCAAAGACAATAATTTATGTTCAGATCTCACAACCCATTAAACAACCTTAGTTTCAACCAATCCTCAACTAGAATTAAAAGATTTCAGCCTCTCATGGCTGAAACAAAACTAAAAATAAAAGAAAAGAAGAAAGGTAGAAGAAGAGATGTGAATTTCGTAGGTGTCTCCCAAGGGGAGCTTAAGGGCCATGTAGAGGCTTCCTATGTGGCTTTTTATAGTTGAAAAGTGTTGCCCTAGATCATACTTACTGCTCAAGAGGTATTTTCTGCCCAAGATGTGTCTGAAAAGGAAAGAATCGCGCTTTTCGGCTTCAGAAGGAAGGCTGCGCGAAAATGCACTGCGGAAGGAAGTTGGTGCGCGCGGTTTGGTCTCAGAAAGGGAAGGGGGCGCAGATTATGCTTCCTAAATAAGTTTAGATGCTGATCTTACTTCCTAATTAGTGTAGAGGCTGCCCAAGGTGCTGCCCATGTGCAACTTGCTGCCCAAGTTGTTGCAGAAAAGGAAGGTGGCGCGCAGATGGCTCTCAGAAGAGGAAATCGCGCAGATTGTTTCTGAATAGGAAGGATGCACGAATTTTGATCTTCAAAGGGGAAGATATGCTTGTCCATACATTCCTTTTTAGGTGGAGCCTCTTTTGAAATTTGAATATTGAATGCAGAAGAGGAAGAGCATCTCTTTGAGATCTTGCTGCCTAAATAGGAAGATATGACTGTTGCAGTGTGTGCACATCTTTGAACAAGGAAAGAAAGATCTGCGATTTGAATTTCAAATGATCTTCTGACTGAGCTTTCCTTGTTTGCTTTTGCTTCTGCACTTTCCTCATTTGAAAACTTTCCTTTTCTGAAAACTTTCCTTATTTGGAAACTTTCCTTTTTTGGCACTTTCCATATTTGGCACTTTTTAGTAGTTTTAAGAGCATTTTCTCCAGATTGTCTCTTTACACCTAATATCTGCAAAACATAATTAAAACCACAAAATTAAGTAGAAAAGATGTAAATAAACATCAAGAACATAATGATAAAATGGACTAAAATATGCTCTATCAAATACCCCCACACCTAGCTTTTTGCTTGTCCTCAAGCAAATAAACATAGTCAAACAAGCTTTCTTTGCTACTTGATCCTTATTTCCACTTAATCTCTTACTCTAGACACCTATTTTGAATCATTGCAGTGAAGAATACATGCATGAAGATTACTCACCTTCTTTACTTGTTTCCCTTTACTTACCATGGCTAGGATCTGTTTTCCTCAAGAGAGACCATACATGCACATTTATTTGTTCATATAAGACTTTTTCTAGCTTTCAGAGTGACTTGCCCTTACCTTGAAGTACTTTATTCAGACTTTTGCACTTTAGATCTTGCTTGAAAAAGTCACCAACCTTTTTACGTGAAGGTACATATTTGTGATACCCACCCCCAGTTACTCAGTTGGTCACCTTTCCAAGTGGCTACTAGCTCTGTTCATAGTCTTTTGACCATTGGAACAATCTTAGATTTGTGCTTTTGAGGTCTTTGCCTTTGCTGAATTTTCTTTCTCTCAATAATTTGGGCAAATCAACACCAATTGCTAAATCAAGTCACATTAAGTTCATTCACACAATTTTTTAATTTATTCTCATCAATTGAGGGTCATCAATATATTTTTCACCATGGCAAGCTCAAAGATTCAATTCAAAAGGTAATTCTCAAACATGAATATAACTCACTGCAATTGATTCAACATAAGTTTAAAGAGTCATCACATCAATGGGGTCATGGAAAGAAAAGCTCATCCAACATAGTTTATGAGATTGAGTAAAGCATCTCAAAAACGGAAAAAAAAAATAAATAAAAAAAACTGTGGCTATCTGTGTGTGTTATTGAAAGCAAAACGAAAAATTGAAAAAAATCACACTGAAAATGAAAATAAAAATTCAAACTGAAAATTAAAGCAAAAATTAAAAAATTCAGAATTATGCACCCCCACACCTAAATCATGCATTGTCCTCAATGTGTAAGAAACATAAAAGAACAAAGGAAACTGAGTACTCCCCTGGGTGTGCTGTGCATGGTGCGATCCACTTGATCAAGGCTTAAGTAATTGGGGAAGAGAAAAGAGTCCCAACTGCATTGAGCAAAAAGTGTAGCACTCCTTTTGATTGGGTCATTGCCCATCCTAATTTTTCCATGTACTCATGAAGTAACATGATTAGCTTCTCCTCTTTCAGATGAGGTGTGCCTCTAGCCTTTATGTTTGCATTTTTGAGCACTTCCAACTTCAATTGATATTTCTCCATGGGTGGCTGCAATTTGGCATTAAGTTCAGGCAAAACAAATTCTACCTTATCTGAAGGTTTGGGCAGGCATTGATCTGCATGCTCCTTTGGTTTGGGCCATTGGACTACCATTTGTTCCTCCTGGGCATGGACTGTTTGCATTGGAAGGATGAAAGGAGTTTCAGTTTCCTCCTTCTGCATAGGACCTAACTGAGGTGGAAGACTGATTTGTGTTGGAAGCTGAAAGGACGCGCCTGAGATGATTGCAGGTACTCCTTCTTGCGCAAGATTGATCTGCGGTCCAAGCTGAGGTGGTTCAGTTGGAGTTCCTTCTGACTGCACAAGATTGATCTGAAGAGGTGTGATTGGCTCTCCTTTGTTCTGTGCGTGTTCGCAGTCCACCTGTTGGATGTAACAGTTAGTTTCTTTCAGTTCTGGCTCTTTTTGGCTCTCTTCCCTGCAAGGATCATCATTTAGTATATCATCTTTTATATCAAAAACATCTTTGTTTAAACAATCAATGATATCTAAACTATCAACAGGTTCTGTTTGATCAGTTGGTTTGGACAAACAGTATTCTGGTTGTGCCTCTTCAGTAGCTTGTTCTTGTACTTGCCAACTTTCATCATTTATCTCATCAGCTTGAAGCTCTTCCTCTTTTCTTACCATGTCTGCATCTTCCCATCGTTCCATCCACTGTTGGATGTTTTGCATCCTTTGTTGGACGCTTTGCAAAGAAATTGTAAATGTCTCCATCATCTCCTTAAGTTGTTGGTCGTAACTTGGAGGTTCTGGTTGGGCTTGATATTCTTGATAATCCTGGTAGTAGTTAGCTTCAGCATAGCCATAGTTTGGCTAGTCTCCCCAATATGGATTGTATGTGTCAGGGTAGGGATCATGCCTTGGCTGTTCATAGTATCTTCCAAACGCATGTGCTTGTTGGTCATCCTCATAAAGTGTAGGGCATTCAGAAGCTAGATGTCCCACATATGCACATATCCTACATGGCTGAGATAGCTCAAGTCGTCGAGCCCGTAGTTCTAAGACGTAGGTTTTCACACTTGAGGCTAGGTTAGGAATTTGAGAAGAAAGATTAGATGTACTTACCTCATCCATGATTCAGATCTGCGATGGAAGCTTTTTGTGCTCAAAATTTTTTTTTTTTTCTTTTTGGAATCTTAAGGAAGAATGTCCTTGAGTGCAGATTTGGCCCTAAAAGAAAAATAAACAAGTTAGATCAACTCCCCGGCAACGGCGCCAATTTTTGACTCGCGGTTGTCGAAGCCGGTCAAAAATAACCTTTCTGGTTATCAACAATTTTACAACTGCAGATAGTGGTGAAAGGATCGAATCCACAAAGAATTGATTACCTATTTATTTTTCTTAACAAGACCAATAAAATAAACTGAAACAATAATAAATTAAAGATGAGATAAAAGACTGAAAGTGGGATCAAATGAGATAAACTGCAAGCAAAATAAAAATAAATTGCAATAAAAGTAAAATGGGGGGGTTTGAGATTGATTGCAGTAACTAATAATGAGAGTAATAATAGAAAGCAAATAATTAAAATAAAAGAGTAAATCAATATGAGAAAAGCCTAGTTGAAGATATGGATCCACTTTGGTTGTTTGGGTTGATCATTGAAACTTAAATTATCTTAATTGGTTCAATAGATTAGTTATGGGGGTGGAAGACGCTTCTCACCACCATGTCTCTCCTTATGATTAAATTAATTAGGGAACGTCCTCTAATTAATTACTAATTAACAAATTGCCAAGGAACGTCCTTGGGCCATAGGCATCAAAACAATTGTCAATTGCATAAAGAAATAGAGAGATCCAATCCTAGCTACCCAAACGTATGGAGATAACGCTGGTGTCTCCCAAGGGGAGCTTAAGGGCCATGTAGAGGCTTCCTATGTGGCTTTTTATAGTTGAAAAGTATTGTCCTAGATCATACTTACTGCTCAAGAGGTATTTTCTGCCCAAGATGTGTCTGAAAAGGAAAGAATCGCGCTTTTCGGCTTCAGAAGGAAGGCTGCGCGAAAATGCACTGCGGAAGGAAGTTGGTGCGCGCGGTTTGGTCTCAGAAAGGGAAGGGGGCGCAGATTATGCTCCCTAAATAAGTTTAGATGCTGATCTTACTTCCTAATTAGTGTAGAGGCTGCCCAAGGTGCTGCCCATGTGCAACTTGCTGCCCAAGTTGTTGCAGAAAAGGAAGGTGGCGCGCAGATGGCTCTCAGAAGAGGAAATCGCGCAGATTGTTTCTGAATAGGAAGGATGCACGAATTTTGATCTTCAAAGGGGAAGATATGCTTGTCCATACATTCCTTTTTAGGTGGAGCCTCTTTTGAAATTTGAATATTGAATGCAGAAGAGGAAGAGCATCTCTTTGAGATCTTGCTGCCTAAATAGGAAGATATGACTGCTGCAGTGTGTGCACATCTTTGAACAAGGAAAGAAAGATCTGCGATTTGAATTTCAAATGATCTTCTGACTGAGCTTTCCTTGTTTGCTTTTGCTTCTGCACTTTCCTCATTTGAAAACTTTCCTTTTCTGAAAACTTTCCTTATTTGGAAACTTTCCTTTTTTGGCACTTTCCATATTTGGCACTTTTTAGCAGTTTTAAGAGCATTTTCTCCAGATTGTCTCTTTACACCTAATATCTGCAAAACATAATTAAAACCACAAAATTAAGTAGAAAAGATGTAAATAAACATCAAGAACATAATGATAAAATGGACTAAAATATGCTCTATCAGTCATGTAATAGAGTTGCAGTGGACATGTGATGTAATGTAATGCATTGAGGATTAGTATTGTGCTTGGCCCTAATGTTTATTGCAAAATCCCTTTTGTACATGATCCTTATGTAATGTTTTAATGATAAGATATGTTGAACCAGGCTTGATATATGAAATGTTGACCCAACTAGAGCATTTGATGAGGGCTCTAGTAAGGGATTTTTATGTTTACAGTTATGTTGCATGCACAAGTCAAGCTTGGTATATGAAAAGTTTAAGTTTTTTATGAAAATGTGTGATCATGTATGGGATTTCATCAGGTATAACAGGATGTATGTTAGGCTTGCTATGGGTTCCGGCGACCTTAAGTCGATCTGAATCCTAGCGCCGGTAGCGGTCCGGTTTCTGAGTCATTATAGAGTGGTATAAGAGCCCTAGGTTCATATGATCGGACCTAGTGTGTCGGGCTCATAGATGTCATAGAAGGGCAAGCACAATAAGAAAAATCATGTCCACTAGGATAGGATGTAGAGTCCGGTCTTGTTGATGATGTGTAATGCCATGATTATATGCATGTGCATTAATGATATGATATGTATGATGTGGGGTCATGTGTTTCCACGTGAACCGTATGATGCTAATGTTTATGTAATGTATGTGGTTTTTTCAGAAGTCAGGATGCGAGGCACTCGTCGATCTGCGGGATCGACTGGAGTTCCACCTGAGAGGGAGGGTATGGATAGCTTTCCCCCTGCTCTTCCAAGAGCATAGTCGTGTAGAGTCAGCAGATGGGGAACATCAAGGGACCCTAGAAGGTCTTTTGATGTAATCAGAGGAGGAATGGATCCAAGAAGGATGTCAGCTGATGTGAGGGAAGCAGAGATGGATGTTCAGAGAAGAGATGAAAGCTTGGGAGTAGGTGTGCTAGAAGAGAGTATAGGGGAGTCGCAAGAAGGCGCTCAGGCCTCGGGTTCCACAACCCCGGGTATAGGGAGAATTGATCTCTCATCTCTGAGTGCAGCCCCCACAAGAAGTAAAAAGTGGGGAAGAACCAAGAGGTCGAAGAAGAATAAGTTCTGGAAAAGGTTAAAGTCTAGTATGGGATTAGGTGGTGGCTCGAGCTTCGATTCAGATAGTTTTGGATGCGTGAGGTGTGGAAGGCCGCATAAGGGAGTCTGTCGATATGGGACTACAGCATGTTACAGGTGCAGACAGCAGAGGCACATGGCACGTGAATGTCCCACTGCGCCCTGGTTAGCACAGTCCCAGCGGACGGCTTCAGGTAGTGTGGCTCAGCCAGTAGCTCCAACCATGACGCAGGTCAGTGGTCGAGGTAGAGGGAGAGGGTCAGCCTCTTCTTCCACAGGTTCCCACGGAGAAGGTCTGTCAGCTCCAGCTTAGATCTTCACCCTGTCTCAGTAGGAGGCTAACACATCGAACACGGTGGTGTTAGGTATGCTCACTTTTGAATGTTCTGATGTGTATGCTCTTATGAACCCTGATGCTTTTCTCTTTCTTTTGTTGCTCCGTGAGCCGTAGAGAGGTTGGGTTTGATGGTCTCTGGGTTAGAGTGTCCCCTTTGAGTCAGTGGACCCAAGTGTGATCCATCAGTGGCAGAGTCAGTCTGCCGGTATAGTCCCATGTTTGTTGGGCGTAGATGCCTTCCAGCTGACCTAGTGGTTCTAGATTTGACTGATTTTGACGTCATTCTAGGGATGGATTGGCTATCTGCTCATGGGGCTACCTTGGACTGCAGAGACAAGGTAGTCAGGTTCAGAGTACAGGATGGGTTAGAGGTTGTCTTCAGGGGAGACAGGAGGGGTACACCTAGAGGTTTGATATCAGCCCTACAGGCTCATAGGTTGGTCAGGAGGGGTTGTTAGGGGTTTCTACCTCATGTTAGAAAGCTTGACAGTTAGGTTAGGGAACCAGCCTCAGTGCCCGAGGTTAGAGAGTTCCTAGATGTTTTCCCAGATGAGCTGCCAGGTTTACCACCTGCTAGGGAGATAGAGTTTGAAATAGAAGTGATGCCTGGAACCAGACCGATCTCTATCCCTCCCTACAGGATGGCACCTGCAGAGTTAAAGGAGTTGAAAGAGCAGTTGCAAGAGTTGGTAGACAAGGGTTTCATCCAACTGAGTACCTCACCTTGGGGTGCTCCAGTGCTGTTTGTAAAGAAGAAGGATGGATCCTTGAGACTTTGTATCGACTACAGGCAGTTGAACAAAGTCACTACCAAGAACAAGTATCCTTTACCTAGGATTGATGATCTAATTGACTAGCTAGCAGAAGCGGGTTGTTTTTCCAAGATAGATCTGAGATCCAGATATCACCAGCTAAGAATCAGAGAGGAAGATGTGCCGAAGACGGCGTTCAGGACCAAATATGGGCATTATGAGTTCCTAGTGATGTCGTTTGGGCTAACCAATGCCCCTGCAGTATTCATGGACCTCATGACTAGAGTTTTTAGCCAGTATCTGGATCACTTTGTTATTGTCTTCATTGATGATATCTTAGTGTATTCCAGAAATGCAGAGGAGCATGCCCATCATCTGAGGATAGTTTTACAGACTCTGAGGGAGCACGGCTTGTATGCTAAGTTCTCCAAATGCGAATTCTGGTTGAGGAGCATTTCTTTCTTGGGACATCTTGTGTTAGAAAAAGGAATTAAAGTGGATCCCAAAAAGGTAGAAGTCGTAGCTAACTGGCCTAGACCCACTACAGTGACAGAGATTAAAAGATTTTTGGGTTTGGCAGGTTACTACAGGATGTTCGTTCAGGACTTCTCCAAAATTGCCGCTCCTATGACCAGGCTGACCAAAAAGAATCAGAGGTTTGTTTGGTCAGATCAGTGTGAGGAAAGCTTTGAAGAGCTGAAGAAAAGGTTGACGTCAGCACCGGTGTTAGCTCTGCCTACCAGTGATGAAGACTTCATAGTATTTTGTGATGCATCCCGTGTGGGACTAGGTTGTGTGTTAATGCAGAATGAGAGGGTAATTGCTTATGCTTTTAGACAGCTAAAGAAACATGAGTTGAATTATCCTACACATGATCTAGAGTTGGCAGCTGTGATCTTTGCACTCAAGATGTGGAGGCATTACCTTTATGGGGTTAAATGTGAGATCTTTACAGATCATAAGAATTTGCAGTACATCTTGAGTCAAAGAGAGTTGAACCTAAGGTAGAGAAGATGGGTAGAACTGCTTAGTGACTATGATTGCAAGATTCAGTACCATCCGGGTAAGGCAAATGTTGTGGCAGATGCCCTAAGCCGGAAATCACTTGGCAGTTTATCCCATGTTACAGCAGAGAGAAGACCGGTGGTGAGGGAATTCTATAAACTCATTGATGAAGGGTTGTAGTTAGAGTTGTCTGGTACAGGTGCGCTAGTGGCTCAGATGAGAGTGATACCCGTGTTTCTGGAGCAGGTGGCTCAGAAACAGCATGAGGACCCCGAGCTAGTGAAGATAGCCAGAGCAGTTCAAGCAGGCAAAGAATGATGAGTTCAGATTTGGCAACAAAGGGATCCTCCGTTACGGGAACATGTTATGTGTACCAGATGACGTGAGTTTGAAGGGAGACATTATGAGGGAAGCTCATAATGCCAGGTACAGTGTTCACCCTGGGGCCACCAAAATGTACCAGGATCTGAAAAGAGTTTATTGGTGGCCAGCTATGAAAAGAGAGGTGGCACAGTTCGTGTCCACCTGTGAGGTATGCCAGAGGGTGAAGCTGGAACATCAAAAGCCGGCTGGAATGCTTAACCCACTGCCGATTCCAGAGTGGAAATGGGAGAATATAGCTATGGATTTCGTGGTGGGGTTATCGGCAACGTCCAATAGACTAGATTCCATATGGGTGATTGTGAACAAACTGACCAAATCTGCTCACTTCATCCCTGTCAGGAGTGGCTATTCTGTGGACAAGTTGGTACAAGTATATGCGGAAAAGGTTGTCAGGTTGCATGGGGCTTCAGTATCAATAGTGTCAGATAGGGGACCCCAGTTTACCTCCAGGTTTTGGCAGAGTCTGCAGAATGCTATGGGCACAAGGTTGGACTTTAGCACTACTTTCCATTCACAGACTAACGGACAGTCGGAGAGGACCATCCAGACAATTAAAGATATGCTCAGAATGTGTGTGCTAGATTTTAGCGATTCTTGGAGGAAGCATCTACCCTTGGTGGAGTTTGCCCACAATAACAGCTATCATGCTAGCATCGGGATGGCTCCTTATGAAGCTCTTTATGGGAGGAAGTGCAGGTCACCTGTCTGCTGGGAAAAAGTTGGAGAAAGGGCCTTGGCAGGGTCTGAGTTAGTAGAGATCACCAGTAAGGTAGTGCCCATTATCAGAGAAAGAATCAAAACTGTTGTGAGTCGGCAAAAGACTTATGCAGATGTCCACAGGAAGCATACAGAGTTCCAGGAGGGAGATATGGTGTTGCTCAAGGTGTTTCCTATGAAAGGGGTGATTCGTTTTGGAAAGAAAGGTAAGCTAGCTCCACGGTACATCGGACCCTTTGAGATCCTGCAAAAGGTTGGGAATGTATCGTACAAGTTAGATTTACTTGCTTCAATGGAGAGAATCCATCCGGTTTTCCATGTTTCCATGTTACGAAAGTTCGTGTCAGATCCGGGCAAGGTTCTTAGTGAGCCAGATGTAGAGATCCTAGGAGATCTCACCTATGTTGAGTAGCCAGTGCGGATCCTAGACACGCAAATCAGAAAGCTGAGGAACAAGAAAATCCCAATGGTGAAAGTCCTTTGGAATCACCACAATGTAGAAGAATGTACCTGGGAGACACGGGAGTCCATACTCCAGCAATACCCTTATCTCTTCTAAGGTTAGTGTTTTATGTTTTTATGTGTGCTTCCTTGTTGCTTATGTTCGTTTGTTGAACATTCGGGGATGAATGTTCTTAAGGGGGGAAGAATTTAATACCCGGCTAAGCTTCGGCATCGGAATTTCAATTTTCCGGCGGAATCTCCGTTGGAATCTGGAATCCCGAGGTCAGAATCCCTTAGAAGGGTGATAATAAAGGGTTTTCTAAAATGTTTTTATATGTTTTTAAGGTTTTTAACAAAGAAAGAAAATTGAGTTTTGAAAGAAAAAGTCATGGAGGAGAAACCCAGGTTCGGCCGCTAAACCTCAAGTTCGGCCGCCGAACATGGGGAGCTTGCGGAAGTTCTTTTGGCCCCCGAAGGTGGTCTGGCCAGCCACCTATAAAAGGCCCTTTGTCCAAAATTGGGTGAGTTTTCTCTCTCTATTTTCGGGCATAGGTGAGATTTCGTCCTCCCATGGTTGGTTTTGTGTTTTCCTTCAATCCCTTCAAGTTTTCGATGAGTTTTACTTTATGTTGAAGATTTTTTATCTAAGATCAAGGTTTTAGAAGTTTGGAGACCTCCGGAGACCTATCCTCCTAATCTCCAAGTTTGGATCACATCTCCTCTCGATCTTCAAGAGGTAAGTGTAGATCCACGCCTTTTATGATGTTTTAAGTAAGTTTTAAGAAGGGGTTAAGGGTTTTGATGCATGTTTAGAGTAGATCTAAAATGTTAGGGTTTATGTTAGTTTAATGATAAATGTGATGTTTGTTGGGGTATAGGCTAGTTTTATGCCCCCATATGCTTGAATAAGTGTTTATGCATGTTTTAGAGGTTTGGATGGCTGAATGCATGAGGCAGAATTGGGTTTTGCCATCCTGGAGAACTCAGGTTCGGCCACCGAATCTGCCAGAGGTGGCAGTTTTGGCCGCCTAACCTCGCCCCCGAAAGTTGGACTTTTGGCTCTGGAGGGAAGTTTCGGCCGCCGAACCTGCTCCCGAAGGTTAGTGACTTTCGGGTCTGTGAAGGCGGCCGAACCCTGCCCCCGAAAGTGCCTATAACGACCCGAAAACTGGACCGCTACCGACGCTAGGATCCAGATCGACTTAAGGTCACCGGGACCCGTAGCAAGCCTACTATGCATACTGTACATCTGATAAAATCCCATACATGATCATACATTTTCATAAAAACTTTAAACTTTCACATATACCAAGTTTGACCTGTGCATGCACCATACTGTAAACATAAAACTCCATACTAGAGCCCTCATCAAATGCTCTAGTGGGTCAACATATCATATATCAAGCTCGGTTCAATGTTTCTTATCATTAAAACATTTCATATAGATCATGTACAAAAAGGGATTACTATACATTAGGGCCAAGTACAATACTAACCCTCAATACATTTCTTTACATTACAATACATCATTCTTACACTTCATGTCCACTACTAGACTATTACATAGACTATACCATAACCTTGCTGACTCTCCCATAGCTACCTGTGCTCCTGCAAACTTGGGGTTTAGGGGAGAGGGGTGAGCTACAAAAGCCCAGTGAGCAGAATTATAAAAACATCATAATAAACATATGCTTTCATGAATGCGTCACAGTACAAATAATTCACATCACGGATGGACTGACCCAAAAATCCCTCTTCTCTGTGCCCGGCCCTCAGTGGAGCTCCTCAGGACTTCTGTTACATACATAAGCTCTGTGCCCGGCCCTCGGTGGGGCTCCTCAGGACTTCTGTTACATAGCATAAAATCTAGAGGGCTAATGGGTAGTCCTGTTGTCTATCCACACCCACAATGAATAATGCAATGCGTCATATTCGTGAATTCTAATGCCAACAACCTATTATATATCATGATGCATGAACATGCTTAAAACATTTGCTTTCTTGAAATAAAGGATTAGTTTAGTTCCACTCACCTCTGGCTGACTCTGGACTAACTCTGAAGCAACTGTCTCACTGCTGATCACCTCGGTTCCTCAGGTCCGATCCTACACAGGTGGACTCAAATAAGGGACAAAACATACTCTAACACGACTCTAAACATCTCCCCAAAAAACCCCTAAAACATCATAAAACATGCATGCAAAACAAGCAAAGGAAGGCTGGACAGGGGACTTTCGGCAGCAGGTTCGGCAGCCGAAGGTCCCTCCAGAGCCGAAAGTCATGCACTTTCGGGGGCAGGGTTCGGCGGCCGAAAGTCCTTCCAGAGCCGAAACTTAGGCACTTCCGGGGGCAGGTTCGACGGCCAAAACTCCCCTCCAGAGTCGAAAGTCCAAACTTTCGGGGGCAAGTTTAGGTGGCTTAAAGTTGCCTCCAGGCAGGTTCGGCAGCTGAAACTGGCTTCGGCGGCCGAACTTAGGCTCTCCCAAGGGGCAGAACCCGAGCCTCTCATGCACATCCAGCAACCCCAAAACCTCCCAACTCACACCAACACACACAAAAGCATGCATAAACATATTTTCAAGCATATAGGGGCATAAAACTAACCTATACCCCAACAAACATCACATAGCATACATTTGAGCATAGAACTAACATAAACCCTAACATTCTACATCTACTCTAAGCATGCATCAAAACCCTTAACCCCTTCTTAAAACTTACTTAAAACATGAAAGAAGAGAAGGATCTACACTTACCTCTTGAAGATCGAGAGGAGATGTGATCCCAAGCTTGGAGATGTGGAGGAACGAGCTCCGGGGGTCTCCAAGCTTCAAAACTATGATCTTGAGCTCAAAAATCTTCAAAACCAAGTAAAAACTCAGTAAAACTTGAAGGGATTGAAGGAAAACAACAAATCGACCATGGAAGGGCGAAATCTCACCTATGCCCGAAAAATAGAGAGAGAAAACTCGCCCATTTTCGGACAAGGGGCCTTTTATAGGTGGCTGGCCAGACCTCCTTCGGGGGCCAAAGGTGCCTCCGCAAGAGGCCAATGTTCGGCGGCCGAACATGAGGTTCGGCGGCCAAATCTGGCTTTTTCCTTCCTTGGTCTTTTCTTTCAAAACTCAATTTCTTTCTTCGTAAAACCCATAAAACATGTAAAAACATTTTAGAAAACCTTTATTTTACCCTTCTAGAAGGCTCCGACATACGAGAAATCCCGGATTCCTTCGGAGATTCCGCTGGAAGGTAGGAATTCCGGTGCCGGGGTCTAGCCGGATATTACAGTGCCTGACTTTCGGCTCTGTAGGGACCTTCGGCGGCCGAACCTGCCGCCGAAAGTCCCCTGCCCAGCCTTCCTTTGCCTATTTTCTATACACGTTTTAGGAGGTTTTAGGGGCTTTTTGGGAGTTGTTTAGAGTTGTTATAGAGTTTGTTTGGTCCCTTATTTGAGTCCACCTGTGTAGGATCGGACCCGAGGAACCGAGGAGGCCAGCAGTGTTAGCTGTTTCAGAGTCAGTCCAGCGTCAGCCAGAAGTGAGTAGAACATAACTTCTTTTATTTTCAAAGCAATCAAACTTTTAAGCATGTTCATGCATCACGATATGTATTAGGCTGTTTGCATTAGATTTCACGAATATGTTGCATTGCATTATTTGCTGTTGGTGTGGATGGACCAGAGGAAGACCCACTAGCCCTCAATATGATATGATATGGTATGTAAGAAAGTCCAGGGCCGCCCATGCCACGCGTTCTGGCACAATGTAAGAAAGTCCAGGGCTACCCATACCACGCATCCTGGCACAATGTAAGAAAGTCCAGGGCTGCCCATGCCACGCGTCCTGGCACCATGTAAGAAAGTCCAGGGCTGCCCATGCCACGCGTCCTGGCATAATGTAAGAAAGTCCAGGGCTGCCCATGCCACGCGTCCTGGCACAATGTAAGAAAGTCCAGGGCTGCCCATGCCACGCGTACTGGCACCATATAAGAAAGTCCAGGGCTGCCTATGCCACGCGTTCTGGCACCATGTAAGAAAGTCCAGGGCTGCCCATGCCACATGTCCTGACATTATGTTATGTAATAGAAGTCCTGAGGAGCTCCACCGAGGGCCGGGCACAGAGTAGAGGGAGTTTTGGGTCATGTCCATCCTTGATGTGAATTGTTGTGATGTGATGCATTTCATGAAAGCATGTGTTTAATAAACTGTTTTTATTATTCTGCTCACTGGGCTTTAGTAGCTCACCCCTTTCCCCTAACCCCCAGGTTTGCAGGATCACAGATAGCACAGGAAGTCATCAAGGGTAATGGCTATGTCATGTAATAGAGTTGCAGTGGACATGTGATGTAATGTAATGCATTGAGGATTAGTATTGTACTTGGCCCTAATATTTATTGTAAAATCCCTTTTGTACATGATCCTTATGTAATGTTTTAATGATAAGATATGTTGAACCAGGCTTGACATATGAAATGTTGACCCAACTAGAGCATTTGATGAGGGCTCTAGTAAGAAGTTTTTATGTTTACAGTTATGATGCATGCACAGGTCAAGCTTGGTATATGAGAAGTTTAAGTTTTTTATGAAAATATGTGATCATGTATGGGATTTCATCAGGTATAATAGGATGTATGTTAGGCTTGCTACGGGTTCCGGCAACCTTAAGTCGATCTAAATCCTAGCACCGGTAGCGGTCCGGTTTCTGGGTCGTTACAGCTTAGGCTTGGCTCGTTCATCCATAATAGGCTCAGTTTTAGTAATTTAATCCTCTCATCCAACCACGATCCATAAGCTTTTTCCATTGCACATGCTTTTGATTAATATGTTTCAAGATTTTGTGCATGATGCCAAACATGACCTACAATGCGGCACATCGTTCTCTCTTTCTTAAAATGTATTTTTTCCTCAAATTTGATTCTTTGCATTGGTAGAAATATTTATTTGTTGCCTCCACAAGGTCAAGCTTAAAGAATTGATTACTTTATGGTTTTTGGATAATAAAGAATATTCTTTGTAGGATCTTTCTCACCATATATAATAGATTCTTCCATAAGCCCTCTTTATTTTCTTGATCTTCGAGAGCTAATTCTTGCATACTCTCAACCTATTCATAAATGGGTATCGAGCTCTCCATTGAGTCTACTTTTGATGCTGTGGAAGTTAAATTATTTACCATATAGATTTTTCTACTCCACTTGATATGCAAGTTGAATTGCATTATCTAAAGTCTCAAATGGTTTCTATTCTACAAAGTATAGAATTTCACATTTTAACCCACTAAGGAATCTTGCAATGGTGTCTTCATGAAGATCATATTGCATTACAAACTCTAATAAATAATCCTTTATGCTTATACTTCCTTATCCCATATTTTCACATGGCCTTTTATCTATTTGTGTTTGTGTACACACACTTTTATACAATTTTTTATTATATAGTATAATCAATTACTTAAAAAATTTTAGTTTATTTAAAAGAGGATTTTTTTTTAAGAAATAAAAAAAACATTTAAAAAATTTTATATAAATAAAAATAACCTTAATGAAATTGAAATAAATAACACAATATTTAAAACTCTAATTCTTTGCCTCAAAAAGTTTATTTAATTAGTAATAAATAAGTCTCTGCCTTAAAAAAATATTAATAGAAACAAATAATATGGCATTTAGGAAATAACTTTTTTCTCAAAAACCTCATTAATAAAAACAAATAATATAACATATAGAGACTAATAAAATTTTATCTCAAATAAATAGTTATAGTAACAAATAACTTATTTCTTTGAAAGTATGTCTTCAAAAGTTAATATTATACTAGCATCATGCTTCTTTCATCACACATGCTTGTGATTAAAATATTCCAAGGTTCCATACATGATGCTAAAACATGACCTATGATGTGGTACTTCACCCTTTTTTGAAAAATGATTTATCTTGAAATCATAAAATAAAATAATATTTATCATAAGATATTTTATCTACATATGCAATAGATTCTTTCATGTTGATCTCTTTGTTTTCTTGCTCTCCAAAAACTACTTCTTGAATACTCTCAATCTGTTTGTTGATTAGTATTGACTTCTCTATTAAGACTACCTTTGATGCTAGGGTAGTTGAATTAGAAGAATTACATTCATAATGTAGGTATTACCACTCCATTTGATATGGAAGTTGAATTGCATCATTTAAAGTCATAAACAGTTATGGCTTTACGAAGTTCGCAATTTCAAATTTCAACCCACCAATGAATCTTACAATGGTGCATTCATTAAGATCATATTGCATTACAAACTCTAGCCAATAATCCTTTATGCTCATACTCCCTTGTCTTATGCTTTTACATGCCTTTGATCGTAGAGCCATACTTTTCACTATAAACATAATATGATCGAGTTACTCTGTTATTTCTCTTTCGCTGTGTTTAATTCCTAAGAAATGTTCTAATCTGAATATGAATCAAGCACTTCTAAAGCCAAAGCTTTTATGCACGAGTAAGATACATTGAATAATTATAATCCTTAAAAGCACTCATCAATATGACTTATGAGGAAAAATTAATTTATGACAAGATTTCAGCCAACTTGTTTAAGAATTAGTTTCAGCCAAGTTAAGCCTTCAAGGGATTATATTATGATGAATTCAGTGAAGTTAAAGGGAAAGGAAGAGAAAAAAAATGGATACATAGGATCTATTACCTTTGACAAGAGACACATGCCATAAAGGAATAAGAAAACTCTAAGTTAGATACCACACACAACCTATTGAGAAAGGTGATAAATCAAGATATTTGTCATAATACAAAGGTTGATACGAATTCAATAACATTTTATTAATACATAAACATAATCTCCTAAATACAAACTATAAGATGGCCTTTATATAGGTTTTGTATTCTACTAAACTGGAAGTAAACAAAAATAAGGAATTAATTAAGAAATAAAGACCAAGTACAAATATGGAATTAATCTAAATTAATTAGAAAAAGAAAAGATGAAATTTTCTAATTAACATATACTTGAAAAAATCTTTCAAGATTGCTAGAAAATCTTTCAATACTAAATGCGAGAAGATTTGGTCGAACTCATTGGAAAACAAAAGTTACTAGTTAAACTCCTTCTTCATTTAGGAGAACTTTGGTAGTCAGGGATAATGGGTTAACTCCTAACACATATAGGAATTATAAAAGTCAACAAAAAAATTAGAATCTCTTAGCTTTAGGCTTATATATGTGAACAAATAATAGTTAGACATGGATCTATGAATTTAATAAACATAGATGCACACTCATTTTCTCTCTTTTAATCTTTAGTCTTCCAAACATGCTATAGAGAATTATAGCTAAAGCTATCCATTTAGGCTTAACCTTGTTCACCTTAAATAGGTTTAATTTCACTAACTCAATCTTGCCCATCCAACCATAGTCCATGTACCCATTAAGTATCTTCCACAGTACATGATTGTGATTAACATGTTTCTAAGGTTTTATGTGTGATATCAAAATATGAGTTATGACATGGTACATCACCCTATAAAACTATCACAAAAATGAAGTATTAGAATGACTATATATGAATACAATCCATAAATTTATTGTAAAAATAATTAATAAAATTAAATTGACCTTTTCTTTGTTAAACATGAGGATGAATGGATTTTTATGACTTCTTCCACCAATGCAATTGTATAGATTATCCATAGAGAATTTTAACGCTAAAGACATTATGACTCAAACAGTTGAAAAGTAATAACGAATCAACATTATTTTTTATTGTTAATCCATTTGCAATCTTTATACTGACAAACTCAACCCCCTTCTTGAACAAGATAACTTTCCACTATAATAGACCCCACTATATTCAATTAAAAAGGACAAACTCAAATGAAATAAACAAGAAGCAAATTCTCAATAGTGAGATGGAGCCGCAAGAAAAGGGGAGTGAAATTGTTTGTAAGGTTAGGGATTTATTCGTTCTTTTTATAGAGGAGTTTAGTAAATTTCCTAATTACAAAAAAAATCTATTAATAATTCCTAATAAAAGGAACAAATTATTATATTTTCAGATAATGAGGGACATTTTTATTGTCTCTAAGAATTGGAACAACTAACTGTTGGAAAATTTTTTTAGTAGGGGTTTATCTCTTCTATGATAATCAAGCGGCTGAGCACATTCCAAAGAATTCTGTTTTTCACAAACGAACAAAACATCTTGAAATTGACTGTCATGTGGTCCGAGAGCAACTCACAAAAGGATTTATTTCTACCTTGCATGTCCCTTCCAGACATCAACTCATTGATCTCCTCACCAAACCTGTAATACCCGGCTAGATTCAGGCATCGGAATTCCTACCGTCCGGTGGAATCTCGGATATCGGAGCCTTCTAAAGGGGTAGAGTAAAAGTTTTCTAAAATGTTTTTACGTGTTTTACGGTTTTGAGTAGAAAGGATTTGTGTTTTGAAAGAAAAAACCAATGAGGCATTTGCCAAGTTCGGCCGCCGAAAGTGAAGTTTGGCCGCCGAAGATGGCTTAGTTGTGCTGCTCCCGAACCCCATGTTCGGCCGCCGAACGTGGTGGAGATGTGGAAGCAAGGTTTGGCCGCCGGAAATGGTTGACCAGGCCACCTATAAAAGGCCCCTTGTTCGGCAAATGGGGGAGTTTTCTCTCCATGCTTGGGCTAAGGTGAGTTCATGCTCTCCTTTGGTTGTTTTCATGCTTTTTCTTCAAATCCCTCAAGGTTTTCATGAGTTTTATTCTTGTTTTGAAGAGTTTTGAGCTTGGAGCAAGGTTTTGGAGCTTGGAGACTTTTGGAGCTTAGATTCTCCATATCTCTAAGTTTGGATCGCCTCCCCTCTCATTCTTAAAGAGGTAAGTGTAGATCCTTATCTTTTATGATGTTTTTATGAAGGGAAAAGGGTTAGGAATGCATGAGTTGCATGAGTTGCATGGTTGTACATGTTAGAGTCTATGTACCCTTTATGCCTATGTATGCTTTATGTGTTGTTGTGATGTTGTTTGTTGGAGTTTAAGCTTGTTTTAAGCTCCTTTATGCATGGTTAAGGGCATATGCATGTTTTGGAGAGGTTGAATGCATGTTTTGGGTGTTTGGAAGGTTTGGGAGGCTTGTATGCATAAGAGGCTGAGTTCTGGATGAACTCAGGTTCGGCCGCCGAAGGTAGTTTTGGCTTCCGAACCTACCTGTGGATGCATGGTTTGGCCGCCTAACCTTGCCCCCGAAAGTTGAGTTTCAGATCTGGAGCAGCCTTTCGGCCGCCGAAGGTGCCGCCGAAAGTGCCTGACTTTCGGATCTAGAGAGGGTGTTCAGCCGCCGAAGGTGCCCTATCCAGCCTTTCTTTGCCCGTTTTTCCATGCATGTTTATGATGTTTTAGGGGGTTTTTAGGGAGATGTTCAGAGTGTTGTTCGGGTTGTTTGGTCCCTCATTTGAGTCCACCTTTGTAGGATTGGACCCGAGGAACCGAGAAGGCCCGCAGAGTTAGCTGGTCCAGAGTTAGCTGGTCCAGAGTTAGCCCAACAGGTGCTAGAGGTGAGTAGAACTGAACTATGTTTTTAAATAAATGAATGTTTTAGCATGTTCCATGCATCACGAATGCCATGTCTATAGTAGGTTGTATTGCATTAGTAACCACGAAGATGACGCATTGCATTGTTTATTGTGGATGTGGATGGACCAAGGCGACCCCAATAGCCCTAGATATGATATGTTACAGAAGTCCTAAGGAGCCCCTCCGAGGGCCGGGCACTATGTTATGTTATAGAAGTCCTGAGGAGCCCCTTCGAGGGCCGGGCACCATGTTATGTTACAGGAGTCCTGAGGAGCTCCTTCGAGGGCCGAGCACAGACAGAGGGAGTTTTGGAGGTCATGTCCATCCGTGATGTGAAATGTTTGTGATGTGACACATTTCATGAAAGCATATATTTATTATAATGTTTTATTGTTCTGCTCACTGGGCTTTTTAGCTCACCCCTCTCCCTAACCCCCAGGTTTGCAGGTCAGAGGTAGTACAGGAAGACGTCAAGGGTAAAGGTTATGGCTTTATAATAGATTAACATGTTAGTGTGGACATGTAATGTAAAGTGATATAATGCATTGTAAGATAATATAATGTAACGTAATGAAATGTAAAGTAGAATAAGGTTTTATGGATTAGTATTGTGCTTGGCCCTAAGGTCTGGTTAATCCCTTTCTGTACATGATGTATGTTATGTTTTTTTATTGTTGAGATGTGAACCAGGCTTGATGTATGTAATGTTGACCCAGCTAGAGCATTTGATGAGGACTCCAGCATGGGGGTTTTTACGTTTACAGTTATGTGGCATACGAATCAAGCTTAGTATATGAAAGGTTTTAACGTTTTTATGTTTATGTTTGATCATGTATGGGATTTTACCAGGTAACAGAATGTATGTCAGGCTTGCTACGGGTCCCGGCGGCCTTAAGCCGATCTGGATCCTAGCGCCGGTAGCGGTCCGGTTTCCGGGTCGTTACAAAACCCTTGACTTTCACTTCTTCCATAAGCATCTCTTCAAGATGGGACTTCATGATCTGTCCTCGTTTCCATCTTAAGGAGAGACCTGATACAATTTAACAGATAGTATAATGGTGTACTGTGGCAAAATAGCATGCAAAGCTCTCTTATTCAAAACGGTGTCCAGTTCTGCCCTCTTATTCAAAACGGTGCATCTCATTTTCATCAAAATGGAGAGTACAAAAAGATTGTATTTTTTCATCTCTGTGCCAGCTACACAAATAACAAAAGAATCTTTTTATCTTTCTTAACTCACGTGTACTTTTCTAGAATAGTCCATAGAACTGTAAATAAACACATTCTTTCTCAATAAACAATCAAGATAGAATTACCTCAGTCTCTAGCATTATTTGATTTTTTTTTGTTTTAATCTCCTACTAAAGAAGAGCATCGAACCTTCTTTGCATGGCATCATAAACCTGTTCTAAAGAATACCCACAACACACTATGAAATCTACAGAGACCAGACTACGTCACAGTTTAGCATATTGCCACTTTTAATTGACCATATAAACAAAAATTATTTTTCCAATCCACTTTTAATTGAAAAGTTGCCAGATTCTTGGAAACCAAAGCTAACATAGCAAAAAAAAAAAATCACTTATAAAAAAAATGTTAATTGAAAATAGCATATAATTTTTTAATATTTAAAATTATAAAAATAATATTTATTATTAATTTAAAAAATATTTTATTAAATCATTATTTATTAGACTTAAAAAGCAAAATTTGTTATTTTGTTTTAAAAAATTGAATTAAACTTATTTGAATTTTGTTGAAAAGTTTAAGGGTTGATTTGGATTTTTTGCCAAAAAAATGTCATTGAATTCTAAATTTAAGTTAATATTAAATCCCATAATTTAGCAAAATTAACTAAATTGATCTATCTATTCTCAAAAAGAAATAATTAATTGTTGACTTTTAACAATTTTACCTATTTATTTCCTCCATGAATTATTGTGATTAAATAATTATGATTTTTAAAGTCACTTGTACTTAATAATTGTACTTTGAAATTGTAGAGCTAATTAGAATTATAAAAGCATCTTAATAATTTTACATATTATTAAGAGTTTATATAAATAGAGGGATTAAATAATTAATTATTAAAAAAAAAATTACTTATTATATTTATTTCGATAATTTTTTTATTATATATAAATTTATTTTTGATGAATTTGAGATTGGATGGTGTGATTTTCTATTACTAAAATTTTTCTTATCGTTTAATAGATAATTATATTTATATCCCAAATGCTTCTCGTATTGTCGATGATTTATTTTATTAAAAAGAGTATTTCAGCGGTTTCAATATAAATTAAACTGAATTTTTTGTATTTTTTTTTATATTTAATATCATAATAAAAAAATAGACGTTAATATGATGAGTCATGAAAATTCAAACACCCTACATGGTCAAATAATAAGAATAAGAATAAGGTGAAAGGATTAACAGCATGCAGATCTTTTGAGTCAACATCAATTTAGGTAATTAGGATGGTAACATATAATATGAAATTATTATTGTTGACCCCACAGAAGAATTTTCTTAAACAAGAAATGAAGTTGGCATGAGATAAACGTGAATTAGCAGGAACCATCAAAGAAGCTAATCAAGGGAGATTATTGTTAATATTATTATTTAAAAAAAATTAAATAAATAAAGAGTAAATTATATTTTAAATCTTAAATTTTAATATAATTAATATATTAATCTCTATATTTTTAAAATTAAAATTAAATTAAAATAATAAAAATATCTTTATTAATTTTTAACCGAATAAATTATACTTGAATCGTTGAGTTTTAGTATAATTAATAGATTGATTCCTAAATTTTTAAAATCATATATTGAAATTCATTTATAATCAATTTCTCGTTATCTATTATAATTTAAACATTTTTATCTTTTATTTTTTATTTAAAAAAATATTTAAATTCTATTAACTTTTATTTATAATATTTCATTTAATTAATTTTTAATATTTTTTATTTTTTAATTTTCATTCATTAAAATATTTTAATAATTATAATTTTAAAACTTTCAAAATACTTATAAAATGATTATATAAATATTTAATTTAAAAAAATATAAAAATTAATTTATTAATTATATTAAAATATAATTTATTTATGTGGGTAACATCTGCTCTGCACGTGATATATACAGCGCAAAACGTGTCGTCAGCATATGCCACACGTGATTTGGAAGTTACAGCCGCCTTTGTCATTTAGTGCATTTGTTTGTAATATTACTACCGTTACTGCAGTCTTCCATTTTGGCGGCCCAAACACTGCCTTCATGAGTCTTCCGTGAATAAATGCGTTGCCTTCCTTCTTTTATGGATATTTACCTTTACTTTTTTACTAAAATCATTTTTCTTCAACTCTATTTTTTATTTATCATATTTATCTTTTAAATTTTAATGGTGTAATAAATTGTGATATGAAGTTAAGTTCTTTTATAATTAAAAATTAGAGAAGTGACATGCACTCAATTTTATACTGTAAAATTAAATTATTAAAAATTTAAAAGTTAAAAAAAATACAACAAATAAAATAGAAGTATAATAAATAATATTAATTAGGGAATAGAAGAGTGAATAAAAAAGAAAAGCATTTGAGAGAAGCAGCGCTGAATTCGGGTTTCTTTTGCCGATGAAGAGGAGGCTGTTACTTTACAGTCTCTTCTCCTGTTTGCGTATAGTTTTATTTTATTTTGAGAGATATGTTTGATTTTCTTAAGAGTTTTTTTTTATTTGATTTTGGATAAGTTTTATTTTATTATTGTCCAATGTTGAAAAGGCTTCAAATCTTGTGTCTCCCATCTGGTTAGTGGCCTCTATTTCTGCTTTAAGGGAGGGTTCTTGCATGTCGATAATGATATCTCAGGACTGCGCTAATGTGTCCGGCGATCTCCGCTCCTATAAAAGTTCTATCGCGCTTGCCTCCCTTCAAGTGGTGTTATGGTAATTCAAACTTTTTTTTTATTTTAATTTTATCCGGTGCTGAGTGGTTTCATTCTAGACTGAATTACTCTATTATGAATTTTTTTTAAAATTTTTTTCGTTTATATTTATTTATGCATGTTATTTTTCTTAGTATGCCGTCTTTTCCTTCGACTATTTACAGTGTCGATGGTCTTAAGTAATGGCTCGGTGATAGTCAATAATATCAATGATAATGGCTAGATTTAAAACGATAATGGTTGAATTTTGGGTTGGTCTTCTCTTAGAATTGTATATGTTGTTTGGCTCAATGAATTTTTAAATATAAATCTACCTTGACATGGTTAAAAAAAAATAAAATAGATAAAATTAACAAAAAGTCAATAGTGTTGATGTTTTAATATTTAAAATTTAAATATGTATTAATTCAATGAATAAAAGTTTTCTTTGTTATAATATTTTTATTTATAGTAATAAAATAGATTTTATGTAATAATTTTTTTTAATATATAGTTAGTATTCTATAAATAATAAAACAGTTATTCATAAAGCTCTTCATATATTACTTATACACGGTGAAAATTATAAAAAAAAAAAAACTATTATTCTTAATTTTTTTATATTTTTATACTAAACTAAAAACACCATCAAGATATATATTAAAATGTAATTAAGATACCTATTTACAATAAGATATTTGCTAATTATAATGTGAAATTAATTCAAAATTTTTAAAAATTGATTCTAAATTAGCACATGTTTAATGTTATTTTATATTTAAATTATTATAATAACTATTTAAAGGCATTGAGTCGTTAAGCGTTTAGAGATGAAATATCATATTATAATTTTTGAATAAAATGTTCAATTTTAAAATTCAGATTGCTAGTTCCCATTTTTTTTAGTTATTTAATATTTCATATGTTATTTAATAAATTCATCGCTCAACTAGCAATTTCTATTTTTCAAAGGTGAAAGTTTTGAATTATGAAATATCAATACAAGAATTTTATTCAAGTCTTAAGATCTGCAGGACTTGACTGAAAAATGATATCTTAAACTAGATGAAAAGGTCATACTGAAAGAAATAAGAAGAAGAATCTCAAATTGTTATTTTCATTCTACAAGTTGTGCACGAGTTGATTTTCTCAAAAATTATATATTTAAAAATAAAAATTGTAAATCAAATTCAAGCGGCTGAAAAATAAATTTTTTTCTGAATAGTTGGTGAGAAGTGTATAAAGAAAATATTTTGAGAGAAATACTTAATAACTGAAAGACGATGAGAACTGTACTCAAATTATTAGTTTTCGTTGGCTATTTTTTCTAATTATCCAATATTTTTGTATGTTATCTAACTTTTATACGGATTTTATTTAGATATTTAGGTTTTAGCCCTTCCATTAACACTAAATATTATTAAAAGAATTAAAATATTTTTAATACAAAAGACTAAATAATAAATATTTTTATAAAATTAATAAATCAACTACGATTTTCTCTATAGTATATAGAATAAAAATTATTTAATGGCTATAACTAATGAAATAATTAATTAATAAAATTTTTAAAATTAAAGAGATATTTTAATATATTTTTTAAAATTAAGAGATTAAATAATTAATTTTTTCTATAATTCTCTATTTAATTTTAATATTTGAAATGTTATATTTTAATGATATATAATTCCAAAAGTGTTTAATTTTCCTTTTAAAAAAAGCAAATAAATGTGCATCATAATATTTACATGATTAATGTTTTTATTAAGATAATGTAAATAGATATGACTTTTTTTTTTATTTTCTTTCTCACAACTTTCATCCAAAAATGAAAAAATTGCTAATCTTTTAAAAAATGCAAAAATTCAAAATTTTTTAAAGATTCAATTAGTTATAAATTTTTACTAAAAAAATAAATCAAAATTTTAATTTACAACCCAAAATCACATACCACATTTATCACTCACAAATTCAAACCAAAATCTAAATAAAATTATTAAAATCAACATTTTCAAACCAAAAAATACATTGAAACCCAATTAACATGCATAAAACACTAACCATCCTTCATTTCAAATGTGAATCTCACCATTGATATATATTAGATTTCACATTTTTTTTCACTCATATATTTAATCTGGTAGTAAGTGCATCCGAATAAATCTGATAGATCTCAGATTCCACTCTTTCAATTCCAAATTTTTATTTAAAAAAAAAATTCACATTTTTTTTCTTAATCCGATCAGAATTATACGATGCTTCTAAAACACTAAACAAAAAAAGAGAAAAATAAAATAAGATTCAATCTCTCTCAAGCTCAAATTTAACCTTTTTTTTTTAAATAAATCCAATTACATTGAATTAATGAGTATTTAAATTAGAGTAGAAATATTTATGTTATTTTTACTATTATTTTCCACTAACAAAGTTTTGCTTTCTGAAAATTTAATCTACGAATCAAACATATTTACTCATATTTTTTAAAAATTGAATTTGTCAGAAAATATATTATTTTAAATCAAATAAAACTATAATATATTAATTGTACGTATTTTTTTTAATTTTATAAATAATAACAAATTTAATAATAAATATTATTATTGTTATTTTGTTAAAAATAGTAACGGATTTTCTTTTACTAAATAGTTTCGTTACCATATTTTATTAAAATTAAATTAAACTTAATAATGAAAACTCCGTTATAATTTTGTTATAAAATTAGCTGTGGACCCTCAAATCTACTAATATTATATTAACAATGAGATTTATATTTACAATTAAATATTATTAAATTTTTATGGTATTCATAGAAAATTTATACTTTGTTAATATTAAAATTATCATAAAATCAACTTAAGACCCTCATTTAAAAAAAAATGTAAAACCACATAATTGTTGTAATTTTTCTTATTTTTAATTAAATTTTTAATATTACATCATAAAAAATTAATAATATTAATTAAAAAATCTCATTTTACTAATAGAAAAAAACACATTTTTTTTCATAAAGTTAAGTTTAGACCACTTAAAAAATATATATATATTTATTTTGTAATTATCCCTAAAATTTATCATTATCAAATTCAGATTTGAAAAATTAAATTATTATAAATATTAAATTATGAAACTTAACTATTATTTATAATGAAAATGTCAATCCACTAGGAAATTTTAATAGATTAATTATTCTACAGAAAATATCTCGAAGACTAAGTAGTTTTTTTTTTTTAAATTATAATACTTTAAAAAAAAAAGAAATTAGAGGAATTTAGAAGTCTTCTCTAAAATTATAAAATCTCAAATTTCAATTAAAGCTAATTAAATAATTAATAAATAAATAAATGAATCCAAAAATTCTATATATAAACCAAACCCACATACCTATCATTCAAAATTTCAAAAACATTAAAACCTCAAATTCAAACCACAATCTAAATTAAATCAAAATTTTCAAACCAAAAGATACATTGAAACTCAATTAACATGCATAAAACACCATCCATCCTTCATTTGAAATGTGAATCTCACCATTCATTTATTACATTTCACATTTTTTTGTCTGCTTCTTCTTCTCGTTGAATCACAATTCTAATAGTCTTCTACAAAACTAAATAAAAAAATAAAAAATAAAAATTCAATCTCTCCAAACTAAAAGCTCAAATTGAAACTTCTTTTTATTTAAGCTTCTTATGATAAGTGATGAAAAAAAAAAATCAGTGGATGCCCTGGCCACGCTCTCAATCAACAAGCGGCAATCTAACTAAGATCATTTTCATTTAAAAGCCCTTAGTTCAATTTATATTAAAATAGTACCGTATAATTATATCGTTAGCAAATAACAGTAATTTTTTAATTTTTTAATACTATCAAGAAATATTTTTTAATATGATAAGTAAAATATAATTATTAATTAAAAATAAAAAATATAAAAAATAATTTGTGGTTTCAATCATTTTAATTTCAAGATCTGTGATTAGGAGTGAGCAGTATTCAGTTCAAATCAAAAAAACCGACCGAACCGAATCGATTTGAAAATTTGGTTTGATTTTTTATATATTTCAATTCGATTCGGTTTTTAATTTCAAAAATTTCAGTTATTTCGGTTCGGTTCGGTTTTGATCAGAAAAAATCGAAAAAACCGAACCGAACTGATTAGTGATAATAATATGTTTTTTTCAATAATATAAAGAAATTAAATCATATTAAATTTAAAATATTTTAATTAAATTTTAAAATATTAAAAATAAAGTGTGAAAAATAAAAAAATAATTAAAAATCGAAACCGATCAAACCGAACTGAATCGAATCGAATCAGACTAGTTCGGTTCGATTCGGTTTTTGACCAAAATCGATTCGGTTCGATTTTTATAAACACTAAAATTTCAGTTTTCAGTTTATTTGGTTCGGTTCGATTTTAAATCAAACCAACCAAATGCTCATCCCTATCTGTGATTCTATTTATGTTAAATTAGTATATTATGATATGATCATCGTATCAATATTTTTAATAGTGTTTAAAAGTTTATACTATTTGTTAACGGTACAATAACACATATATTATTTTAATATTAATTAAATCACATTTTTAAATAGTATCTAAAAGTTCATACTATTGAATAATGGTATAATAATATATATATTATTTTGATATTAATTAAATTATTTAAAATAAAAAATTGATAAAATCATTATATTTTTAAATAAAAAATCGATAAAATCACAAACATATTTTTTATATTTTTTTAAAAAAGAATCAGGCAAAGTACACAGCGAAAGCAAAGCAACAGGAGTTAAAAGAGTTCAGAGTATGACCGGTGATATAGATTCTGTCCAATAATAGTGTTTAGTGATAGTATTTACTGTTTAAATTAAATTAAAATATTACTTTTATAACAGTGTTTAACTGTTGAATGAGTGAATATTGAAAAATTACTCTTCCTAGTTGGCGACCACTAATTGTAATTTTTTAATACTTATATTTTTTTATTTTTTTATAATTTTAAATATACATTTATATTTTTTTGTTATTATTTTATATTTAATAATTAATTTAATATTTATTTAATATTTAATAATTAATTTAATATTTATTTTATATTTAACACTTTTACTTTGCATCACTATATAACTAACTAATCATCAACAGCAAATATCTAACCACTAGCAAATTTTAAGAGAGTAATTATTTTATAAAAATTTTCAATGACTGAGTTATTTATTTTTTATAGATCTACTGAATTTAATACTTGTGTTTATTTATGGTTATAACCTAATATTTCAATTTGTACAACAAAGTTTATTCTTCAAAATTTACTACAATTCTAGCTAATTTTTCAAATAATTTGATTAATTGAAGATAAAAAATTTAATTATTTACATATAATCACAATTATAGCAAAAAATTTAGATTTTATACCTAACATTTTACATTTATTACAATTGTAATTAAATTTTTAAATAATTTTAACTAGTTATAAATTATTGTTTCTATCACACTAGGAATTATTTATTTACCCTTTTGAATATTTGTTCAAATCAAAGTAAACATATTCCAAATTCTAATTAACCATATAATTTACTTTATGATAAAAAGGATTTTTCAGGTATAAAACTATCATATGGTCACAACAACTCAGCCATCTCAGCCCTTCAGCCACAACAACTCATTGCCTCAACTCCCTCATCGCCTCAACCCCGACCATTTGGAATTTGTCACCTAAGATGAATCTAGTGTTTCTTTTTGTTTTTGTATATTATTGAGATTTTATGAAATATTATATATTGTTATTGATTCACTATGATTGATTGCATGTGGGTTTCTCAATTTGATTGAAATTTTGATTTGAGATTGTAACAATACAAGAAATAATTAAGCAATTTCTATGTATTTTCTTTATTGGAGTAAATGTGTTTATATACAGATTACAAGAACTTATTAAGATAATTCCTAAAAATCCTTTATCAATCAACTAGCCTATAATTATATAATCTCCTTTAATTATGTACAGATTATATTCATACTCTAACACTCTTCCTCAAGTTGGAGTATAAATGTTTATCGTGTCCAACTTGTTAGAAAGATATTTTATTCGAGACTCATTTAAAGTTTTGGTGAGTAGATCACCCAGTTGCTCTCATGTCTTCACATAACTGGTGGAGATTAAATTTTCTTGAATATTCTCATGGATGAAATAACAATCAACTTCAATATGCTTAGTTCGTTTGTGATATACTGGATTGGAAGTAATGTGAAGAGTATCCTGATTATTACATTAAATTTTTACGGGTGACGCTACATCCATACAACTTCTTTCAGCATATAATTTATTTATAGAATCTCACAAGTGGATTGAGTCATGGCCCTGTATTTTGACTCGGTACTGGATTTGGATACTACATTTTGCTTCTTACTTTTTCAAGATACTAGGTTTCCTCCAACAAACATATAGTAGCCTGTAGTCGACCTTCTATCACTTTTGGATCCTGCCCAATCAGCATCAGAAAAACATTCAAGTGCAGTATGCCCCTGATCACCGTAGAGTATAATGAGTCCAGGAATCTCTTTTAGATAACATAAAATTTGTTTTAGAGCAGTCCAATGTTTCACCGCAGATGTAGACATTAACTGACTTACAATGTTTACTGCAAAAGCAATATTTGGTCGAGTCATTACCATAAGGTAGTTCAGCTTTCCAACCAACCTCTTGTAGCCCTATAGATTATCATAAGAGTCTCTGCCATCCTTTGAGAGAATATATTAGGAATCATTGATATGCTACAGGGTTTAGCTCCCATCT
This sequence comes from Manihot esculenta, assembly GCF_001659605.2. Lineage (NCBI taxonomy): Eukaryota > Viridiplantae > Streptophyta > Magnoliopsida > Malpighiales > Euphorbiaceae > Manihot > Manihot esculenta. Next base: position 6,068,587 of record NC_035177.2, on the reverse strand, counting down.
TTCCAGTTTCTGCAAGTAAGTCAAGGATATACTTCCTTTGAGACAGAAAAATTACTCCTCAAGACTTCTACTCCTCAAGACTGTAACGCCCCGGAAAACCGGACCGCTACCGGCGCTAGGATCCGGGTCGACTTAAGGCCGCCGGGACCCGTAGCAAGCCTGACATATAACCTATACACCTGTATAATCCCATACATGATCATCAACATGCATAAAAATTAAAACTTTCCTTCATACATACTGTCATCAACTAACTCAACCTGTGCATACTCTGTACATATACATAACATAGTCCCTCTGTGGGATCTCATCAAGCCTCAAAGGCAATACAACCTGTGTTGAGTTAGTTTACATAAACATCATAACATAAGATCATGTGTATAAAAAGGGATTAACAATATACTATGGTCAAGCACAACTCTATCCTCAATAACCTCATTACATTCATACTGTAATCTTTTACATATCATCATAATACAATTGTCATGTCCACAAACTAACTATTACATACATATGACTTTTTCTTCTTGCCTTCTCTATCTATCCCGTACCTGCACACCTGGGGGTTAGGGGAGAGGGGTGAGCTACAAAGCCCAGTGAGTAGAACTATAAAAAGAGTATTTAAAATATGCCATCATGAAATGCGCCACTGCACAAACAAATCACACCACGGATGGACTGATTCAAAAATCCCTCAACTCCATGCCCGGCCCTATTATGGGCACCACAGGACTTCGTATTGCCCGGCCCTATTATGGGCACCACAGGACTTCGTACTCGGAGTTATTGCCCGGCCCTATTATGGGCACCACAGGTCTTCGTATTGCCCGGCCCTATTATGGGCACCACAGGACTTCGTATATAGAAGGCTAATGAATCATCCTAATGTCCATCCACTATCATCTATCACAACAATGCAATGCGCCATAGTCGTGAATTCTAATGCAAACAACCTATAATATGATCATGATGCATGAAGCATGATAAAAGCATTTCATTTTCTTAATTTAAAAGGTTAAGTTTAGTTCCACTCACCTCTGGCAGACTCTGACAAACTCTGTAGCAGCTGGCTCACTGCTGGGGTCCTTGGTTCCTCGGGTCCGAACCTACACAGGTGGACTCCAATGAGGGACCAAACATACATAAACATTACTCTAATATATTCCCCAAAAACCCCCTAAAACATCCTGAAAATATCACATAGGGATATGCATGAAGTGGCTGAACAGGGCACTTTCGGCGGCACCTTCGGCGGCCGAAAGTCCTGGACAGAGAGGAAACTCAGGCAGGTTCGGCGGCACCTTCGGCGGCCGAAAGTCCTAGACAGAGACGAAAGTCTCTTTTCGGGGGCACCTTCGGCAGCCGAATGCTGCCTCCACAAGAGGGGTTCGGCGGCCGAAACTTCCTTCGGCTGCCGAACCTGGTTTCTGCCAAACGGGCAGAAACTTGGTTCACATGAACCTCCTGCCTCCCAAATCCACAAATCAAGCATATACTCCAATCAAATCATGCATAAAAGTTCCTAGGGGCCTCAAACATGCATATACCCCCTCTACAACACTTCAATCACACACAATCAAGCTACATTGTTCAAAAAGTCATCAAAAACCCATAGGTTCAACATATACCCTAACATGCATTCTACCCCTTAAAACTTCATAAAACTTGTTTAAATCATACATTGAGCTTAAGATCGGCTCTTACCTCTTGAAGATCGAGGGTTGAGGAGATCTAAACTCGGAGATAGGAGAAGTTCCAACTTTTGGTCTCCAAGCTCCAAAACTCGTTCTAAGCTCAAAGATCTTCAAAACCAAAGTTATAAACTTGTAAAAATCATGGAAAAAGGAAAGAAAAACTCAAGATTGGGGAAGGATGGCGGAAATGCTCACCTTGGCCGAAATGGGGAGAAAAAGCTCGCCCATTTTCGGCTAAGGGACCCTTTTATAGTGGCTGGCCAGGCCACGTTCGGGGGCCGAATGTGCCTCCGCATCCATGCAAATGTTCGGCGGCCGAACATGAGGTTCGGCGGCCGAACCTGCACTTTCCTCACTCATGCTTTCGGGGGCCTAACGTGCCTCCAAAACGCATGCATGTTCGGCGGCCGAACTTAACTTTCGGCGGCCGAACCTGGTTTTCCTCCAATGCTATTTTCATGCAAAAACTCATTTAGTTTCATACTTTAAAACATTAAAATACATGAAAACATTTTATAAAACATGATTCTACCCTTCTAGAGGTCTCCGACATTCGAGATTCCACCGGACGGTAGGAATTCCGATACCGGAGTCTAGCCGGGTATTACAAAGACTTCAACTCCTCAAGACTTTGACCCCCAAGAAATACTTAAGCTGACCCAAGTCATTGGTATGAAAACTCGCATGCAAGTAGTTTTTGAGATAAAAGATCATTGTACTATCATTCCCTATAATGACACATGTCATCAACATACATAACAAGGAGAATAATACTAATATCTAAATTTCTATAGAAGACTGAATGGTCACACTTGCTCTTTTTTAACCTAAATTCTTGAACAACTTCACTAAACTTATCAAACCATGCACGGGGGCTCTACTTCAAACCATATAAAGATTTCTTTAAACAGCAGACTTTTCCATACTCCCCCTGAGCAATAAATCCAAATGGTTGCTCCATATACACCTCCTCTTGAAAGTCACCATGTACAAAATGTATTCTTGATATCTAACTAGTGTAAAGGTCAATGTTGAGAAGCAGCTAGGGAGATGATCAAGCAAACTGAGGTTATTTTTGCCATAAGAGAAAAAGTGTGAGAATAGTCAATGCCATAGGTTTGTGCATAATCTTTGGTGACAAGACGGGTCTTAAGCCTCGCTACGGAACCATCTGGATTGACTTTGATGGTAAAAACTCATTTATAACCCACAGTCTTCTTGCTAGAGGGTAAATCAACTAGTTCCCAAATATGATTTTCATCTAAAGCCTTGATCTCCTCAAACATTGCATCACACTATACAGAATCTATCATGGCCTCTTTAACTGTCTTAGGCAAAGAAATGGAATCTAGATAGATAATTAAGGAGGTAGAAGAAGGAGACATGTGATCATAAGACAGAATGTTAGCAACAAAATAGGTAGACTTACACTATTATTTATCTTTACAAAGACTAATGAGGAGCTCAAAGTCACTCGGTGGTGGAAGGCGAAGAAGATTCTAGTGTAGGACATGTATCATTAAGTATTGGTCTCCGAGAGTAAACTTGAACAATTGACGTTTAACAAGAGGCTAAGTACTAGGAGGAATGTTACCATCATATTGTGTGGTAAAAGGCATACATGAAGAGTTCCCACCATCAAATATGATTCTATAGATAAGACACTCATCGTCCTCCTCTTAACCAATAGAGATTTGTACAACAGGATAAAAAGAAATTTGCTCAAAAAAGGCTACATCTGTTGAGACCAGATATTTATTGAGGTTTAGAGAGTAACACCAATACCCCTTCTAGAGGTGAGAATATCCCAAAAAAAAACACTTCAAAACTTTAGGATCAAGTTTAGTCAAATGAGGTCTGACATCCCGAACATAGCAAGTGCTGCCAAAAAGTCATAGTTCTAGAGGAAATAATAACTTCTTCGAAAAGAGGACATTATAAGGAGTATTATCGTTCAGTACTGTGGAGGGCATATGATTAATGAGGAAGCATGCAGTAGAGATATCATTGGCCCAAAATTACTTAAGAACTTGCATTTGAAACAATAGAGCTCGAGCAGTCTCATAGAGATGTCGATTCTTCCTTTTAGCTATCCCATTTTGAGCAGGTGTATCAACACATGACGATTGGTGAAAAATACTATGTTAAGTCATATAAGCCTAAAATGATTCTAACAAATATTCTTTAGCATTGTCGCTTCGAAAATTTACAGAAACATTAAATTGAGTTTTGATTTCAGTATAAAAGACAAAAAAAATAAGAAAACACTTCCGAACGATACTTCATAAAATAAATCCAAGTCATTCTAGAGAAATCATCCACAAAAGTGATAAAATATTTGAATTCAGTCTTAGATCCAACTGAACATGGGCCCCAAACATCCAAATGAACTAATTCAAAAGCAGACTCAGCTTGTTTATTAACTCTAAGACTTAAAGAACTTCGATGATATTTCGTAAAATGACATGACTCACATTCCAGTGAAGATACCTCATGAAATTGAGGGTATAGCGCTTCTTCAAAACGGGTAAATAATGATGTCCCAATCAACAATGTGCTTCCAACGGAAATACGACACTAGAGCAAGCAACAGATCGAGGCACCCATGCATCTAAAATGTAGAGACCTCCAAATACATGTTTTTTACCAATAATCTGCTTCGTTATAAGAACCTGAATGAGACAATGATCAGAAAAAAAAGAAACACAATAATTTAGGTTTTTGGTAAATTTACTAAAAAATTTAATTAAAGGCAAGATTAGGTAAACAGAGCACAGATGATAGGGTAATAGAAGAAGTAGGTTTGTCAGTCCTAGAACCCTCAATATTATATGTTGACCCATCAACTATAGTAATAGAAAAAGATGCTTTATGAGATTGAAAACTAGCAAAAATATGAGGATTACCTGTCATGTAATCCGTTGTACTAAAATCAATAACCCTCAATAACCCATTTATATAAAGAGAAAATAAGACAGGTTTTATCTGTCCCAACAGCTACTGGAGACGTTGGAATAATTTTAATAATATGGGTCTTACTGTCAGAAACCATTTCAAGCAAAACCCTATACTCCTATATCTTTAAACAAATTAAAGGAAGACAACATAATCTAACCCAATGAACAGTAACCTAGTGAATAATAAACTGCCACTGAATAACACTTCCCAATCAACGTCGGATGGTTGGAGTTCTACCGGAGACGTGCCGAAAATGGCCAGGCGATCATCGAGGAAGAAACTAGAGGAAAAATGGATGCGACACATGCTCCCATGCATCATCCCGTGAAACTGAGGCTGAAACTTAGATCAGCGTGTGAGCACCACTCTCAAAAGCTCCAATCACCGTTTTCTGAGAAACGGTCGGAAATGATGTTACGCCTCTCCTTGTGCCGGCGGTGAGACCAAATGGACACCCAAACTTAGTAACCCAGTAATCAAATTTTCAATCTGAGAAATCCAAAGAAAACAGACACTCAAAATTAGCTCAAAAACTCTGATACTATGTAACAAAACAAGAAACAATTGGGCAATTTCTGCATATTTTCTCTATTAAAGTAAGTGTGTTTATATACAGATTACAAGATTTTGTTAAAGCAACTCCTAAGAATCCTATATCAATCAATTAGCATATAATTATATAATCTCTTTTAATTATGTACATATTATGTTCACAATCTAACAGAGATTTTGATTTCATTTCTTTAGATAAACTCAATTTATTAGTTATTGCAGGTTTTATTTTGATTTTATATGGGCTTAATTTTTCTCTATTTGTTTCAAATTTTAATTTCAGTTCTCCATTTTGTTTGAGATTTAGTTTATAAAAAGTAGTTGGATTGAAAGTTTAAGGAAAACATATATCAAAAAATAGATCCATTATAACTAATTACATACTCTGTTTGGAGATTAAGAAATAGAAATTTTAAGTAAAAGGTATTTTGAAGATAAAAAAAAACTCTTTTTTATTATGAAAAAGTTATTCACTTAATAAATTTCATAGACGGAAATTAAAACTCAGGATTAAAGAGTTTAGTTTTAAAAATAAAAGGATATATTTATTAATTATATTATATTTGAGGAACTAAAAAGTATATTTTCCTTTAAAATTTAATTTTAGATAAAATTACATATCGCCGTATACTTTAAGGGCAAAATTGAAATTTACGCCGTTCTAATTCATTACAACCGGCTCATGTAGGGGTGAGCATTCGGTCGGTTCAGTTCAAAATCGAACCGAATTGAATAAACCAAAAATTGAAATTTTAGTGTTTATAAAAACCGAACCGAACCGATTTTGGTTAGAAACCGAATCGAACCGAACCGGTCTGATTCGGTTCGATTCGGTTCGGTTTGATCGGTTTCGATTTTTAATAATTTTTTTTATTTTTTATACTTTATTTTTAATATTTTAAAATTTAATTAAAATATTTTAATTTTAATATGATTTAATTTCTCTATATTATTGAAAAAATATATTATTATCACTAATCGGTTCAGTTCGGTTTTTTTTAATTTTTTTTTTATTAAAATCGAACCGAACCGAAATAATTAAAATTTTTAAAATTAAAAACTGAACCAAACTGAAACATATAAAAAAATTAAATTAAATTTTTAAATCAATTCAGTTCGATTAATTTTTTTGATTTGAACCGAATACCGCTCGGCCCTAGGCTCATGTATGGAGTGAGGAGGTAAAAGAAGAAAGAAGCAAAAAGGGAAGCGGTAGTTGTTTATCACATGGGGAATGTCACATACACGTGTCCAAACAAAAAATTCAATTAATTTTCTGATTCCGAGCAAAACGTGCCACAATAATTAATATTTTATTATTTTTATTTTTATAAAAATAATAAACGTTTTCGAGAACAGTCTTTTTTTTTTTAATCCGACGAGTAGGGACGACCAATCAACGGTCACGAGTATTCTTCGTGACTCCACCGCGTTGGTCATCGCTGTTTTCTGCTTGGCTTAAAGTTACTCCACATCTAATAATACTAGAGAGTATTCCACTCTAAAATAGTTTATATATAAAAAAAATTTTAATTATTAAATTAATTTAAAACATAAATTTTAATAAATTTACATATAATATTATTAATAAATCTCAAAATTTAATATTTTTATCATAAAAATATTTTTATTATTTAATTTTCTTGTATGAAAAAGCAAATAAATGTTAAGATTATTTTCTTATTCATTTAAACGTCTCAAAAATTAAGCCTATAATTATTTTTATATTGATTAAAAACATAATTAATTTAATTAAATTCCACTCATCTTATTTATTATTAAATCAAATTTAAATTATATATTTTAATAAAAATATATTAAACATTAATATGAAATTTATTAATTAAAAATATATTTATAATTTTGAATGAATTAAAGATAATAAATTCATTTTTAATGGTCGGAGAGTGTATTTCTAAAATATAAATATATATTTTATTTTAATTTTTGTATAAATTTTATTACAATTATTATGTGGGTGTCGTCTTTTATTTTTACTTTTTATTTTTTATTTTAATTCCCAAGATATATGTTGTCTTTGTCAATAATTATTTTTTGAGCAAAATATCGACAACGCGCTGGCGAGTAGCTTATTTTTTCTAAATGGACGCCGATCTTTTTTTAACTACGTTGTACTCGTGGCGTCTTTTACATGTATGCCAACGGCAACACATTTTCTTTTTGAAAAAAAAAATATCTGTTTTTATTATAATAATCATTAAAATTAAATGAATTTGTGATTATTTTAAAATAAAATGAAAGGGTCTTTAATTTGTAAAATTTATGTACTTTAATTTTATTTTTGATTCGATTATTTTATCTTTTAATAAAAATAATTTAATATTTTTATTAGTAAATTAATATTTACATTACCTAACTGCCTCTCACAATAAAATTTTATTACAATAAATAATGTAAATTTATTGATTTTGTTATTAATCTAGTGATAATAAATTTCTCAAGCAATTACTTATTATGTTTGCAATAATATTTATTTAATAAAGAGTTTAATGAAATGAAATATCTACAAATCGAGAGCCAATCTTGAAACATTAAATACATATAACAATATTATATACAATTTATCCGGTACTAATAGCAATAGATGAAAACTGATCCATTTATATTATATTAGAACAATTAAGCTTAATAAATCTCATAAGAGGAGAATTATCTATATGGTTGAGAGGGAGAATCAATAAAAAAATATCTATTTGCTAGAATAGATAACAATCAATAGAGATACGGTATGAAGTAGCGACTGAATTAGGCTATACAAACATGTCGTAGCACTCGGTTTTTCATTAAAGACTTACCCAGTTTTTCACATAAAATTATCGTTAGCAGGCACAATATAGCAGATCTCCGTTACGCCTGTAATTACAAGATCCCTAATCAATTAGCCGTATGGATTTCCTGAAAATACTATAATTAACTTCATCTTCTTATAGTATAAAAACTAATGATCGCAGAAATCAAGATATATAATTTTTACACAATTACTCTTGAGTTCTAAGAAATTCTTTTAATTTATAATATTTTTTAATTTACTGACTTAAGCGTCGGAATAGCTAACATAGGTGCCACCATCTCATATTCTTTTTTTTTTATAAGATTGACCAATTACAATACAGTTTTATTTTGGTCACATCACTCTCCTTACTAGACAAGGACGGCGTATTCTTATGAACCCAAACTCACTACTTGCATGTACCTTAAAAGCTAAATATTTTTCCTTTTTACCTTTTTGCGTACTGAAGCTGGTAGCAATTTTTCCTAGAATTAGAGAAGCATTTTATGAGGAAGAGACATCTTACTTAAAGGGATTCGTTGGAAAATGGGGATGAGAAATCTATCTCATGCAAGAATGATAACAAGAACTCAGAATCTTTTCTTATAAACCCAAGAGTTAAATCTAGCCATAATTTGAATACCATTTGGGTGAGTCAACTTTCAAATCAAATCTAGCTCGGAATCTCCATGACGCTCGCTCCTCTACTTCAAAAGCAGGACTCGATCCTTTGGCACATGCACATCTCTCCTCTTTTTTAGAAGGATCCCCTTACCTCCGAAGCTCTCTCACTTCCTTTGGTCATGTTTCCAAGAGAAGCTTTGCATGAATTCGAATGTGTGCATTCATGTATATCTAATGATGTGTATAATTAGGAACAGTACCCACGAAATTCTAAATATTTAAATCCGAATCCGTTTATATATATAATATATAAATCCGTTCCATATCCATTTAAAAATTAAAGTTAACTATCCGTATCCATCCCAAATTTATTTATCATTATCCGAATACTATTCCAACTCGTCCCAACCCGATTAACGATAGCTATTTTTTATTAAAGATTTAGTTACAAATTCACAAAAACATTCAAATCACAAGTTCACTGAAAAAACAATAAGTGATTTCAACTAACACATTCAAAGTTTTCAAACCAAAAATACATCTCTTAATATATTCATATATCAAAAATACTATCCATCACAATCAATGGAGTAATCATCACTCCTAAAGTAGCAGAATATGTTCAATGCATCAACTCAACATTATAAATCTCATCTTCACAAATCACAAATTAAAAACCATCAGTGTTACAACCACGACCACAATATCATTGAAGTTACACCACCAGGAGTAGAAGAGAAAAAAAAAATAATAGTGAAAAACTACTGTAGCATATCGAAATGAGATTTCATGCGTTGCAATTAGTTGATGGATTGCATGTGTCCTTCCATCCATCACAAATGAAGAGTCACCTTCGAAGGCTTGAACCGTAATTGTTCTTGAGGAAGAAGAAGAAGGGTAAAAATAATAATGGATGCAATAGCAGAAGGATAATATAGAGAAATGGAAGGAAAAAATCGATGAAGTAAAAGAAAAAGACGAAGATCGAAGGAGTGAACGAAAGATCGATGGACTAGGGGAGTTTGAGAGGAGGAGGCTGTTTGGGTTGAGAGAAAAAAAATAGGGTTATGTTGTAATGTAGCAGGTATAAAAATTTATACTCCGAATCCGCTTAAACCTGTTTAAGAATTATCTAAATTCGTCCCATTAGGATTCGGATGGATTGGATACCCGCGATAAACCGTCCGATAACCATCCCTATGTATAATCATTAAAGAGAGAAAAATTGCCACCAACATTTAATTTAATGATATTAGATCGATTTTAAGTTTTTATTGAAAACAATTCAAAAATAAAGAATAAGATCTAAAATAAAATTTTAATTTAATAATGCTGATATAACATAATAATCGCCCAATATAGGCCATGCACTGGCATTCAAAGACAGGGTCACGTGATAAGGGTATGATCATACTCGGTCACACTGAGGGAAAAGAAGAGCCGGACGTTTCAGGACTTAACTCTTCGTCAAGACTCATCCTCTCAACCTACAAGACGAGACTCCATGGAAAATTATCGTTAAAGGATATTAGATTTCTGTTACGCTTACAATCACGGGATCCCCTATTAAATAGCCGGTACCAATCAAATTTTCAGGTGATGTGTTAATTAACTTTATTTTCTCACAGCATAAAAGCTAATGATCATAGAGACCAAAGCATGCATTCTTACACAAATACTCTTGAGTTCTAAGCAATTCCTTACATTCGCTCTTTTCTTCAGTTCACTGACTTGAGTGTCAGAGTAGTTGCCCCAGGCGATAACCACCTCACGTTCTTTTTCTTGCAGAGTGGCCAATCACGGCATAGCTTCATTTCATCCACATCATTTTGGTTCCGTTGCTAGAAAATCCATTGAATTCTTTTTTATCATTTGGATTAAAATTAGTCTCTTATTCTCTTTTTTATTCTATAAAATGGCTGACAATTCATGAGTTTCTGCTAAACCTATTGCCAACAAGGACATAATCATTTTCTCCACTCCTGGTAGTAGACAAAATACACCCTCTATGGTTAACAAGGTAGATCTCAATAATCTGAATAACAAGAAGCTCCAATACATTAAAAGGCGGCAGACTACTCTAGAGCAGCATAAGACTCAGGAGGAGGCCACATTTATGGCTCCCAGGGTAAGGGAGGACGCCACCATTAATATCCTAAGGACTCAGGCAGAGGCAATTCAAATGCAATCCAAGGGGAAGGCAAAGTTGGAGGAAGAGGAGTCGTTGGACGAAGCTCCAAAGGATGTTGACTGAAAGCTAATACGGACCGTACAAAAGTATCAAAAGAAGCAGGAGAAGAATTATGGACTGAAAGATTCCTTGCCCCTTTCAGAAGAGATCTTGGTAGATAAATTTTCCGCTAAGTTCAAACTTTTAAGTTTGGACAAATACGACAAAACATCAGATCCCAGAAGTCACCTGGAAATCTTTAGGACAACTATGCAGTTTCAGGATGCCAATGATTTTGTTTTGTGCCGAGTGTTTCCGTCAACACTCATAGGTTTGACTTAGAAATGGTACCAACATCTGAGCCCAGGTTCAATTCAAAACTTTACACAATTTGCTATATTATTTAAATTCAGGTTTATTACTTGTATACCTTCTAAAAAGCTCTTCTTTGACTTGCGAAAGATCTGCCAAGAATAGGACGAGTTTTTAAGGAGTTTTATCTCACGGTTCAATGCAGAAGCAATACATGTGAAAGAATGAAATTATGAGATAGCATGTGAAACATTAAAAAAAGAAACGTGCAACATCAAGTTCATAGGTTCTCTAATCAAGAGCACAGTCGCTACATACCAACAGCTTATGGGCAAAGCCCAGAACTACATAAGGCTAGATGATGAAGTCCAAGCGTTGAGAGAGGACAAAAGGATGAGTTAAAAGCAAAACCAAAAGGCAGAGAGGTGAGGATAGGAAGGAGACAATAAAAGGCCACAAGGCGGGTTCCGCTAGGCTATAATCTAAGTGTTAGTCCTACTAAACAAGGCATCTTATGCCAGGCCACAAGGCGGGTTTTGCGAGGTCATAATCCGAGTGTTAGTCCTGCTAAACAAGACATCTTATGCCAGGCCATAAGACGGGCCCCGCCAAGCCATAAACTGGGTGTTAATCCCGCTAAATAAGACATCATATGCTAGACCACAATGAGAGTTTCCCCGGCCATAATCTGGACGTTAGTCCCACTAAACAAGGCATCTGATGCTAAGGCCATAAGGCGGGTATTCGCCAAGTCACATGACCAGTTGTTAGTTCCACTTCAAAAAAAGTTTAAAAGGCATTTTATGCCAAGGCCACAAGGCAGGTATTCGCATGCCACATGACCGGTGTTAGTCTCGCTTCACAAAAAGTTTAAAAGGCATTTTATGCCAAGACTATAAGGCAGATATCCGCCAGGCCACTTGACTGGGTGTTAGTCCCGCTTCACAAAAAGTTTAAAAGGCATTTTATGCCAATGCCACAAGGCGGGTATCTGCCAGGCCACATGACTGGGTGTTAGTCCTACTTTACAAAAAGTTTCCAAACCATTTTATACCCAGACCATAAGATGGGTGTTAGTTAGGCCACATGACCGGGTGTTAGTCCCGTTTTGCAAAAAGTCTCTAAGGCATTTCACGATCAGGCCACCAAGAGGGTATCCGCTAGGCTAACGACCGGGTGTCAGTTCTTATTAATCCTCAAGTCATTATTATGACCGGGAGTTAAGCTCGATTTATTATTTTTTTTCTAATTTATTTCATAGCCACAAGACAATCGTCATTTATGGGCAGGAGCAGGCAAAGCGATACGAGTATGGAAAGACAATCTAAGCAAGCCACGTACCCCAAAATCGTGAAGACAACTATCACCTTCGAATATGAAGAATCAAAAACTAATAGGGAGGCTTTTGATATAACACAATAATCGCCCAAAGTATGCATGCACTGGCACTAGAAGACAGGGCCCGTTGTAAGGGTCTGATCAGATGATACTTGGTCTCATTGAGGGAAAAAAAAGACTCGAACGTTTCAGGACTCAACTCTTCGTAAAGACTCACTCTCTCAATCTACAAGGTAAGGCTCCATAGGAAGTTGCTGTTAAAGGATATTAGATTTTTGTTACGCCTACAATCACGGGATTTCCTATCAATTAGTTAGTACTAATCGGATTTTCAGGATTTGCATTAATTAACTCCATCTTCTCACAATATAAAAGTAAATAATCGCATAAACTAAAATATACATTCTTACACAACTACTCTTAAATTTTAAATAATTCTTTATATCATTTTTTTTAATTTACTGACTTGAGTGTCGGAGTGGCTATCCTAGGTGCTAACCACCTCACGTTCTCTTTCTTACAGAATGATCAATCACGACACAATTTCGTTTCGATCGCGGTCATTTCAAATGTGTAAGGTCATAATTTGAGTTTATATTAAATTTATGACAACTATTATTAAATTTTAATTTAGTGGTAATTGAAATTTTTTAGAATTATAAAGCTTAAGAATTTAAATTTAATTAGTGTTAATTATAAAAATAAAAAATACGAATTTATCAATTTTAATTTTATTATTTATAATTTAACTTATATTAAAATAATATTTTATTACATCTCACTAATAATAAATAACAATAATTTTCATATATTATTAAAAAGTATTAACGTCACAAATAAAATATAATTATTAATTAATATTTTTTTAATATTTTAAAAGAAAATAAAAAATTATTTAATTCTACTCATTTTTATTTTAATACAATTTATATTAAAATAATATTTCATAATATAAAATTTATATTAATATTTTTCGACAGTATTTAAATTATCATTATTTAATAATAATATAATACAGTAAAATTTCATTTAATATCAAATCATCTATAAATATTAAAAAGTTAAAAATTTATAAAATTATATTTTTTTACTTTTTTTTTTTAAAGAAAAACACCAATGCCGGCAATGGGAGGGAGGCTGCACAATACAATGATGAGGTGCAATGAATGACAGAAATGAACAAAGACATTCTAAGTTAAACATCACCAAACTTCCAACTTACAATTATTAATTAATCATTTTATCTATTCTCACCAATAAAGTTCACGTTAGTCTCCCCTTCACTTTCTAGTTACTCAGTTTCCATGAAAATTTTATTTAAAATAATTAGTATATGAAAAATAGTAAAAAAAAAATGATTATTCAATTTTTAAATTTTACCATTAATAATAATAATTTACTCTTTACATTTGAAAATTTAATTTAGAACCCTTTCATTCACTTTGTCTTTAGTATTTTAAAATAAATTATAATTACTTATAGCTTATCTCTTAATTTTATAATTATTTATAATTTCATTTATTAATTTAATATTTCATTTCTCTTCTGTCAAAAAAAGAAAGAGAAATTAGAGAAAACATGACTGCCGATTTAATGTTCAATTGAAAAAGATTAATATAATTTATTTTTCATTTTTTAAATTTAAAAGTTGCAATTTAATTTCAATTTAAATTAAAAATAATACTATATTTAATTAAAACTTTTTGTTTTTTATTTCATCTAAAATTAATGAAAATAGTTTAATTTTTAATTTTGTAGGTTTAATTGAATTTAATTAAACTTTTAAGTCAATATAAATTAAAAAAAATTAAATTAAGCTTTTTCAATCGTTATAATAATGGAAATGAGTATAAAATCAGAGTTTGTACATCTCACCTCAGGCACAAAGTCAAAACAGGATCTGCGAATAAATAACCCACTAATAAGTAAACAGTGGGCTCGGTTGGATTTGAGTTTTAATTTCTATATTTTAAATTCATTAAAAATAATATTCTCCCAATTTATTATATATTATTTTTTTATTAATAATATAAGAAATGATAGAAGGGAGAGAGAGCATGTGAAGAAGTGAGTGAAAATGAGAGGAAGGGGAAGAGAAAGGTTTTGTCGATCGTCAGCATCATCAGAGTGTGCGCGGAGTATGAGGGTAGCTATTCGAAAGGAGATTCGGTTGTGCTTTTAATGTTGTCGTTTTATCTGAATTTTTATCGATAGATTTTTCGTATTTTGTTTCATTCATTGGTATTCTTTCCCTATTTAGGGTAACTATTCAAAAGGAGATTCAATTGTGCTTTTGATGTTGTCGTTTTATCTGAATTTTTATCGGTAGTTTTTTCGTATTTTGTTTGATTCATTGGTATCCTTTCCCTGCCTTCGAGCAAGGAAAAGTTTACTTCTCCTTTGTTTGCTTTATTTCTGGTGGATCTCTACCCTCGATCTTTCCTCACCGTAGGTAGAGGTAGAAGTTGTTATTTTTCTGATTTTGTTTTTTAGGTCCAGCGAGGAAAGTTTTATGAATCTAGTCTGAGAGTGTTTTGATCCGGCTTTTGAAGAGATCTATTGAGACTTGATGTTGGTAACATAGGACTACACCATTACGTTCGATGATACGGCTCCTGTTGACTGTTAGACAATGGCTACGCTTTGTTGCGTCTCTCCCTATCGGTGTGGATCGAAGCACGGATGCTATTCTTCTGGTCGATTGTGTTTGCATGTTGTTGTTTATTACTTTCTTCTATATTGGCTGTCTTCTCTATGGATTCCATCATTGGCTTGTGTGGTCCTCGATTCTGTGATGGAGGGGATGCAATCGCTTGTTGGCGGTGGGTGGTTGAGCGGTGACTAGACAGTTTCGGTGGTGTCTATTTGCATTTTGATTCTGGGTTCTTTCATTTGGTTTGATTTTATTTGATTTGATTTGGTTTGATTTGATTAATTTTTTCTTTGATTTTGTTTCCTTTATCAAGTTTGATTTAGTCTGATTAATCCTTTTGAATAGTCTCTATATCATCTATATATAGCCTAATGAATCTTGTGAAAATGCAAATTATGGTAAAAAAACTTTAAAAGTAAATTATTTTTCATTATTGAATTATGTAAAAATTAATATATATGTTTCTAGCTTATTTTTTTTAAATAATAATTTCATATATGTGATTTTAATTTTATTAAACTTGAAAAATTACATTATTTCTAAATATGGTTGAAAATTTTTCAATTCGCTAAAAATTAGATGTTGATGTTGCACAACAATCATTTAAAGTATGCAGTAAGATGTCACCACAAGATATGGTCACGTGGCAAAAATTTAATAAGTTAATACGCAGTCCCACACGTAGAAAAGAAAGTCCAGACGACCATGGTATCTGAAACTAAGAGAAAAGAAAATCGAGGAGCTTCAAGTTGGCCTTGAGTCAAGTTGGCCTCAGGTCGGTTCAGTTCGTCAAGCCTCGTCCTCCCAGCTAAAGGGTGAGAATCTATAAAAAAGTTACCGTTAAATAGCTAGTGTTTAAAAATCTAGTAGATCCTCTTTACGCCTGCAATCACGAAATCCTCGACCAATTAGCCAGCGAGAACCTTACTAACGAGCTAGCCACATGATTACCAGATTTTCAGAAAATGCTATAATTAACCCCACCTTCTTACAGTATAAAAGTTAAGGATCACATAGATAAAGGTAAGTAATTTTCTTGTACAACTTCTCTCAAGTTCTATATTCACCCTATTCTCTAATTTTATTATTTGAGTATCAGAGTGGCTGCCATGGACACCATCATCTCACGTTCTCTTTCTTGCAGGTTTAACTAATCGCAGTACAACTCTAATTTTGGCCGCATGAAATATATATTAAATTTAACTTAATTTAAAAAATGAAAATTAACCCTTTTTAAACTAGAACTAAAAATGGTTAAAGTTGAATCAACTTTATTTTATTTAATTGCGTTGTTTCATTTTCTAATTTAATTACTATTTAAATTATAAACTTACCTCAACATTGCATATTTATGCATATTCTTCTTTTATATATTAAGGAACTCAATTTTTTTAGTATAAAAGATTTTTTTTTCAAAAAATAAATTAAAATTATGTATAATTATAAGAATTTATTTAAATTATATATTTGAAAAATAAATCATTTTAAATAAAATAATATGTAGAAAATATGTTATTGATATTTTCGAGATTAGATTGATGATGTGGCAAAAACAAAACTATATTATGATTGGCTAAATCTGCAAGGAAAAAAAAGTGAAGTGGTGGTGGGTGTCCACGACAATCACTCCACGCTCAAATTAGTATATTTAAATATAGAGATATTGCTTAGAACTTGAGCAGTGTAAGAGAACAACGTATCTTTGTCTTTGTGATTCTTTCCTTTTTATACTGTAAGAAAGTAGAGGTAAATATAGCAGTCCTCGATAATCTCACAATAATGTGACTGACTGCTTGATAAGGAGTATTGCTAGCTAACAAGTTAGTGATCCAATGATTACAGGCGTAACATAGATATGTTGGATTGTTCTCGTTTAACGGTAACTTTGTACCGAGACTCATCCCATTCAGAGGAGGGCGAGTCTTGGTAATAAACTGGATGTTTGAAATGTTCGGGTCTTCCTTTCCTCGGGTGGAACTGCATTACTTGCTTATTAGGTTCGTGCCACATGGACATGTCTTGTGGTGACAGCTCATAACTTACTTTGGGCGATTGTTATGTAGCATCAGAGGTCTCCACGCTGGTCTTCGATTCTTCAAATTCGAAGGAGTTAGCTGTCCTTGAGACCTGGGGCACGTGGCCTCCTAAGATTAGTTTTTTGCTGTTCACGCCATTTTGCCTATCTAGCCCCTCAATAATGATTACCCTGCTTATCGTACCGCATTTAAAGCCTGCCATCAAAACCGTCTTATAAGAACCCTTCTTCTTCCCCAAATATCACTTTTTGCTTTCACTCGTGACCTTTTACTTTTAAAAAGACTCATTCGCACCTTCTTATTCTTCCTACAGTAATTTCTGTTTCCTTCTTTTCTCTTCGAGATGGATAAGAATGTTTCTTCTTCTCTTACCCCTAGCAGAGGTTCCGCTTCAAGCTCCTCCTCCGAAAGCTTCATCAGTCCCCTAACCACCATTATTCCTTTGAGGGAGGCTCTAGAAAATGGGGGTAGCTCTATCAGTGACATCCCATTCGTTCTACCGGAGCAAGATGTAGAATGCTTTTATGATGCCTACCAAATCCCTTGAGAGACCTTTCACATCTTTGCCCTTTCTCCATGCGTTTGTGTAAATGACTTGATCCATGTGAGGAACACCATTATGGTTTTTGAGGAGCAGTTGAAGGCGGGTCTTAGGTTTTCTATGGACCTATTTTTTATTGACATTCTTTAGTTCCATAAGCTCTCAGCTTCCCAATTGCATCCCAATAGTTAGAGAATCTTGATGGCCTTCTAGTTCGTTTGCCTTAATAACAATATCGAACTGAGCATAGCCCTCGTCTCCCAACTGTATCAACTAGGTTCCCACAAAAATGAAGAATTCTGGTATTTTAACGAGCGAAAACACCAGACCGTGTTTGACCGGATACCTTCTTCATCAAAGCATGAAAAAATAAGTTTTTTATCTTTTGTCACCGAATGTCTGGGGGTTTTGGGCGCCTTTAGACAAGCTGGTACTTTTGGGTGAAACTGAGGAAGGATAGGGTCCTACCAAGGAGGAGGGAGGATGAGGCTTTAGCCTCCCTTTTGACAATGGCTAAGTCTCTAGAGAAAATTGACGTTACTCAAATGGTGACAAACACCATTTTATCCTGACGGAGTCATCTAGGTGACCTAGACTCGAGATCCTCACCCGCATAGCCTCCCTAGCCTTGAGGAAAGTATCTCCCTGGCTAGAGATCAAGGTACTTCTCTTTCTGCCTTTTTTAAATTTTAAACTTCCTTGCTTACTTATTTTTCTCTTTTTGCAAATATGGTTGGTTCAAGAAGTAAATTTGCTAAAGCAACGCGTGTTGGCCATAAAGGCAGGGCTTTCGCTGGGGCTACTAGTCCCTTTACTAAGCGCGCTCGCCCTGCAGAAGAAGTGATCATGCTTCCTCCTACCAAATCTAACTATAGTAGAAGAGTCAGTCCACTTATAGTCAGAGTCTTCTGTCTTGGACGCTTCTGCTTTTGCCCTAGCTTTTAAGCTTCCTGCTGCTGTCCCCACTCCATTTGAACCTGCTCTTGCGAGCATGACAGTTGAGTCCTCGTGGCCTCTGATCGTTCAGCGCCGACATTGGAGCTAAATCGGGTACCCTCACTCCTTGATGATACTTCTCTGGGCCTTCTATTTAATCAAAAGTGCCTTGAGACCCGCGGATCGCTGCCGCCTAAATGAGCTCGAGATCGATGAGCTTTTTTTATAATGTCATGACTCTTCCTTGGAGAGTGTCCTCTGCGCTTATGTGCCAAGGAGCATAATAAAGCCCTGAGGCTAGAGTTTGGCACCCAAGAGAAAAGACTCGAGTTGGTGAAGTAGAGGGCACCATGAAGAGCACCATGAAGGAGACTCTAAAGTCAGTAGATAAACTCCGGACTGAGCTGAATGAGGCTAATGATTCCAAACTGGTCCTTGAAAATATGGCAAAGATTGCCGAGAATCGGTCTTTGAGAATAAACAAATATGGACTTTTTGTAAAATAATAATAATAATATTATGGAATGTATATATCTATGTTTGTTTGGTATGTGTATCTTAAAAACATTATAAAATATCAATATAATAAATTATATGTATTTAAATGATATATATGGATAATTACATTTATATTTAATAAATATGTAATAAATTTATGTAGGCCATATATTATTTTTTTATTCTTTAATTTTTTAATAATTCAATAATTTAACTATCAAGTAATAAGATACACGAGCACCATTCATTACTTAAATTAGGTTTTTTTTTTCATCATTTTATTTATTTATCAGGAATTCAATTTTCAGTACAAGTTAGAAAGTACAATATTTATTTATTGTTTTATATTATTATAATATAATTTAAGATCAATAAATAATTATACTTGATGCTACATAACAATCGCCTAAAGTGAGCCAGGAGTTTTCACCATAAAATAGATCCACGTAACAAGAATCTAATAAGCAACTAATGCAGTCTCACCCGAAAAAAGGAAGACCTGAACATCTCAAGCATCCGGTTCATTACCAAAACTTGCCCTCCCCTGGATGGGATGAGTCTCACTATAAAATTTCCATTAAATAGGACATTCCAGCATATCCCCGCTACACCTGTAATTATGGGATCACCAATCTATTAGCTAACAATACCCCTTATCTAGCAGCCGGCCACATCAGCGCTGGATTATTGGGGATTGCTATATTTATTTTTACCTTCTTACAGTATAAAAGGAGAAGAATCAAAGAGACAAATGTACGTTATGTTCTTATACTACTTAAGTCCTAAGCAATTCATTATCTTCTCTCTGTACTTTAGTATACTAACTTAAGTGTCGAAGTGGTTGCCGTAGACACTCACCACCACCTCACTTTCTCTTCCTTGCAGTCTAACTAATCACAACATAGCTCTATTTCAGGCACATCATCAATCTAATCTCGACAACATCATTCAGTTTTGTTACTGGAAAATCCATTGAATCCTTTCTATTCACTTGGATTACGACCAGGACTCCTACTCATTCTCTCGTAGAAAAATACCTCTCTCTCCTTTAACTCTCAAAATGGGTAGTAGTTCGTGAGCTGCTACTAATATCACTACCAACGAGGGGGTCATCGTTTCTTTCACTCCTAACAATAGACAAAACACGCCCTCATAGTCAATGAAGCATACCTTGATAATTAAACAACAAACAAATACTCCAATACATTCAAAGGCTGCAAACTACTCTCAGACAGTATAAGGCTCAGAAGGAGGTATAGAATATGGCTCTCAAAAGAAGGAAAGAGGCCTCTGTAGACACCTCAAGGGCTTGGATATAAATGGTCAGGATATGGCCTAAAGGAAAGCCCAAGTCCGAAGATGAACCATATGAAGCTCCAAAAGGCATCGATTGGAAGCTAGTACGGGCCGTGCAAAAGTACCAAAAGGAACAAGAGGAGGATTTCGGTTTAGATGGTGCCTCACCTCTTTCGGAAGAAATCTTAGCAGAAACTTTTTTAGCCAAGTTCAAACTACCTAGCTTGGACACATATGATGGAACAACAGATCTCAGAAGCTATCGGACAATCTTTAGGATGGCCATGCAGATTTAGGATGTCAATGACTTTGTATTGTGCGGAATATTTTCATCAACACTCATAGGTTTGGCTCAGAAATTGTACCAACATCTAAGCACAGGTTTAATTCAAAACTTTACACAGTTTGCTATGTTATTTAAATCTAGATTTATTACTTGCATACCTCCTAAAATACTTTCTTCTGACTTGCGAAAGATCCGCCAAGGAGAGGGCGAGTTTTTAAGAAGTTTTATCTCACAGTTCAATGCTGAAGCCATACAGGTGGAAGAGATAAATAAAGAGATAGTGCGTGAAGCATTGAAGAAAGGAACACACAACGTCAAATTCATAGATTTCTTAATTAAAAATCTAGCCGTGACATATCAACAGTTGATAGAAAAACCTTAGAAGTATAATAGGCTGGATGACGAAGTCCAAGCGATAAAAGAGGACAAGAGGGCGACTCAAAAGCAAAGTCAAAAGCCCGAGAGGCGATGACATGAAGGAGATCACATGAGTTATCTCATCTCTTGAAGGAAGGATGATCAAAGTAAGTATAAAAATTATACTTCATTGAATGATTCATTGAATGACTCACAGACTCATATTTTGATGTGGATCAAGAAAAATGACAAAGAAATCAGGTAGCTGCCCAAGCTCAACCCCAAGAAAGTAGAGAAACAAGATAGGATCAATTACTATCGTTTTCACGAAGATCGCAATCATACGACATAAGAATATTAGCAACTAAAGGATGAGATCTAGAGGCTAATAAGGGATGACACTCTTCAAAAATTCACCAAAAAGGACAGGGAAGAGAGGAAACTTGAGCCCGAGGAAATAACTCTCGAAACCACCCCTGATCGAGAGCCTATAGGGGTTATACATGTAATAACGGAAGGACCTAGGAATGACTAGAGAAAGTAAGCATATTACAAATGTAATTTTCAGTCTGGTAAGTTGGAAAAAGACCTTTTAAAAAGTCGAAGGTTATTCACCCAGAAGCCTTCTAAGCTGGCCAAATTGGAGGGCCAAGTGATTCCCTACTCTCAATATATTTGTAACATAAAGAAATTTTTAGCATAATAAAGTTAACGAGGTATTTTCATATGTTGCATTTTTCAGTGATAAGGAATGATGGGATTGCCTTCCTCGAAAAAGAAAAAAGATTAAAGAGACAAGAAGAGGCCACAAAGTGGGTTCTGCCAGGCCAGATCACAAGGCAGGTTTCGCCAGACTATCCGGGCATTGGTCCCACTAAACAAGGCCACAAGGTGGGTTTCACCAGGCCAAATCACAAGGTAGGGCCACACCATTCGGGCATTGGTCCCACTAAACAAAGCCACAAGATAGGTTCCGCCAAACCATTCGGGCGTTGGTCCCACCCCAAGGTGGGTTCCATTAAGCCAGATCACAAGGCGGGTTTCACCAGACCAGGTCACAAGACGGGTTCTACCGGAACACCTGAACGATGGTCCCACTATTCAAAAGTGATCATAAGGGACCACAAGGTGGATCTCGCCAGGTGTTGATCCCCTATTAAAAATCCTAAGGCATGGCCCAGGCTACAGGGCGAGTATAAACTAGGCCAAAAGAACGGGTGAGGGTCCCACTAATCGAGGTCTTTGTGCTAGGCCATGAGGCAGGTTTCGCCAAATTCAATTACTGGGTGATAGCCCCGTATAAGACTTTTTTGAGACATTCGAGGCCAAAGCCATGAGAAGGGTGTTCATGGGCGAGTACTGGCCTCAGGTGTAATACCCGGCTAGACTCCGGTATCGGAATTCCTACAGTCCGGTGGAATCTCGAATGTCGGAAGCCTCTAGTAGGGTAGAAACATGTTTTCTTAAAATGTTTTAATGTATTACATGATTTTAAATGAAAAAGGAAATGAATTTTTGCATGAAAACAACCTTGGAGGAAAACCCAGGTTCGGCCGCCGAACCTCAAGTTCGGCCGCCGAACCTCAAGTTCGGCCGCCGAACATGCAGGCATTTTGGGTGTGCCTTAGGCCCCCGAAGGCATAAGTGAGGGAAGTCCAGGTTCGGCCGTCGAACCTCAAGTTCGGCCGCCGAACATGGCATGCATGCGGAGGCACGTTCGGCCCCCGAACGTGGCCTGGCCAGCCACTATAAAAGGGTCCCTTAGCCGAAAACGGGCGAGTTTTTCTCCCCATTGTCGGCCAAGGTGAGCTCTCCGCCGTTCCTCACCAATCTTTGAGCTTTTCCTTCAAATCTTTCACGATTTTCACAAGTTTTCATCTTATTTTGAAGATTTTCAAGTTTTGAGCAAGTTTTGGAGCTTTGAGGTCCAAGAACTCAAATCTCTCCCATCTTCGAGTTTAGGTCGTCTCTCTCTCGATCTTCAAGAGGTAAGAGCCGATCTTAAGCTCATTGCATGTTTTAAGTAAGTTTTATGTAAGATCTATGAGGTAGAATGCATGTTTAGCTTATGGTTAGGTTTATGAGCTTATGTTGTGATTTTGAGCAATGTGTTGTTGTTGTGTGTTGTAGTTGGGGTTTAAGATAGTTTGAAGCCTCTAGGAGCCAATGTATGTTTATTTGCATGATTTGAATGAGTTATATGCATGTTGGAATGAGAAGGAGAGGTTTTTGTGCAAAGGGAACCAAGTTTCTGCCCTCTGGCAGAAACCAGGTTCGGCAGCCGAAGGACTTTCGGCCGCCGAACCTGCCTGGGAGGCAGGCCTTTCGGCTGCCGAAGTTGCCCCCGAAAAGAGACTTTCGTCTCTGTCTGGGACTTTTTGCCGCCGAAGGTGCCGCCGAACCTGCCTGGGTCTCAGCTCTGGAGGGACTTTCGGCCGCCGAAGGTGCCGCCGAACCTGCCCTGTTCAGCCTTCCTTTGCATGTTTTGCATGATTGTTTTAAGGTGTTTTAGGGGGTTTTTGGGGGATGTTTTTAGAGTTATGTTCTAGTTGTTTGGTCCCTCATTTGAGTCCACCTGTGTAGGTTCGGACCCGAGGAACCGAGGATCTCAGCAGTGAGTCGGTTGCTTCAGTCAGTGTCAGAGCTAGCCAGAGGTGAGTAGAATAACTCCTTATGTTTCAATTAAATAAATCAGTTTTGAGCATGTTCATGCATCACGGATGCCATGTGATATTTTAGGTTGTTTGCATTAGAAATCACGAATATGTTGCATTGCATAATATGTTGTGGATGTGGATGAATGTTGAATGATCCATTAGCCCTCATATGTTATGACATGATGATATGATATGGAAGTCCAGGTGTGGCCTGCACTACGCCCCTGGCACTATGTAAGAGAAAGACCGGACGTGGCCTGCACTACGCCCCCGGCACTATGGATTATGTATGTTATGTTATGTATAAGAGAAAGACCAGGTGTGGCCTGCACTACGCCCCTGGCATGATTGGAATATGTAGAGGGCTAAATGGTGACAAGTTCATCCTTGATATGATTAGTTGTGATGTGATGCATTTCATGTTATCATATGTTTTAAATGTTTTATTATTCTGCTCAATGGGCTCTTGTAGCTCACCCCTTTCCCCTTAACCCCAGGTATGCAGGTACAGGGTAGACCAGGAGGTCCGCAAGAGTATTGAAGTCGTTTATATGTAATAGATAGAATGTGGACATGATGAAATTGTAAAGTTATGAATAGTTATGTAATGTAATGATATTGAGGATTAGAGATTGTGCTTGACCCTATGTGCATGGTATCCCTTTTAATACATGATCTTAGAAGTTTTGAAATGCTTATGTAAACGAACTCAACACATGTTATGCCACCCATTGGGGGCATTGATGAGGTCCCACCGAGGGGCCAATGTTTATGATTTGTGATTTATGTTCAGTGCATGCACAGGTTGGGTTTGGTGTATGAATGAAAGAAAAGTTTTAATTTTTTTATGTATGTTGTTGATCATGTATGGGATTAAAAAGGTTTTCAGGTTGCATATCAGGCTTGCTACGGGTCCCGGCGGCCTTAAGCCGACCTGGATCCTAGCGCCGGTAGCGGTTCGATTTTCGGATCGTTACAGAATGGTATCAGAGCCCTAGGTTCATATGGTCGGACCTAGAGTGTCGGGCTCATAGATGTTATAGAAGGTCAAGCACAATAGGAAAGGTCATGTCCACTAGGATAGGATGTGGAGTCCTGTCTTGTATGATGATGTGAAATGCCATGATTATATACATGTGCATTAATGCTATGATGTGAATGATATGTATGTAATGCGGGTTCATGTGTGCCCACATGAATCATAAGATGCTAACGTTTATGTGATGTGTACTGTTTTTTTTTTTCAGAAAACAGGATGAGAGGAACTCGTCGATTTGCACGATTGACTGGAGTGCCACCTGAGGATGAGGGCATGAGCGCCCGTCCTCCTACATTGCCTAGGGCAATGTCTAGTAGGTCTAACAGAGAAAGAGCAGTAAGAGACCCTAGAAGGTCTCTGGATCTAGGTAGGAGCAGATCAGTGAGGGGAACAGTTCAGGGAGGAATGTCAGAAGACATGGGGGATGATATGGATGTAGAGCAGAGGAGGGATGGCAGTCTGGGAGTTAGCATGTCAGAAGAGGGAATGGGAGAGTCCCAAGGAGGCACTCAGGCCTCGGGATTTGTTCAGCCACCCCACTACCCACACTTCTCACAAAATCCCGGGTATTCGATGGGAGGTACATCGGATTACCCTAGCTTTACCCCTTATCCCACACAGATGCCATACCCACCCTACTACCCACCATATTCACAATACCCAATATATCCACCCCCACCTTACTATCCAAATCCAGCAAACCCTACCTCAGAAAATGTTGCACCTCCTCCACCATCAGCAGAACCCACAGTTCCAGCAACCCATATGCCTAAGCCTAGCTCATCTGGTGGGAGCAAGGTCAAGATGACCGACTACATGAAGCTGGGTGCTCCCCAGTTTGAAACCGGTGATGACCCATTTGTGTACCTTGAGAGGGTCAAAACCATTACAGATGAGATAGGGGCGAATGACAGTAGAGCCATTCAGATGGCTGGGTTCACATTAAAATGCAAAAAGGCCCGTGAGTGGTTTAAGAACTATGTGAGCCCGAGGTTGGACAGCCTATCATGGGAGGAGTTTGCAAATGAATTTGCAGGATGGGCTTTTCCTGACAGTTCAAGAGAATTGAAGATGATTGAGTTTGAACAGTTAAGGCAGACAGAGGAAATGAGTGTAGAGGAGTACACCGACAGGTTCTTGGAGCTGTTGCCGTTTGCAGGGCAAACTCTTGACACAGACCAGAAGAAGTCAAGGAGGTATATCATGAAACTTCACTCCAGGTATTCCTCCTTGATTCAATCCGCAGATAGGGAGAGCTTCCATGCCATAGTGGATATGGCTAGGAGGATGGAGGCTAGTGCTATCATCGAGGGGAAAGTCAAGCAGTCAGTGGCACAGCCTTCTAGTTCTAAGACCCCAGGCTCTTCTTCGCTGAATGCAGCAGTTTCAGGTAGTAAAAAGTGGGACAGAGGCTCTAGGAAGTCCAAGAAGAACAAGTTTTGGAACAAGGTTAAGTCCAGTCTGGGATTTGGAGGTGGCTCAAGCTCTGGTGCGGATAATGCAGTTTGTGCAAGGTGTGGTAAGCCACACAGGAGAGTATGTCGGTTTGGGACGACAGCCTGTTACAGATGTGGTCAGGAGGGGCATATGTCTCGAGAATGTCCAAGAGCAGCCCCGATGGCACAGTCCCAGCAGACAGCTTCAGGTAGTGTAGCGCAGCTAGCAGCTTCAGCCACGACTCAGGCCAGTGGCAGAGGTAGAGGGAGAGGGGCAGCCTCTTCTTCAGTGGGTTTCAGAGGTGAAGGTCCATCAGCTCCAACACGAATCTTCACGATGACACAGCAGGAGGCAGATGCATCTAACACCGTGGTGGCAGGTAACTTAGTCATTGGTTGTTCAGATGTGTATGCCTTGATGGACCCTGGTGCATCTCATTCTTTTATTGCACCGAGAGCCGTTGAGAGGTTGGGGTTGATGATCTCTGGGTTAGAGTGTCCTCTCTGGGTCAGTGGACCCAAGTGTGATCCATCAGTGGCAGAGTCAGTCTGCCAGTGTAGTCCTGTTTTTATTGAGGGAAGATGCTTGTCCGCCGACCTGGTGGTTCTAGATTTGACAGATTTTGACGTCATTCTAGGGATGGACTGGTTATCTACCCATGGTGCTACCTTGGACTGCAGGGACAAGGTAGTCAGGTTCAGAGGTCAGGATGGGTCAGAGGTGGTCTTCAGAGGAGACAGGAGGGGTACACCTAGAGGTCTGATATCAGCTCCTCAGGCTCGTAGGTTGCTTAGGAAGGGATGTCAGGGGTATTTGGCTCATGTGAGAGAGCTTAGCAGTCAGGTTAGAGAACCCGCCTTGGTGCCAGTGGTTAGAGAGTTTCTAGACGTCTTCCCAGACGAGCTACCAGGTTTACCGCCTGCTAGGGAGATAGAGTTCGAGATAGAGTTCGAGATAGAATTGATGCCTGGAACCCGACCGATCTCTATCCCTCCCTACAGGATGGCTCCAGCTGAGTTGAAGGAATTGAAAGAACAGTTGCAAGAGCTGGTAGAAAAGGGCTTCATCCGACCGAGCACCTCACCTTGGGGTGCACCAGTCTTGTTTGTGAGAAAGAAGGATGGATCCCTTAGACTTTGTATCGACTACAGGCAGTTGAACAAAGTCACTACCAAGAATAAGTACCCATTGCCAAGAATCGACGATCTATTCGACCAGCTAGCAGGAGCGGGTTGTTTCTCCAAAATAGATCTGAGATCGGGGTACCATCAGCTGAGGATCAGAGAAGAAGATGTGCCAAAGATAGCTTTCAAGACCAGATATGGGCATTTTGAGTTCCTTGTGATGCCGTTCGGGTTAACCAACGCCCCTGCAGCATTCATGGATCTCATGAACAGAGTGTTTAGCCAATACCTGGATCACTTTGTTATTGTCTTCATAGATCATATCTTAGTGTATTCCAGGAATGCAGAGGAGCATGCCCATCATCTGAGGTTGGTTCTGCAGACCTTGAGGGAACATGGCTTGTATGCCAAGTTCTCTAAGTGTGAGTTCTGGCTGAGGAGCATTTCATTCTTGGGGCATGTCGTGTCAGAAAATGGAATAGAGGTGGACCCCAAGAAGACAGAAACTGTGGCTAACTGGCCTAGACCCACTTCAGTGACAGAGATCAGAAGTTTCTTGGGTTTGGCAGGTTACTACAGGAGGTTCGTTCAGGACTTCTCAAAGATTGCAGCTCCTCTGACCAGGTTGACCAGGAAGAATCAGAAGTTTGTGTGGACCGACCAGTGCAAAGAGAGTTTTGAAGAGCTTAAGAAGAGGTTGACTTCAGCACCAGTGTTAGCTCTGCCATCTAGTGATGAGGACTTTACAGTCTATTGTGATGCGTCCCGCGTGGGACTGGGTTGTGTACTAATGCAGAATGAAAGGGTGATTGCTTATGCTTCTAGACAGCTGAAGAAGCATGAGTTGAATTACCCCACACATGACCTGGAGATGGCAGCAGTAATCTTTGCACTCAAGATGTGGAGGCACTACCTCTATGGGGTAAAATGTGAGATCTTTACAGATCATAAAAGCCTGCAGTACATCCTGAGTCAAAGAGATTTGAATTTGTGACAGAGGAGATGGGTAGAGCTGCTGAGTGACTATGATTGCAAGATTCAGTATCATCCGGGTAAGGCGAATGTTGTGGCAGATGCCCTAAGCCGGAAGTCACTAGGCAGTCTATCCCACATCACGGCAGAGAGGAGACCAGTGGTGAAGGAGTTTTATAAGCTTATTGATGAAGGTCTACAGTTGGAGTTGTCTGGTACAGGTGCTTTAGTGGCCCAAATGAGAGTGACACCCGTGTTTCTGGAGCAGGTGGCTCAGAAACAGCATGAGGACCCAGAGTTAGTGAAGATTGCCAGGACTGTTCAGTCAGGCAAGGATAGTGAGTTCAGATTCGACAGCAAAGGGATCCTTCGCTACGGGAGTAGACTATGTGTACCAGATGACATTGGGCTAAAAGAAGACATTATGAGAGAGGCTCATAATGCAAGATACAGCGTTCACCCCGGAGCCACCAAGATGTATTAAGATCTGAAGAAGGTTTATTGGTGGCCAGCTATGAAGAAAGAAGTGGCACAGTTTGTGTCAGCCTGCGAAGTGTGTTAGAGGGTGAAGGTGGAACATCAGAAACCGACTGGAATGCTTAACCCGCTACCTATTCCAGAGTGGAAATGGGAGAATATAGCTATGGACTTCATAGTGGGGTTACCGGCAGCGTCCAACAGATTGGACTCCATATGGGTGATTGTGGACAGACTCACCAAATCTGCTCACTTCATCCCTATCAGGAGTGGCTATTCTGTGGACAAGTTGGCGCAGGTATATGTCGATGAGATCGTCAGACTGCATGGGGTTCCTGTCTCAATAGTGTCCGATAGAGGGCCCCAGTTCACCTCCAGATTTTGGCGGAGTCTGCAGAACGCCATGGGTACCAGGTTGGATTTTAGCACTGCTTTCCATCCACAGACGGACGGACAATGAGAAAGGACCATCCAGACCATAGAGGATATGCTTAGAATATGTGTGCTGGACTTTGGCGGTTCTTGGAGGCAGCATCTACCTTTGGTGGAGTTTGCCTACAATAACAGCCATCATGCTAGCATCGGGATGGCTCCATATGAAGCTTTGTATGGGAGGAAGCGCAGATCACCTGTTTGCTGGGAAGAAGTTGGAGAAAAGGCCTTGGCAGGGCCTGAGCTAGTAGAGATTACCAGCAGGGTAGTACCCATAATCAGAGAAAGAATCAAGACTGCTGCCAGCAGGCAAAAGAGTTATGCAGACATCCGCAGGAGGCAGGTAGAGTTTCAGGAGGGGGATTTGGTATTGCTCAAGGTGTCTCCAATGAAAGGAGTGGTTCGCTTTGGGAAGAAAGGTAAACTAGCCCCACGATACATCGAACCCTTCGAAGTCTTGTAAAAGATTGGGAATGTGTCGTACAAGCTGGATTTATCTGCTTCAATGGAAATAATCCATCCGGTTTTCCATGTTTCAATGTTGAGGAAGTTCGTGTCAGATCCGAGCAAGGTTCTTAGTGAGCCTGATGTGGAGATCCAAGAAGATCTCACCTATGTTGAACAACCAGTACGGATCATAGACACCCAGATCAGGAAGCTGAGAAACAAGGAAATCCCGATGGTGAAAGTCCTTTGGAACCACCACGATATGGAAGAATGCACATGGGAGACACGGGAGTCCATGCTCCAGCAGTACCCTTATCTTTTCTGAGGTTAGTTCCTTATGAGTTTTATGTGTTTTATGTGTATGATATGTTGTGTACCTTGCATGTGCTAGTTGAGGAACATTCGGGGACGAATGTTCTTAAGGGGGGGAGAATGTAATACCCGGCTAGACTCCGGTATCGGAATTCCTACAGTCCGGTGGAATCTCAGATGTCGGAAGCCTCTAGTAGGGTCGAAACATGTTTTCTTAAAATGTTTTAATGTATTACATGATTTTAAATGAAAAAGGAAATGAATTTTTGCATGAAAACAACCTTGGAGGAAAACCTAGGTTCGGCCGCCGAACCTCAAGTTCGGCCGCCGAACATGCAGGCATTTCGGGTGTGCCTTAGGCCCCCGAAGGCATAAGTGAGGGAAGTCCAAGTTCGGCCACCGAACATGGCATGCATGCGGAGGCACGTTCGGCCTCCGAACGTGGCCTGGCCAGCCACTATAAAAGGGTCCCTTAGCCGAAAACGGGCGAGTTTTTCTCCCCATTGTCGGCCAAGGTGAGCTCTCCGCCATTCCTCACCAATCTTTGAGCTTTTCCTTCAAATCTTTCACGATTTTCACAAGTTTTCATCTTATTCTGAAGATTTTCAAGTTTTGAGCAAGTTTTGGAGCTTTGAGGTCCAAGAACTCAAATCTCTCCCATCTCCGAGTTTAGGTCGTCTCTCTCGATCTTCAAGAGGTAAGAGCCGATCTTAAGCTCATTGCATGTTTTAAGTAAGTTTTATGTAAGATCTATGAGGTAGAATGCATGTTTAGCTTATGGTTAGGTTTATAAGCTTATGTTGTGATTTTGAGCAATGTGTTGTTGTTGTGTGTTGTAGTTGGGGTTTAAGATAGTTTGAAGCCTCTAGGAGCCAATGTATGTTTATTTGCATGATTTGAATGAGTTATATGCATATTGGAATGAGAAGGAGAGGTTTTTGTGCAAAGGGAACCAAGTTTCTGCCCTCTGGCAGAAACCAGGTTCGGCAGCCGAAGGACTTTCGGCCGCCGAACCTGCCTGGGAGGCAGGCCTTTCGGCTGCCGAAGTTGCCCCCGAAAAGAGACTTTCGTCTCTGTCTGGGACTTTTTGCCGCCGAAGGTGCCGCCGAACCTGCCCTGTTCAGCCTTCCTTTGCATGTTTTGCATGATTGTTTTAAGGTGTTTTAGGGGGTTTTTGGGGGATGTTTTTAGAGTTATGTTCTAGTTGTTTGGTCCCTCATTTGAGTCCACCTGTGTAGGTTCGGACCCGAGGAACCGAGGACCTCAGCAGTGAGTCGGTTGCTTCAGTCAGTGTCAGAGCTAGCCAGAGGTGAGTAGAATAACTCCTTATGTTTCAATTAAATAAATCAGTTTTGAGCATGTTCATGCATCACGGATGCCATGTGATATTTTAGGTTGTTTGCATTAGAAATCACAAATATGTTGCATTGCATAATATGTTGTGGATGTGGATGAATGTTGAATGATCCATTAGCCCTCATATGTTATGACATGATGATATGATATGAAAGTCCAGGTGTGGCCTGCACTACACCCCTGGCACTATGTAAGAGAAAGACCGGACGTGGCCTGCACTACGCCCCCGGCACCATGGATTATGTATGTTATATTATGTATAAGAGAAAGACCAGGTGTGGCCTACACTACGCCCCTGGCATGATTGGAATATGTAGAGGGCTAAATGGTGACAAGTTCATCCTTGATATGATTAGTTGTGATGTGATGCATTTCATGTTATCATATGTTTTAAATGTTTTATTATTCTGCTCACTGGGCTCTTGTAGCTCACCCCTTTCCCCTTAACCCCAGGTATGCGGGTACAGGGTAGACCAGGAGGTCCGCAAGAGTATTGAAGTCGTTTATATGTAATAGATAGAATGTGGACATGATGAAATTGTAAAGTTATGAATAGTTATGTAATGTAATGATATTGAGGATTAGAGATTGTGCTTGACCCTATGTGCATGGTATCCCTTTTAATACATGATCTTAGAAGTTTTGAAATGCTTATGTAAACCAACTCAAAACATGTTATGCCACCCATTGGGGGCATTGATGAGGTCCCACCGAGGGGCCAATGTTTATGATTTGTGATTATGTTCAGTGCATGCACAGGTTGAGTTTGGTGTATGAATGAAAGAAAAGTTTTAATTTTTTTATGTATGTTGTTGATCATGTATGGGATTAAAAAGGTTTTCAGGTTGCATGTCAGGCTTGCTACGGGTCCCGGCGGCCTTAAGCCGACCTGGATCCTAGCGCCGATAGCGGTCCGATTTTCGGTTCGTTACATCAGGATTACAAGAAATCCTAGAAAATATTTAAGACCCGAGATAGGCATTCGCTAGGCCATATATCCAGAGGTTATCTCCTGTGTTGAAAAGTTTTCAAGCTATTTTTTACTACTACGATGGACGGGTGTTAACCCTTAATAATTCTTTAAAAAAATTGTTTAAGTCTTGAAAGAGGGGTATGAATGAGCACAGAGTATACAGACACTCAGTGAAAATAATGACATAAGAAAATATTTTTATTAAAATTATAAAGGATTATATGGGAGGATGAATATCTTCGGGTTCCTCTACCTGAATCTCTACTATATCATTATTTTCTACATTTATTATATTTTCTGTAGATACCTAATCGTTGAGGCTGCCCTCAGCTCGTCCCTCCCCCTCTTCAATCTCATCTCCCTCCTCTTCAGGGAAGATATCATCTATTCAAGAAAAATTTTCGAAAGAAAACCGTTTCACCATCTCATTTTTTACCGAGTCTTGGTCTTACACGAACATCTACCCACCTTGGACCACTATTTCCTGCAACTCTGTCTCAAGCTCGGCCACCTTGAAAGATGCGGCCCGAACTAGGGGTGTGCATCGGTCGGTTCGGTTCGATACCAAATCGAATCGGCCAAAACTGATTTAACTGAAATTTTTCAAATTGTAGACCGAACCGAACCAAATTGTAATACCCGGCTAGACTCCGGTATCGGAATTCCTACCGTCCGGTAGAATCTCGGATGACGGAAGCCTCTAGTAGGGTAGAAGCATGTTTTCATAAAATGTTTTAGAATATTTCATGGTTTTAAGTATGAAAATTAGATGAGTTTTTGCATGAAAAGTCTTTGGAGGAAAACCCAGGTTTGGCCGTCGAAAGTCAAGTTCGGCCGCCGAACATGCATGCGTTTTGGAGGCACGTTAGGCCCCCGAAAGCATGAGTGAGGGGAGTTCAGGTTCGGCCGCCGAAAGTCAAGTTCGGCCGCGAACATGGCATGCATGCGGAGGCAAGTTCGGCCCCCGAACGTGGCCTGGCCAGCCACTATAAAAGGGTCACTTAGCCGAAATGGGCGAGCTTTCTCCCATTTTCGGCCACAGCTAGCTTCCGACCTCCCTCTTCCAAATCTAGTGTTCTTCCTTCAAATCCCCACCATTTTTCTTGAGTTTTAAGCTTGCATTGAAGGTTTTGAACTTTTGAAACAAGTTTTGGAGCTTTGGGAACTCAGGAGCTCATTTTCGTGGATCTCCAAGTTTAGGTCGTCTCCCTCTCGATCTTCAAGAGGTAAGAACCGATCTTAAGCTCCTTATATGTTTTAAGTAAGTTTTAAGTTGTTTTATGGGGTAGAAATGCATGTTAGGCTTTAAGTTGAGTTTATGGGTTTTGATGATGATTTGAACAATGTATGTTGTTTGTGTTGTTCTTGTGTGTTGTAGTTGGGGTTTAAGTTAGTTTGAGACCCCTAGGTGTGATGTATGGTGTGTATGCATGTTTTAGAACAAGTTTATGCATGACTGGAGAGTTTGGAGGCAAAAATGCATAAGGGAGCCAAGTTTCTGCCCTTTGGCAGAAACCAGGTTCGGCAGCCGAAGGCACTTTCGGCCGCCGAACATGGCTGGGGAGGCAGGCCTTTCGGCTGCCGAAGTTGCCCCCGAAAAGAGAGTTTCGCCTCTGTCTGGGAGTTTCGGCCGCCGAAGGTGGCGCCGAAAGTGCCCTGTCCAGCCATTTCTTGCATGTTTTTATGTGATGATTTCATGATCTTTTAGGGGGTTTTTGGGGAGTATATTAGAGCTATGTTTATGTATGTTTGGTCCCTCATTGGAGTCCACCTGTGTAGGTTCGGACCCGAGGAACCGAGGACCCCAGCAGTGAGCCAGCTGCTACAGAGTTTGTCAGAGCTTGCCAGAGGTGAGTGGAATAAACCTTAAGTTTTAAAATGAATGAAATATGAATTTTGAGCATGATCCATGCATCATGAATGCCATGAGATATAGTAGGTTGCTTGCATTAGTATTCACGAATATGTTGCATTGCATTTATGATGTTGATGTGGATTGGTCATTGGATGATCCTTTAGTCCTCATATGATATGATGATGTTATGGCATGATGTGGTATGGAAGTCCAGGTTGTACCCATTCTACGTCCCTGGCACGATGTAAGAGGAAGTCCAGGTTGTACCCATTCTACGTCCCTGGCACAGTTGGACTGTATGATATGTTATGTTAAGGGAAAGACCGGTTGTACCCATTCTACGTCCCGGCACAGTTGGACTATGTAGAGGACTATTGGTGACAATACCATCCGAGATGTGATTTGTTGTGATGTGTTGCATTACATAATGGCATGAGATTTTTAAATATATGTTTTCACTATTCTGCTCACTGGGCTTTGTAGCTCACCCCTCTCCCCTAACCCCAGATGTGCAGGTACAGGGTAGACCAGGAGGTTAGCCAGAGTTTTGAAGTATGTGTATGTAATAGTTAGATGGTGGACATGACAGTTGTACTATAATGTAATGTAAGAGATTACAGTATGTTATGTAATGAGGTATTTTGAGGTTATAGATGTGCTTGACCCTATGAGTTTTGTAATCCCTTGTTGATGCATGATCTTAGATATTTGATGATACAGATGTTAGCCATCTCATCTCATGATGTATTGCCCATTGGGGCATTGTTGAGATCCCACAGAGGGATTATGTTTATGATCATGACTATGCATAGTATATGTTCAGGTTGTGTTGGATGAATGAAAGGAAAAGCTTAAATTTTTCTGTATGTTTGTGGATCATGTATGGGATTAAACAGGTTTACAGGTTGTATGTCAGGCTTACTACGGGTCCCGGCGGCCTTAAGTCGACCCGGATCCTAGCGCCGGTAGCGGTCCGATTTTCGGGTCGTTACAGAATGGTATCAGAGCCCTAGGTTCATAGGATCGGACCTAGAGTGTCGGGCTCATAGATGTTATAGAAGGTCAAGCACAATAGGAAGATCATATCCACTAGGATAGGATGTTGAGTCCTGTCTTGCATGATGATGTGAAATGCCATGATTATATGCATGTGCATTAATGATATGCTATGCTATGTGATGTATGTGATGAGGGTTCATGTGTGCCCACATGAACCATATGATGCTAATGTTTGTATGATGTGTATTGTCTTTCAGAAAATAGGATGAGAGGAACTCGTCGATCTGCACGATTGACTGGAGTGCCACCTGAGGATGAGGGCAAGAGTGCCCGTCCTCCTACATTGCCTAGGGCAATGTCTTGTAGAGCCAACAGAGAAAGAGTGTCAAGGGACCCTAGAAGGTCTTTTGATGCTAGCAGAAGGGGGACTGATAGAGGAGGAAGTTCTTCATGTGTGAGGGAGGTCATGGAAGAGGATCAGAGGAGGGATGGGAATCTGGATGTGAGCATGGAGGAAGAAGGGACAGGGGAGTCTCAGGGAGGCGTTCAGGCCTCGGGGTATGGTTTTCCACCCCATTACCCACCCTTTCCACAGGGTTCAGGGTATCCGATGGGAGGTACATCGGATTACTCCAGTTTTAACCCCTACCCTACCTACATGCCCTATCCACCTTTCTATCCGCCTTACACACAGTACCCAGCTTATCCACCCTCACCCTTCTATCCAAACCCGGCAAACCCCACCTCGGGGAATGTTGCACCTCCACCTCCACCACCTACAGAACCAGCAGCCCCAGTTACTCAACCTCCTAGACCTAGCTCAGCTGATGGGAGCAAGGTAAAGATGACAGATTACCTCAAGCTAGATGCTCCCAAATACAAGTCAGGGGATGACCCCTTTGAGTATCTGAGAGTGGTGAAGACAATAACTGATGAGCTAGGGGCAAGTGACAGCAGGGCCATTCAGATGGCAGGGTTCACTTAAAAGTGCAAGAAGGCACGAGAATGGTTCAAGTGTTATGTGGACCCGAGGCTAGATGGTATGACATGGGAAGAATTTGTGAATGAGTTCGCTGGATGGGCTTTTCCAGACAGTTCTAGAGAACTGAAGATGATTGAGTTTGAGCAACTGAGGCAGTCAGAGCACATGGGTGTAGAGGAGTTCACGGATAAATTCTTGGAGCTGTTGCCTTTTTCAGGGCAAGCTCTAGATACAGATACGAAGAAAGCCAAGAGGTATATTATGAAGCTGCATTCCAGGTACTCCTCGTTGATTCAGTCAGCTGAGAGGGAAAGTTTCCACACTGTGGTGGATATGGCTCGAAGAATGGAAGCAAGTGCTATAGTTGAGGGGTCAGTGAAGCAGTCAGTGACCTAGTCTTCAGGGGTTAAGACCCCAGGCAGAGGAGGACCAGGGTTCTCTTCTCAGAGCTCAGGTAAGAAGAGGTGGGATAACACCACCAGGAAGCCGAAGAAGAATAAGTTTTGGAACAAGCTGAAATCCGGTCTGGAATTTGGCGGTGGCTCGAGCTCAGGCTCAGATGGTACAGAATGCCAGAGATGTGGAAGACCGCACAGAGGAGTGTGTCGAGCTGGGACTAACACATGTTTCAGATGTGGACAGGAGGGACACATGGCTCGGGATTGTCCTAGAGCACCTTTTATGGGCCAGCCCCAGCAGACAGCTTCTGGTAGTGTGGCACAGCCAGCAGTTCCAGCCACAACTCAGGGCAGTGGCAGAGGTAGAGGGAGAGGGGCAGCCTCTTCTTCTGGTTCCCGAGGTGAAGGTCCATCAGCTCCAGCCAGGATCTTCACCATGACTCAGCAGGAGGCTAACACATCCAACACCGTGGTGTCAGGTAATCTCGTCATTGGGTGTTCTGATGTGTATGCATTAATGGACCCAGGTGCATCTCATTCTTTTATTGCTCCGAGAGCCGTTGAGAGGTTGGGTCTGGTAGTCTCTGGGTTAGAGTGTCCCCTATGGGTCAGTGGACCCAAGTGTGACCCGTCAGTGGCAGTGTCAGTCTGCCAGTACAGTCCAGTTTTTGTTGAGGGAAGATGCCTCTCCGCCGACCTTGTGGTTCTAGATTTGACAGACTTTGACGTCATTCTAGGGATGGATTGGCTATCTACCCATGGTGCTACCTTGGACTGCAGGGACAAGGTAGTCAGGTTCAGAGATCAGAACGGGTCAGAGGTCATCTTTAGAGGAGACAAGAGGGGCACACCTAGAGGTATGATATCAGCCCTTCAGGCTTGTAGGTTGCTTAGGAAGGGATGTCAGGGGTACTTAGCTCATGTGAGAGAGCTAGACAGTCAGGTCAGGGAACCGGCCTCGGTGCCAGTTGTCAGAGAGTTTCAGGATGTTTTTCCGGATGAGCTTCCAGGTTTACCACCTGCTAGGGAGATAGAGTTCGAGATAGAGTTGATGCCTGGAACTAGACCGATCTCTATCCCTCCCTACAGGATGGCTCCAGCCGAGTTAAAGGAGTTGAAAGAGCAGTTGCAAGAGCTGGTAGAAAAGGGTTTCATCCGACAGAGTACCTCACCTTGGGGTGCTCCGGTCTTGTTTGTGAGAAAGAAGGATGGATCCCTTAGGCTTTGTATCGACTACAGACAGTTGAACAAAGTCACTACCAAGAATAGGTACCCTTTGCCAAGGATCGATGATCTATTCGACCAGTTAGCAGGAGCAGGTTGTTTCTCCAAAATAGATCTGAGATCGGGGTACCATCAGCTAAGGATAAGAGAAGAAGATGTGCCAAAGACAGCTTTCAAGACCAGATATGGGCATTTTGAGTTCCTTGTGATGCCGTTCGGGTTGACCAACGCCCCTGCAACATTCATGGATCTCATGAACAGAGTATTTAGCCAATACCTGGATCACTTCGTTATTGTCTTCATAGATGATATCTTGGTGTATTCCAGGAATGCAGAGGAGCATGCCCATCATCTGCGGTTGGTCTTGCAGACTTTGAGGGAACATGGCTTGTATGCCAAGTTCTCTAAATGTGAGTTCTGGCTGAGGAGCATTTCGTTCTTGGGGCATGTAGTGTCAGAGAATGGGATTGAGGTGGACCCCAAGAAGACAGAAACTGTGGCTAACTGGCCTAGACCCACTTCAGTGACAGAGATTAGAAGTTTCTTGGGTTTGGCAGGTTACTACAGGAGGTTCGTTCAAGACTTCTCAAAGATAGCAGCTCCTCTGACCAGGTTAACCAGGAAGAATCAGAAGTTTATCTGGACCGACCAGTGCGAAGAGAGTTTTGAAGAGCTTAAGAAGAGGTTGACTTCAGCACCAGTTTTAGCTCTGCCATCTAGTGATGAGGACTTTACAGTCTTTTGTGATGCGTCCCGTGTGGGACTGGGTTGTGTACTGATGCAAAATGAGAGGGTGATCGCTTATGCTTCTAGGCAGCTGAAGAAGCATGAGTTGAATTACCCCACACATGACCTTGAGATGGCAGCAGTAATCTTTGCACTCAAGATGTGGAGGCATTACCTCTACGGGGTAAAATGTGAGATCTTTACAGATCATAAGAGCCTGCAGTACATCCTGAGTCAAAGAGATTTGAATTTGAGACAGAGAAGATGGGTGGAGCTGCTGAGTGACTATGATTGCAAGATTCAGTATCATCCGGGTAAGGCGAATGTCGTGGCAGACGCCCTAAGCCGGAAGTCACTAGGCAGTTTATCCCATATATCGGCAGAGAGGAGGCCAGTGGTGAAGGAGTTCTACAAGCTTATTGAGGAAGGTCTACAGATGGAGTTGTCTGGTACAGGTGCCTTGGTGGCCCAGATGAGAGTGGCACCCGTGTTTCTGGAGCAGGTGGCTCAGAAACAGCATGAGGACCCGGAGTTAGTGAAGATTGCCAGGACTGTTCAGTCAGGCAATGGTAGTGAGTTCAGATTCGACAGCAAGGGGATCCTCCGCTATGGGAGCAGACTATGTGTACCAGATGACATAGGGCTAAAAGGAGACATTATGAGAGAGGCTCATAGTGCAAGATACAGCGTTCACCCCGGAGCCACCAAGATGTACCAAGATCTGAAGAAAGTTTATTGGTGGCCAGCAATGAAGAAAGAAGTGGCACAGTTCGTGTCAGCCTGCGAAGTGTGTCAGGGGGTGAAGCTGGAACATCAGAAGCCGGCTGGAATGCTTAACCCGCTACCGATTCCAGAATGGAAATGGGAAAATATAGCTATGGACTTCGTAGTGGGGTTACCGGCGGCGTCCAACAGAGTGGACTCCATATGGGTGATTGTGGACAGACTCACCAAATCTGCTCACTTCATTCCTGTCAGGAGTGGCTATTCTGTGGACAAGTTGGCGCAGGTATATGTGGATGAGATCGTCAGGCTGCATGGGGTTCCTGTTTCGATAGTGTCAGATAGAGGACCCCAGTTTACCTCCAGGTTTTGGCGGAGCCTGCAGAATGCCATGGGTACCAGGTTGGATTTCAGCACTGCCTTCCACCCCCAGACGGACGGACAGTCCGAAAGGACCATCCAGACCATAGAGGATATGCTTAGAATGTGTGTGCTGGACTTTGGCGGTTCTTGGAGGCAGCATCTACCTTTGGTGGAGTTTGCCTACAACAACAGCCATCATGCTAGCATCGGGATGGCTCCATATGAAGCTTTATATGGGAGGAAGTGCAGATCACCTGTTTGCTGGGAGGAAGTTGGAGAAAAGGCCTTGGCAGGGCCTGAGCTAGTAGAGATCACCAGCAGGGTGGTACCCATAATCAGAGAGAGAATCAAGACTGTCTGCAGGAGACAGTTAGAGTTTCAGGAGGGGGATCTGGTATTGCTCAAGGTGTCTCCAATGAAAGGAGTGGTTCGCTTTGGGAAGAAAGGTAAACTAGCCCCACGATACATCGGACCCTTTGAAATCTTGCAAAAGATTGGGAATGTGTCGTACAAGCTGGATTTACCTGCTTCAATGGAAAGAATCCATCCGGTTTTCCATGTTTCCATGTTGAGGAAGTTTGT
The DNA here is from genome assembly GCF_001659605.2 of Manihot esculenta. Classification (NCBI taxonomy): domain Eukaryota; kingdom Viridiplantae; phylum Streptophyta; class Magnoliopsida; order Malpighiales; family Euphorbiaceae; genus Manihot; species Manihot esculenta. The sequence goes on along the minus strand of NC_035177.2, from coordinate 6,028,467 downwards.
GTCAGATCCGAGCAAGGTTCTTAGTGAGCCTGATGTAGAGATCCAAGAGGATCTCACCTATGTTGAGCAGCCAGTACGGATCATAGACACCCAGATCAGAAAGCTAAGAAACAAGGAAATCCCGATGGTGAAAGTCCTTTGGAACCACCACAATATAGAAGAATGCACCTGGGAGACACGGGAGTCCATGCTCCAGCAGTACCCTCATCTCTTTTAAGGTTAGATCTCTATGTGTTTATGTGTTATGTATGTATGTTATGTTGTTTTGCCATGCTATGTGTGCTAGTTGAGGTACATTCGGGGATGAATGTTCTTAAGGGGGGGAGAATGTAATACCCGGCTAGACTCCGGTATCGGAATTCCTACCGTCCGGTGGAATCTCGGATGACGGAAGCCTCTAGTAGGGTAGAAGCATGTTTTCATAAAATGTTTTAGAATATTTCATGGTTTTAAGTATGAAAATTAGATGAGTTTTTGCATGAAAAGTCTTTGGAGGAAAACCCAGGTTTGGCTGCCGAAAGTCAAGTTCGGCCGCCGAACATGCATGCGTTTTGGAGGCACGTTAGGCCCCCGAAAGCATGAGTGAGGGGAGTTCAGGTTCGGCCGCCGAAAGTCAAGTTCGGCCGCCGAAAGTCAAGTTCGGCCGCCGAACATGGCATGCATGCGGAGGCAAGTTCGGCCCCCGAACGTGGCCTGGCCAGCCACTATAAAAGGGTCACTTAGCCGAAATGGGCGAGCTTTCTCCCATTTTCGGCCACAGCTAGCTTCCGACCTCCCTCTTCCAAATCTAGTGTTCTTCCTTCAAATCCCCACCATTTTTCTTGAGTTTTAAGCTTGCATTGAAGGTTTTGAACTTTTGAAACAAGTTTTGGAGCTTTGGGAACTCAGGAGCTCATTTTCGTGGATCTCCAAGTTTAGGTCGTCTCCCTCTCGATCTTCAAGAGGTAAGAGCCGATCTTAAGCTCCTTATATGTTTTAAGTAAGTTTTAAGTTGTTTTATGGGGTAGAAATGCATGTTAGGCTTTAAGTTGAGTTTATGGGTTTTGATGATGATTTGAACAATGTATGTTGTTTGTGTTGTTCTTGTGTGTTGTAGTTGGGGTTTAAGTTAGTTTGAGACCCCTAGGTGTGATGTATGGTGTGTATGCATGTTTTAGAACAAGTTTATGCATGATTGGAGAGTTTGGAGGCAAAAATGCATAAGGGAGCCAAGTTTCTGCCCTTTGGCAGAAACCAGGTTCGGCAGCCGAAGGCACTTTCGGCCGCCGAACATGGCTGGGGAGGCAGGCCTTTCGGCTGCCGAAGTTGCCCCCGAAAAGAGAGTTTCGCCTCTGTCTGGGAGTTTCGGCCGCCGAAGGTGCCGCCGAAAGTGCCCTGTCCAGCCATTTCTTGCATGTTTTTATGTGATGATTTCATGATGTTTTAGGGGGTTTTTGGGGAGTATATTAGAGCTATGTTTATGTATGTTTGGTCCCTCATTGGAGTCCACCTGTGTAGGTTCGGACCCGAGGAACCGAGGACCCCAGCAGTGAGCCAGCTGCTACAGAGTTTGTCAGAGCTTGCCAGAGGTGAGTGGAATAAACCTTAAGTTTTAAAATGAATGAAATATGAATTTTGAGCATGATCCATGCATCATGAATGCCATGAGATATAGTAGGTTGCTTGCATTAGTATTCACGAATATGTTGCATTGCATTTATGATGTTGATGTGGATTGGTCATTGGATGATCCTTTAGTCCTCATATGATATGATGATGTTATGGCATGATATGGTATGGAAGTCCAGGTTGTACCCATTCTACGTCCCTGGCACGATGTAAGAGGAAGTCCAGGTTGTACCCATTCTACGTCCCTGGCACAGTTGGACTGTATGATATGTTATGTTAAGGGAAAGACCGGTTGTACCCATTCTACGTCCCGGCACAGTTGGACTATGTAGAGGACTATTGGTGACAATACCATCCGAGATGTGATTTGTTGTGATGTGTTGCATTACATAATGGCATGAGATTTTTAAATATATGTTTTCACTATTCTGCTCACTGGGCTTTGTAGCTCACCCCTCTCCCCTAATCCCAGATGTGCAGGTACAGGGTAGACCAGGAGGTTAGCCAGAGTTTTGAAGTATGTGTATGTAATAGTTAGATGGTGGACATGACAGTTGTACTATAATGTAATGTAAGAGATTACAGTATGTTATGTAATGAGGTATTTTGAGGTTATAGATGTGCTTGACCCTATGAGTTTTGTAATCCCTTGTTGATGCATGATCTTAGATATTTGATGATACAGATGTTAGCCATCTCATCTCATGATGTATTGCCCATTGGGGCATTGTTGAGATCCCACAGAGGGATTATGTTTATGATCATGACTATGCATAGTATATGTTCAGGTTGAGTTGGATGAATGAAAGGAAAAGCTTAAATTTTTATGTATGTTTGTGGATCATGTATGGGATTAAACAGGTTTACAGGTTGTATGTCAGGCTTGCTACGGGTCCCGGCGGCCTTAAGTCGACCCGGATCCTAGCGCCGGTAGCGGTCCGATTTTCGGGTCGTTACACAAATAAGATAAAAAACCGAATCGAACCGAACCGAATTGGTTCGATTCAGTTCTGTTCGAAATCGATTTTTGATCTTTTCTCTAATTTCATTGAATTATACTATAATTTGGGCATAATAAGAATTGATTTGAATCTAATCCGATCAATTAATCATAAAATCCAATCAATTAATCACAAAATCCAATCAATTATTCATAAAATCCAAATTAATCAACATCTTCTAACCTAATATACTTAATCAAATATAATAGTTAAATTATAAAATAATTCAAACAACATCAAAATATAACAGTAAGTAATTTACCACGATTGTGTAAGGGAGAGATGCGAGCGACGGCCATCAAGGAGAGATTCAAGCCGCGAGCGACAGCCGTGAGAGAGAGAAGCGAGCTGCGAGCGACAGCTGTGAGAAAGAGACGCGAGCGACAGCTGTGAAAGAGAGATGCGAGCCGCGAGCGACAGCTGTGAAAGAGAGACGTGAGCCGCGAGCGACAGCTGTTAGAGAGAGACGCGAGCCATGAGCGATGGCCGTGAGAGAGAGACGTGAAGGATGGAGAGAAGAGACTCTGGCTTTGGCGAGTGGGTGGATGGGTGGCTGCGGGACTGAAGACGCGAAGGATGGAGAGAAGTGACTCTGGCTGGCTTTGGCGAATGGGTGAGTGGGTGGCTGCGGGACTGGCGATTGGGTGGGTGGATGGCCGTGGCTGCGGGACTGAACTGAAGGACGAGAACAGAGAAAGGACGAGAACGGTGAGGAGTCTCGCGGTCGTCTGAGACTGAGGTTTGAGAGAGAGGGAGGTAGGTGGGAACTTAGGAAGTGCCTATTGCCAAAGTGATATAATAACCCTATCATAAAACGCAGCGTTTAAATCTAATTCGGTCGGTTCGGTTCGACCGAATTATTTTGTCTTTAAAACCGAACCGAACCGACCAACCCGAAATTTTCAAAAATTAAAATCGAACCGAACCGATTTTATTTTAAAACCGAACTAAAGTATTAAATTAAATCGGTTCGGTCGGTTATTTCGATTCTAACCGAACAGTGCTCACCCCTAGCCCGAACCCCTCAGTCTAAGCTAAATAAAAATTATTAATAAAAATATATTTTTATATAAATTATTAATTTAAATATTAAAAATTAGATAAATTTAAATATTTTAAAATAAATTCGAACATTAGTAATATTAATAATATTAATTAAATTTATATCGAATGGTTTTTGCAGGTATCTATTCGTTTGAAAGTAAAAGAAAAATTCAACTTCCCAAATTCCTTTACTTTTATCCTATATTAAAAATTATTAATTAAAATACGCATCTTTAATAAATTAATATTGTGTTTTAAACTAAAAAATACTAAATAAACATGAAATTTTTAAAATTCTGTGACTATATGTTACTGTTAATTACTTAAATAAAATTAATTTTTTAAAAGAAAATTAACCTTATTAAAAATATTATATTTTTTTCGTTCCATTAAATTAAAAATTAAAAAAAAAAAACCGAAAATTTCAACCCTACTTTTTATTACCCTTTAACTTTTTTTATAAGGGTATTATTACCAGTAACGAAGTCCATATGACTACGATACGATTACGCGTTCGCCGGCCCTTTTCCCTTTAGCCGCTCACGATTTAATCGGCGACTCTTTCCTAGAAACTCCCTACGGCATTCGCCATCTTGGTTTTTGTCCACTCTCTCCTTTGTTTTGTTTTGTTTTTAACTAAAATTCAGCTGAAATTCACTTCAAATAAATCTCAAACCCAAATGCACAACAAATTGTCGCACCTCATCGCCATTCGCTCCTCCCTTATCTCCTCTCCTTCCTCCTCCTTTCCACCTCACCACCCTTTTCTTCCACTCACTCCACTCTCTTTCTCTTTGTGAATTCCCTTCAATCCATTTCATTAAGATCTCACTTTCCTTCCTTCTTTCTTTGCTTTCCTTCCTTTGATTTGGGTATTGGGTTGTTTGTTTCTCTTGTGTGTATGGAATGACGGACTATCGGATATCATCCACGATGAATCTGTGGACGGACGATAACGCATCGGTCATGGAAGCCTTCATGAACTCTGATCTCGCCGCTCTTTGGCCGCCGCCGCAATCCGCCGCTTCTACTTCCACTCCTGCGCCACCCAACGCCGACGCCAGTAGGACCCTTATCAACCAATCTCAGCAGCTTTTTAATCAGGAAACCCTCCAGCAGCGTCTCCAGACCTTGATCGAGGGAGCCAGGGAGAGCTGGACCTACGCCATCTTCTGGCAATCGTCGTATGATTACTCGGGTGCGTCGGTGTTGGGGTGGGGTGATGGGTACTATAAAGGAGAGGAGGATAAGGGTAAAGGCAAATCTAAAGGTTCTAGCTCTTCAGTTGCAGAGCAGGAGCACCGAAAGAAGGTGCTACGGGAGCTCAATTCGCTGATCTCAGGTCCCACTGCCGTCACCGACGATGCTGTTGATGAAGAAGTCACTGATACCGAGTGGTTCTTTCTCGTTTCCATGACTCAGTCATTTGTTAATGGAAGTGGGTTGCCGGGTCAAGCCTTTTTTAATGGGAATCCGGTCTGGGTGGCTGGACCTGACCGGCTTTCTGCGTCGCCGTGCGACCGCGCCAGGCAGGGTCAAGTTTTCGGCTTGCAGACCTTGGTGTGTATCCCATCAGCGAATGGAGTTGTAGAGCTTGGTTCAACTGAGGTGATTTATCAGAGCTCGGATCTGATGAACAAGGTTAGGGTTTTGTTTAATTTCAATAGTTTGGAGGTGGGTTCATGGCCGATGGGAACGAATCCTGACCAGGGTGAGAATGATCCATCCTCGATGTGGATCAGTGATCCATCGCAGAGTGGGATTGAAATGAAGGATGGAAATAGCACAGTTCCATCATCAGGTGGCACCACAACTGCAAATAATAGCAACAATAATAACCATAATGGCTCGAAAGGGATTCAATTTGGGAATCCCAATTCGAGTAGCGTGACTGAAAACCCTAGTGGAATTCAATTGCAGAATCATCAACAGGGTAACCAGCAGCAACAGCAGATGACACAGACACAGACACAGACACAGACACAGAGCTTTTTTACTCGTGAGTTGAACTTTGGGGAATATAGTGCTTTTGATGGTAGTAGTGCTAGGAATGGGAATTCCAATCTGTTGAAGCCAGAATCAGGGGAAATTTTGAATTTTGGGGAGAGTAAGAGGAGTTCTTGTAGTGCAAATGGAAATTTCTTTTCAGGTCATTCACAGTTTGCAGTGGAGGAGAATAACAAGAAGAAAAGATCCCCAAATTCAAGGGGGAGCAATGAAGAAGGGATGCTTTCCTTTACTTCTGGGGTTATCTTGCCTTCTTCTGGTGTGGTGAAATCAAGTGGTGGTACGGGGGATTCAGACCACTCTGATCTTGAAGCCTCTGTTGTTAGACAAACGGAGACTAGCAAAGTTGTGGAACCTGAAAAGAAGCCACGGAAACGGGGAAGGAAACCAGCCAACGGAAGAGAAGAACCACTGAATCATGTTGAAGCAGAGAGACAGAGAAGAGAGAAACTTAACCAGAGGTTCTATTCCCTGCGAGCTGTAGTTCCCAATGTGTCAAAGATGGATAAAGCTTCGCTTCTTGGAGATGCCATAGCTTATATCAAGGAGCTTAGATCAAAGCTGCAAGCTTCAGAGTCTGATAAGGAGGAGTTGGAGAAGCAAGTGGAATCAATGAAGAAAGAGTTTGCTAGCAAAGATACACGCCAAGAGCCACCTCCTCGTGATCAAGAACTCAAGATGTCAAATACCCAGGGAAGCAAACCGATAGAAGTAGATGTAGATGTGAAGATAATCGGATGGGATGCAATGATAAGAATCCAATGTAGCAAAAAGAATCACCCAGCAGCTAGGTTAATGGCAGCTTTGAAAGAGTTGGACCTTGATGTTCACCATGCCAGTGTGTCGGTTGTGAATGATTTGATGATCCAGCAAGCCACGGTGAAGATGGGTAGTCGATTTTACACACAGGAGCAGCTCAGGGTAGCCTTATCAACCAAAGTTGGTGACACCTGATATGGTCTGAAACCAGATCAAGAACTTGCTTTTAGCCATTGGTATAGAGCTTGTTAAGCTTATTATATTATATAGGCCTTGAATTAATTTCCTAATGGTGTTAGGTTTCTGGGACATTTTAAGGCTCCTGACGGCACAATCTCTGTAAAATAGTATTGTTGCTACTCATTTCTTGGTAGTTTGTTCTAGTATCATATGAGTTTGAGCCGATTTTAATGGAGGAGCTGAACTGAGAAGAGTTGTGTAGCTCTGTGAGCTCCAATCAAGTGAAGATAGCTTTTTCTTTTTCTTTTTATGTTGATTTTCCTGTCTGTCCTTGATGTATATACTTTATAAATTGGAACCTCATGGGTTTTGTGCAATCTATTCAATGTGTATCAATGTAGAAATTATTTCCCCTGTTTTCCAATCATGGAAATCTGCTAAGTGGTCTTGTCTTTTTCATCTCCCCAATTCAACCAAGGAAAAGGGTTTTGCAGAAGTTGGCTTTGATTGAAGATCTGCAAACTGAATATTTCCTTTTTCAGTGGAAGCTAGACAGTTCCATATTTGTATATTTGAGAATGAATAGTTTGCCATATAAATGGTCTGTCAAAGATTCTCAACATTTCTAATTTTGGTGAGTTAGCTCTTGACCTTCATTTTCTTGCTGAAATTGTACCAGCATGCCTGAGAATCCTACCCAACCTCTTTCTTTAACCATGAACATGAACTTGTGGAGTGCATGAGCATGCAACATTAAGAAAAAATAAAAAAAAGATTCGTTTAGATCCATTGTTTCTTTTCTGGTTTCCTCCTTCTGCTTGCACACTTCCCAGCATATGAAAAACACTAACCATACATTAGAGCTTTAGAACTTCAAAAAGAAAAAAATTGTTATATCAAACTTAATCCTTTCGTTTGCTATGAATATTTTGTAAAAAAAAAAAATTCTTATAAATTTATGCATAATAGAATTTTTTTTAAATTAAAAAGAATTAATTTTTTTTTAATTTCAAACACTCTATTAAAGGTTAATGAAGACCATGATTATTAATAATGGCAAGAACAGAAGTTTTTCTTATAAACTGTAAAAATTGCGAAAATAAATAGATGTGAGTATATGAAAAAAAAAATTAATTAATTAATATAATTTTTAAATAGTGTAAATTATACTGTTAAGTAGGTGACGTTTTCATGTTGAATTTGATTATCATATCTCATTTGTATAAAAAAAAAAATAAGTCTCCATTTATTGCAGAAATAATTAATATTTAAAAAATATTTTTATAAAAAATATTTTATGTGAAAAATAATTTTCACAAAAAATATATTTTACGTTAATAAGAGTCTGAAAATGTAAAAGAATAATTTAGTACTGTACTGCATAGTATAAATTTTATATTTAAAAAGAAATTTCTCAGTTTATATAAATTTATAATATAAATATATAAAATTTTATATAAATTTACTATATTTGACGAATCTGTATAGAATCGGTCGGAACAAAATTTTCCCCACTCGAAATGCGGAATCTTGTCATAACGGGGTTATGGTTGGGTGTGGTGGGGCCCATCCACCGCAAGGAAATGCATGTTATGTTGTGTTTCCTCGCAAAGAATGTTTACAAGGGGATGGTTTACATGTAGATTAAGCAGATAACGTTGAACACATGGCTAAATGAGCATAGCAGGGCCACAAATGTGAAAGCAAGAAATGAATGTCAAAGGAATGACTCATTAAAGATTAATTTGCAAACGCAAGTATCCAAAATACTATTAGCTACCGCTTTTGCTTTCTCTTTTTAATATAATATTTGTAGGGATGGGTCCAAATCATTTAGAAAAATAATATTAATTTGGATCGGTTTCCTAAATGTGGAAAATATTTTTAATGGATTAATTTTTTAAAAATAAATAACTTATTTTATTGGTTATTATATTAAAAAAATAAAATATATCGATAAAATTTATGTATAATTTCATCTTTAAATCCCAAACTTATTTCAATCAAAATTCATTAACTCAAGAACTTTAATATTCTTTGAGTATATCTCGCTTATGAGTCATTCTACTATTTGGATATTTATGAATAAATCATACCATAGTATTCAATTCTTAACATTTCAAAATGATAATTTTGTTTTAAACATACACATGTGCTTAAAAATATTTTATACATCCCACGAATACCGAATAAATATGTCAATAGTAGAATATATATATATATATATATATATAAATTCATCAATCTATCCGGATGTAAAAATAATCCTCTAGATAGGGGTGTAAATGAATCAAATTGTTCATGAGCTATTTAAAATTCGGTTCGATAAAAACTTGACCGAGCTCGACTCAATTTCTAAACGAGTCAAAGTCGAACTTAATTTTTAAACTCGTTTGGTAAACAAGTCAAGCTTGAGCTCCATAGTATTCGGCTCGTTAAGTCTGGTGAGTTCGGCTCGTTTCTGAGTTTATGAGCAGGCTCGCGAATAGGATCATAAACAGTCTCGTTAAGTAAGCTGAAATTATTATCACAAGAGAAATAAACTCAAACTCTGCATATACTTTCATGAGTCAAATATAAATTTTATAAAATTTAGCTCTATATAGTTTAGTTACACTCTTAAACTTGCATATATTTGGATTATTAAGATTTAAAAGTTTATCTTTATAAATTTACGAGCTAATTTATAAATATATTTATTTAACTAAAATTATTTTAGTTTTAAACTTATTAATTTTAAATTAAAACTCATTATACATGTAAATAAATTGAACTACTCGTGAACTATTCGAGACTAAACTCGATAAAAGCTCGACTCGTCTAAGCTCGTTTGCTAAACGAGCCAAGCTTGAACTTCTTAATACTCGGCTTGAGTTTGAAAAAATTTTAACGAATCAAGTTTGAACTTTTCAAAGTTCGGCTTAACTCAGTTCATTTACACCGCTACCTCTAGGTAGATCACTGCACCATTTATTCGAATGTAAAAAATTTGGGAAGAAATTTTATTCCAATCGCAACTCCACCATTTATTTGCATTTAATATTCAAATCAACCCATAACTAACTTAATTGAATGAATTTGGCATTAATTTAAAAAAGGCCCACATTTAATCTAACAAGAAAGAAAAATTAAAAACCTAAGAATTGAGAGGAAGAGCACTTACCTTAATTACACAAAACCTTAAAAATCTCCAAATGTTCTCCTTAATTCACCTTTTCTTTTTCTTTGGATATTTCCACTTCCAAATCTCTTGACTCTTCACAATTCCAAATAAAGAAAATCATATAAATGCAAAATTTTATCATCGAATGCAAGAAAAAAAAAATGGTAGATAAACCTTTTTTAAAACAATTTTAAACTTACCCAACTCTTCCTCTATCTAAAATCACTATTCACATAAACTTCTCTATTTAATTTCTTTGAATTTGTGGCCTTAATCACTTCTTAATATCTTGTGGAAGTGTTAGGAGTTGATAGGTTTTAATTTGCAAGTGATTTGGAGGTGGGATTTTAAAGGAAGAAGAGGAAAAGAAGATCGAGGGGAAGGAGGATTGGGTATTTGGCCATGCTTGGTGTTTTATCTTTTTCTTCTCTCTTATCTCTTAAAATTTAATTGAAGAGTGACGGGTGTCGAATTCGTCAATTTAAAATTTATTTTCCTTCTCTCAACTGACAAGAATTTGTAGACAGGTAAGTGAGTATCGATCTCACATAGACTTTAATCTTGTTTAATTTAGATGGCCAATTTGAAATAGAGAATAGTTTAATTCAAAAAGTGAGAAGAAAAATTTTTTCTTTTTTTATGAAAATGGTTGTGCCTTGGGCAAGCCAATAAAAATAAACTTAAGAGAAAATAAATAAATAAATAATGTAATTGAAAATTTAGAAACAACTAATTAATTAAAACTTTCAGCTGAAGGCAATCAAATTGAGGTATTTTGCAGTTGATCATTGATTAAAAAAAATAATTCATTTTATTATCTATTGTTTGGTTATAGTGGTCAAACACGCGAATCCCACCAATTCTTCTTTATGAATAAATTAATCTGCTTCGCGCTTAAATTAATTCCTAGTCAACTAACAACCCCAACAAGCGTGTAGATTTAATTAGTCGACTGCTTTAAGAGAGAAGAATCCAAACTTGATTAATAAAAATACGCGTTTTATTTAAATCAAACTAATATGTTAATTACTACTTGTTATTAACTCAATTAAACAATTACGGATTTAATCAGATTAATTAGCGATAAGTTATTTTTCCAAGAGATTCAATAGGCCTCTTGAATTTTCAAGAAAACAACAATGGAGGTGGTGTTCCTCGAAATCAGAAATTGACAAAAAAATAGAAATAAGATGAAGAGAATTAAGTGCATAACCTCACAACTTAAACAAATCTCAATTTAAATTCACCTTCAACTGAAAATAAATGTTTAGCCACTCATGGCCATAATAAAATTATAACAACTAAGCAAAAGAAGAAGAAAAAGAAAAGAAGATGGAGAAGAGAGTAGGGGGCAGCAAGAGAGGAAATGAGAGTGAGAGGTAGAATCTGATTCTCCAGGTTAAATGCTAGGAGCCTTTATATAGGCACAAAAAGATAAAACTTAAAATAAAAACTATTATCCCTATCTTATCTCTATCTTCATCTTATCTCTATCTTCATCTTATTTCTATCCTCATCCGATTGAGTTTGATTCAATTTGACTCCACTTGAAGCTAATATTATCTTTGCTTAGATGACAAAATCTATTTTATCTCCCCATCGCCTCCCAGTATAAAAAATCCTTTAATTCAATATTTTTTCTTCCTTTTATCAACTTCTGCTCACAAACCTGTACAAAATTAAATTCAAATTAAAATTAAATATTTACATAAAAATTACAGTAAAATCAAGGAATTAAATGAGGAAAAAAATTGTGAGTTTTGCAACTCATCAGATTTCCCCACACTTGCACCTTTGCTTGTCCTCAAGCACAAAAATTGAAATGAAACAATGAAATACAGCCCTGTCCTCAACCAATCTGAAATTTAATTTGTCCAAAGCAAAGAACCAAATTGTCATGCAATAGGATAATAGCAGAAATAGCTTAACTCACCAAAGTTCACTTCAACAAGTTTCATATTTAAAACATGTTTCTCAACTCATAAAGTTGGTCCTCAATTTAATTTCAAGCACATAAAATATTAGAATGCCATATAATATTAAACTGCCCTTTTGAAAGAATAGAATCTTAGAACTCTTGACTAGACCAATAAAATTTAAAGATTTGGGGGTTTATTATTTATTTTTTACACTGCCTACTATATCTTGCCTGAAACTGATAAAGTGAACGTGAAACAAATGGTTACTGAGGCATTTGCTCCAGGTTATTCAGCTCAGGTGGCTACTAGCTCCACTCATAATTACCCAATAAAAAGGCATGGGCAAATTTTTTAAACGGCCCAAAAGGGGTGATACTCTCCCAAACACCGATTTCTCCATACAGAATTACCTTAAGGGGTCACCAAGTACCGCACTACTTGGACCATCGGGTTGGTAACCAATTGATCAAGCAACTAGAGGAATGGGTCATAGGAGTGCATTTATTTCTGATTTTTTTTAATATGTTTTTCTTCTTTTTTTCTTTCTCTTTTTTTTTTCTTTTCTTTGATGACACCCCTTAATTTTCACATAAGTATATAGTCTAGAAAATATCCTTTAATTTATTCTCAACAAAGAGCAGCAACTCATTTAAAAGAACATGCATTTTTTACCCAACTATTTAAATAAGGACCATACTTCATGATATTTCAAAACAAGCCTTAAAAATAAAACTAATAAAATGAACAATGATAAATTTATTCTATTTAAGCTAGCATACAAATGGCATAATATCTTGTATTCTATGATAAAGGACATATCAATTTCTTATGGCAAGTAAGGAGCTGTAAAAATTTTTATTTTCTATTTTTTATTTTTTTGAATAAAATGATGCTTAATATTGGAAATCGTAAAAATTAAAAATGAGAAACAATTTAAAGTGCAAGTGCTGAGAATCAAAATAACAAAAGTGTTTATAGGCTTGGGCAAGCCTCTACCTCAAACACCAAAAACTCAAAGAAAAATGGCAGAAAAAGAATAAAAATTCCCAAAAATTTCCAAAAATTTCAGAATGTTCATCAATCATCAATCACAAAAAAAAAAACTTCAATTTCCATACCACATCTCCCCCCATACTTACTCCTTACATTGTCCTCAATGTGGAAAAAAATTCAATCAAACGGGGAAGTCCACAAAATAAAATAAAAGTAAGTTAAAAAAAAACTTCCCTGAGGAGTAAGTCCATATAACTCAAGCTGGTGGTGGGTTGCATTTGTCGGTCTTGGAATTGCTTCAGAATCTCATGTTTCATCTCCTCATCATCATAACTCATCACATCTGCAAACGCTGGCATGTGGTTGCATCCGGCGAGGAAGTGGATGGCGGAGGAGGCGGCGCTGGCCATCTCCAAAAAGGTTCCCTAAAGTCTCGAATTGCCTAGAAAATCCAATCTGCTCCAAAAATAACAAATAAATTAATTTAAAACTAAAAACTAAATGAAAACTTACTTGTGACTCTACAGGCTTGGGCAAGCCTATAATCTTGGGTTGCCTCCTAAGCAGCGCCCTTGTTTATTATCCTAGGCTGGACAGTGGTATATTAAGCTTCATCCACTTCCATCTTCGTATTCATTCAACACCCAAATTAACTTCATTGCTTTTAAGGGATTCAACTTGGAGGAGATTATGATTGAAAATGTGTTATTACTTTCCAAAAATATATATTTCAAATGAGCTGGAAGTAATTTTAACTCAAGTTCTGGTGCCTTATGATTCAAAGCGTCCAATGAGTGGATTATTTCTATGATTTCTTCACTGAATTGCGATGTGCTATTGTCAAGGCAGCCCATTGTCAAGTTTTCGGTTAAAACTACCTCCAACTTGTTTTTCTTGCTTAGTTCAAAGACTTCTTGAGCGAGAGGATCAACTACATCTATGCTGCAAAGAGAAAAATTATCATCAGAATGCTTCATTGCATCATAAACATTAAACTTTACCTCTTCTCCATCAAACTCCATTGAAAGTGTGCCTTCATGCACGTCGATCTTCGTTCTAGCTGTGTTAAGGAATGGTCTTCCTAGCAATAAATCTGTAGAGTTGGATGAATTGTTATCTTCCATATCCAAGACAAAAAAGTCAGCTGGGAAAATTAATCTTCCCACTTGGACCAAAACATCCTCTAACACGCCTTTAGGATAAACTATTGATCTATCGGCGAGTTGGAGTGTGACTCCTGATTGTTTCAAAGGACCTGCATCCAAAGACAAATAAACTGATAGAGGCATAACATTTATGGAAGCTCCTAAATCACACATTGCCTTATTGATTTCAAGATTTCCAACTTTACATGATATAGCAAACATGCCTTTGTCTTTACATTTTGGTGCAATTTTTCTTTGGAGTACAGCTGACACATTCTCTCCTACTTTAATCTTTTCGTGCCCATACAATTTTCTTTTATTAGTGCAAAGGTCTTTTAGAAATTTCGCGTACCTGGGTATTTGCTTTAAAGTCGCAATAAGGGGTATGTTTACCTGGACCTTGCGAAAGATCTCTAAGATCTCTTTCTCTTCCTTTTCTCTTTTTGATTGAACACTTTTAGGAAAAGGTGGACGTATTACCTGCATTGGGGATTGTTCTTCCTCATATTTTTGAGGCTGATTCTCTTCTAGAATCTCTATTTCTGCTTCTGCCTTCTGGTCTGCCTTACTGCCTTGGGCAAGCTTCTTCGGGCTGGCAGATTCTAACTCCTTCCCACTTCGCAGCATAATTACACTTACATTCTGTTTTGGATTTGGCACGGTTTGGGAAGGCAGTTTCCCTTGTGATTCCAGCTTGCTTACTGATGTAGCAAGTTGGCTCATTTGATTCTCCAAATTTTGAATGCTTGACTTCGTTTCCTGTTGAAAAGCAAGAGTGCTATTAGCAAGGGATTGAACAATGTCTTCTATAGACATACCTGATTTTGTAGTTTGATAGTTTGCTATTGGCTGGAAGTTCTGCTGTCTATTCCCATAGCTAAGGTTTGGATGATCTCTTCACCCTGGATTGTAAGTGCTTGAAAATGGGTCATACTTCCTTTGTTGTCCATTGAATTGTTGTCCATTGAACCCTCCAATGGCGTTTACCTATTGCTCTCCTTCTTGAAGGATAGGACACATATCTGTGGGGTGATCTGCTTGTTTGCAAATGCCACAAGTTCGTGTATTGTTCCCTGCAGCCAATTGTCGAATTGTAGCTGTTAGTTGTGAAATTTTAGAATCTAAAGATGCAATACTTACTTCATTGGCATTTCTTGGAATGTTGACTCGCGGTTGTCGAAGCCGGTCAAAAATAACCTTTCTGGTTATCAACAATTTACAACTGCAGATAGTGGTGAAAGGATCGAATCCACAGGGAATTGAAAACTTACCTATTTTCCTTATTAAGACCAAGAGAATAAACTGAAATAAAAATAAACTGAAAGCAAAGTAAACTGAAAGCGAGATAAACTGAAAGCGAGATAAACCGAAAGTGAAATAAACGGAAAGCAAAATAAACTGAAAGCGAAATAAACTGAAATGAGATAAAACTAAAAATGAGATAAACTGAAAGCGGAATAAAAATAAATTGCAGTAAAAGTAAAATGGGTGGTTTGAGATTGATTTGATTAACAAACTACTGAAAGCAATTAAAATAAGCGAATAATAAAATAAAAGAGAAATAAATAATAAGAAAGCTCTAGTTGAAGAATTGGATCCACTTCAGTTGTTGGGATTGATCATTGACACTTAGTTTCTTTTGATTGATTCAATAGATTAGTTATGGAGATGGAAGACGCTTCTCACCACCATGTCTCTCCTTATGATTAAACCAATTAGGGAACGTCCTCTAATTAATTACTAATTAACAAATTGCCAAGGAACGTCCTTGGGCCTTAGGCATCAAACAATTGTTAATTGCATGAATAAAGAGAGAGATCCAATCCTAACTACTCAAACGCATGAGATGCTGCTAGATCATACAATTTCCTTGGTTTTTACACCAAGTGTTCTTATGTTTGAACAATCCAAGCAATTACGGACTTAAAATCATTCAAACTAACAATATATTAGCTTGCAATCAATAATCAATTGGCCACATTGATCAAAATAACAAAGCAATAATGGAATCAAGCGTGAAATTGCACAAATATTGAATAACCAAAAGATAAACAACTTATGTTCAGATCTCACAATCCATAAAACAACCAAAGTTTCAACCAATCTTCAACTAGACAAAAAGGTTTCAACCTCTCATGGCTGAAACAAAAAAAAAAAAATAAAAGAAAAGAAGAAAGGTAGAAGAAGAGATGTGAATCCCGTAGGTGTCTCTAAGGTGGTGTGTAAAGGTTGTGTGGAGGCTCCTTATGTGTCTTTTTATAGTTGAAAGTGCTGCCCTAGGTCATACTTGCTTCCTAATTAGTGAAGAGGCTGCCCAAAGTGCTGGAAAGGAAAGAATCGCATTGCAAATTCTCCAGAAGGAAGGAGGCGCGCGGATCAGGCTTCAGAAGAGGAAGGATACGCGCGGATTGCAGAAGAGGAAGTGGAGCGCAGTCATTGAATGCAGAAGGGAAAGTGAATCTGTCCAGTCTTTCCTTTTTAGGTGGAGTCTTCGTTTGAATTTTGAATGCTGAATGTAGAAGAGGCAAGTGTGTCTTCATGAGATCTTGCTGCCTAAATAGGAAGATATGGCTGCTACAGTGTGTGCACATCTTTGAACAAGGAAAGAAAGATCTGCGATTTGAATTTCAAATAATCTTCTGACTGAGCTTTTCTTATTTGCTTTTGCTTCTGCACTTTCCTTATTTGAAAACTTTCCTTTTCTGAAAACTTTCCTTATTTGAAAACTTTCCTTTTTTGGCACTTTCCATATTTGGCACTTTTTGGCAGTTTTAAGAGCATTTTCTCCAGATTGTCTCTTTACACCTAATATCTGCAAAACATGATTAAAACCACAAAATTAAGCAGAAAAGATGTAAATAAACATCAAGAACATAATGATAAAATGGACTAAGATATGCTCTATCAAATACCCCCACACCTAGCCTTTTGCTTATCCTCAAGCAAATAAACATAATCAAACAAACTTTCTTTGCTCTAGATCCTTATTACCACTTAAGCTCTTACTCAAGACACCTATTTTGAATCATTGCAGTGAAGAATATATGCATGAAGATTACTCACATTCTTTCCTTGTTTCCCTTTACTTACCATGGCTAGGATTTGTTTTACTCAAGAGAGAGATCATACATGCACATATTATTTGTTCAGATAAGACTCTTTTTAGGTTTTAGATTGACTTGCCCTTACCTTGAAGTACTTTATTCAGTCTTTTGCACTTAGATCTTGCTTGAAAAAGTCACCAACCTTTTGACGTGAAGGTACATATTGGTGATACCCACCCCCAGTTACTCAGTTGGTCACCTGTCCAAGTGGCTACTAGCTCTGTTCATAGTCTTTCAACCATTGGAACAGTTTTAAATTTGTGCTCATGAGGTCTTTCCTTTGCTGAATTTTCTTTCTCTCAATGATTTGGGCAAATCAACATCAATTGTTAAATCAAGTCAAGTTAAGTTCATTCACACAATTTTCAATTTATTCTCTCTAATGAGTGTCATCAATATATTTTTCACCATGGCAAAATTAAAGATTCAATTCAAAAGGCAATTCTCAAACATGAATATAACTCACTGCAATTGATTCAACATAAGTTTAAAGAGTTATCACATCAATGGGGTCATGGAAAGAAAAGCTCATCAACATAGTCTATCAGTTTGAGTGAAGCAAATCGGAACACAAAAAGGAAGAAGACTGTGATTGTGTGTGTTATTGAAAGCAAAACGAAAAATTTGAAAAAAATTCGCACTAAAAATGAAAATAAAAATTCAAACTGAAAATCAAAGTAAAAATTAAAAATTCAGAAATATGCACCCCTACACCTAAATCATGCATTGTCCTCAATGTATAGGAAATATTAAAATGAAAAAGAAGTTGAGTACTCCCCTGGGTGTGGTGTGCATGGTGCGATCCACTTGATCAAGGCTCAAGTACATATTGGTGATACCCACCCCCAGTTACTCAGTTGGTCACCTGTCCAAGTGGCTACTAGCTCTATTCATAGTCTTTCAACCATTGGAATAGTTTTAAATTTGTGCTCATGAGGTCTTTGCCTTTGCTGAATTTTCTTTCTCTCAATGATTTGGGCAAATCAACACCAATTGTTAAATCAAGTCAAGTTAAGTTCATTCACACAATTTTCAATTTATTCTCTCTAATGAGTGTCATCAATATATTTTTCACCATGGCAAAATCAAAGATTCAATTCAAAAGGCAATTCTCAAACATGAATATAACTCACTGCAATTGATTCAACATAAGTTTAAAGAGTTATCACATCAATGGGGTCATGGAAAGAAAAGCTCATCAACATAGTCTATCAGTTTGAGTGAAGCAAATCGGAACACAAAAAGGAAGAAGACTGTGGTTGTGTGTGTTATTGAAAGCAAAACGAAAAATTTGAAAAAAAAATCACACTGAAAATGAAAATAAAAATTCAAACTGAAAATCAAAGTAAAAATTAAAAATTCAGAAATATGCACCCCTACACCTAAATCATGCATTGTCCTCAATGTCTAGGAAATATTAAAATGCAAAAGAAGCTGAGTACTCCCCTGGGTGTGGTGTGCATGGTGCGATCCACTTGATCAAGGCTCAAGTAATTGGAGAAGGGAAAGGGGTCCCAACTGCATTGAGTAAAAAGTGTAGCACTCCTTTTGATTTTTTCATAGCCCATCCTATTTTCTCCATGTACTCATGAAGTAACATGATTAGCTTCTCTTCTTTCAGATGAGGTGTGCCTCTAGCCCTTATGTTTGCATTTTTTAGCACTTCCAACTTCAATTGATATTTCTCCATAGGTGGCTGCAATTTGGCATTAAGTTCAGGCAAAATAAATTCTACCTTATCTGGAGGTTTGGGAAGGCATTGATCTGCATGGTCCTTTGGTTTAGGTGCTTGGAATACCATTTGTTCCTTATGAGCATGGACTGTTTGCGTTGGAAGGCTGAAAGGAGTTTCAGACGATGGAAGCTGTGGTGAGAGGTTCGGCGGCCGAAAGGTGGTGGTTTCAGTCTGCGCAAGGCTGATTTGGAGAGGTGCAATTGGCTCTCCTTTGTTCTGCGCATGTTTGCGGTCCACCTATTGGATGCAACAATCAGTTTCTTTCAGTTCTAGCTTTTTCTGGCTCTCTTCTCTGCAAAGATCATTGATCAGAATATCATCTTGATTTATAAAAAAAACATCTTTGCTCATATGATCAATAATATCTAAACTATCAGCAGGTTCTGTTTGACCAGTTTGTTTAGAAAAACAGTATTCTGGTTGATTCTCTTCAGCAGCTTGTTCTTGAACTTGCGAACTTTCATCATCTTCCTCATCATCTTGAAACTCGTCCTCTCTTCTTATCATGGTTGCACTCATTGAGGTGGTCAATTGTTCCACCTGCTGTTGGAGAGTTTGCACAGAAATCGCCAATGTCCTAATCTTCTCTTCAAGGTGTTGGTTGGAACTTGGAGGTTTTTCTTGGGCTTGATTTCCTTGATAATCCTGGTAGTTGTTATCCCATGCATAACTGAAGTTCGGAGGGTCTCCCCAATCTGGATTGTATGTGTTAAAGTAGGGATCATGTCTCGACTGTTCATAGTATCCTCCAAATGCATGAACTGGTTGGTCATTGAATCCTCTAAATGTATGTCTAGGCTGACTATTCCCATAAAGTGTAGGACATTGATCAGTTGGGTGTCCCACATATCCACAGATCCTACATGGCTTTGGTGGCTGAAGTACTTGAACCTGTTGAACTAGTCCTATGGCAAAATCTTTCATAAAAGATGTCAGAAAAGAAAGATCAGATCTACTTATCTCATCCATGATTCAGATCTGCGATGGTGACTGTGCCTTTTGGTGAGATGTTCGGCGACCGAATGAGTTGCAGAAGGTGCTCCTGCGCAAAGGTGGTCTTCACTCTTTTTTTTTTTTGGATCTTAAGGCAGAGTGTCCTTGAGTGCAGATCTGGTCATGAAAGAAAAACAGATTAGTTAAATCAATTTCCCGGCAATGGCGCCAATTTTTGACTCGCGGTTGTCGAAACGGGTAAAAAATAACCTTTCTGATTATCAACAATTTACAACTGTAGATAGTGGTGAAAGGATCGAATCCACAGGGAATTGAAAACTTACCTATTTTCCTTATCAAAACCAAGAGAATAAATTGAAATAAAAATAAACTGAAAGCAAAGTAAACTGAAATGAGATAAACTGAAAGCGAGATAAACCGAAAGCGAAATAAAAGGAAAGCAAAATAAACTGAAAGCGAAATAAACTGAAACAAGATAAAACTGAAAATGAGATAAACTGAAAGCGGAATAAAAATAAATTGCAGTAAAAGTAAAATAGGTGGTTTGAGATTGATTTGGTTAACAAACTACTGAAAGCAATTAAAATAAGCGAATAATAAAATAAAAGAGAAATAAATAATAAGAAAGCTCTAGTTGAAGAATTGGATCCACTTTAGTTGTTGGGATTGATCATTGACACTTAGTTTCTTTTGATTGATTCAATAGATTAGTTATAGAGATGGAAGACGCTTCTCACCACCATGTCTCTCCTTATGATTAAACCAATTAGGGAACGTCCTCTAATTAATTACTAATTAACAAATTGCCAAGGAACGTCCTTGGGCCTTAAGCATCAAACAATTGTTAATTGCATGAAGAAAGAGAGAGATCCAATCCTAACTACTCAAACGCATGAGATGTTGCTAGATCATACAATTTTCTTGGTTTTTACACCAAGTGTTCTTATGTTTGAGTAATCCAAGCAATTACGGACTTAAAATCATTCAAACTAATAATATTTTACCTTGCAATCAATAATCAATTGGCCACATTGATCAAAATAATAAAGCAATAATGGAATCAAGTATGAAATTGCACTAATATTGAATAACCAAAAGCTAAACAACTTATGTTCAGATCTCACAATCCATAAAACAACCAAAGTTTCAACCAATCTTCAACTAGAAAAAAAAGGTTTCAGCCTCTCATGACTGAAACAAAAATAAAAAAAATAAAAGAAAAGAAGAAAGGTAGAAGAAGAGATGTAAATCCCGTAGGTGTCTCCAAGGTGGTGTGTAAAGGTTGTGTGGAGGCTCCTTATGTGTCTTTTTATAGTTGAAAGTGCTGGCCTAGGTCATACTTGCTTCCTAATTAGTGAAGAGGCTGTCCAAAGTGCTGAAAAGGAAAGAATCGCATTGCAAATTCTCTAGAAGGAAGGAGGCGCGTGGATCAGGCTTCAGAAGGGGAAGGATGCGCACGGATTGCAGAAGAGGAAGTGGAGCGCAGTCATTGAATGCAGAAAGGAAAGTGAATTTGTCCAGTCTTTCCTTTTTAGGTGGAGCCTTTGTTTGAATTTTGAATGCTGAATGTAGAAGAGGCAAGTGTGTCTTCATGAGATCTTGCTGCCTAAATAGAAAGATATGGCTGCTACAGTGTGTGCACATCTTTGAACAAGGAAAGAAAGATATGCGATTTGAATTTCAAATAATCTTCTAACTGAGCTTTTTTTATTTGCTTTTGCTTCTGCACTTTCCTTATTTGAAAACTTTCCTTTTCTGAAAACTTTCCTTATTTGAAAACTTTCCTTTTTTGGCACTTTCCATATTTGGCACTTTTTGGCAGTTTTAAGAGCATTTTCTCCATATTGTCTCTTTACACCTAATATCTGCAAAACATGATTAAAACTACAAAATTAAGCAGAAAAGATGTAAATAAACATCAAGAACATAATGATAAAATGGACTAAAATATGCTATATCAAATGTCCTCTTCTTGGCCATATTGTCTAGAATTGGCAGCTAATTTGGAGATTAAAGTTTTACCTTCTTCAGGTTCCATTTCTGCAAAGGCTCCTCCACTAGCAGCATCTATTATTCTTCGTTCTAATGGCAAAAGTCCTTCGTAAAAATGAAGGTTAAGCTGTTTTGGAGTGATTCTATGTTTTGGACAACTTGCAATTTATTTCTTATACCTTTCCCAATATTCATGTAAAGTTTCATTTTTTCTTTGTTTAATTCCACTTATTTCTTTTCTTATTGATGATGCTTTAGTTGCTGGAAAAAATCTTTCTAAGAATAAGTCTCTAATTTGTACCCAAGTGGTGATTGAACCTAGGGGCAAATAGTAGAGCCAATCCTTAGCAGATTCAATTAAAGTGAAAGGGAAAGCTACCAAACTTATTTGTTCGTCAGTTATACCTTGTGGTCTCATACTTGAACAAACCACATAAAACTCTTTTAGATGACAATGAGGGTCTTCATTCTCCAAGCCTTGAAATTTTGGTAACATATGAATCATACCTGTTCGTAATTCTAAGGGTGCATTCAGTATTGGGTATGTGATGCAAAGGGGTTGCTCTTCAGCGGCAACAGCTGCGGCCATATTGTCTCTTTGGTTTGTGTCAATTGAAAGCTCGGTTGGTGTTGAAGATGAGGTCTCTTCGGTGCGCAGAGGGGTGTCGAATCGAAGAGTGACGGGTGTCGAATCTGTCAATTTAAAATTTACTTCCCTTTTCTCAATTGACAAGAATTTGTAGACAGAGTAAGTGAGTATCGATCCCACAGAGACCTTAATCTTGTTTAATTTAGATGGCCAATTTAAAATAGAGAATAGTTTAATTCAAAAAGTGAGAAGAAGAGATTTTTCTTTTTTTATGAAAATGGTTGTGCCTTGGGCAAGCCAATAAAAATAAACTTAAGAGAAAATAAATAAATAAATAATGTAATTGAAAATTTAGAAACAACTAATTAATTAAAACTTTCAGCTGAAGGTAATCAAATTGAGGTATTTTGCAGTTGATCATTGATTAAAAAAAAATAATTCATTTTATTATCAATTGTTTGGTTATAGTGGTCAAACACGCGAATCCCACCAATTCTTCTTTATGAATAAATTAATCTGCTTCGCGCTTAAATTAATTCCTAATCAACTAACAACCCCAACAAGCGTGTAGATTTAATTAGTCGACTGCTTTAAGAGAGAAGAACCCAAACTTGATTAATAAAAACACTCGTTTTATTTAAATCAAATTTGTCAATTCCTTAACATAAACTAATATGTTAATTACTACTTGTTATTAACCCAATTAAATAATTACGGATTTAATCAGATTAATTAGCAATAAGTTATTTTTCCAAGAGATTCAATAGGCCTCTTGAATTCTCAAGAAAACAACAATGGAGGTGGTGTTCATCGAAATCAGAAATTGACAAAAAAATAGAAATAAGATGAAGAGAATTAAGTGCATAACCTCACAACTTAAACAAACCTCAATTTAAATTCACCTTCAACTGAAAATAAATATTTAGCCACTTATGGCCATAATAAAATTATAATAACTAAGCAAAAGAAGAAGAAAAAGAAAAGAAGATGGAGAAGAGAGTGGGGGGCAGCAAGAGAGGAAATGAGAGTGAGAGGTAGAATCTGATTCTCCAGGTTAAATGCTAGGAGCCTTTATATAGGCAAAAAAGGATAAAACTTAAAATAAAAACTATTATCCCTATCTTATCTCTATCTTCATCTTATCTCTATCCTCATCCGATTGAGTTTGATTGAATTTGACTCCACTTAAGCTAATATTATCTTTGCTTAGATGACAAAATATATTTTATCTCCCCATTGCCTCCCAGTATAAAAAATCATTTAATTCAACATTTTTTCTTCCTTTTATCAACTTCTACTCACAAACCTGTACAAAATTAAATCCAAATTAAAATTAAATATTTACATAAAAATTACAGTAAAATCAAGGAATTAAATGAGGAAAAAAATTGTGAGTTTTGCAACTCATCAAAAGAGTCAGAATTTAATTGGACACTATTCAATCTATAAATTTCTACTTTCCACTACTTCATTTAATTTCTCTATTAAACTCAAAATTTTTATTTTTATTGCATAAAACTCCAAAAGTTCTCTTAACAAGAATGAGTTACTTCTTCCTTTAATTTTGATTAAATAAATATTTTACTCTTCCTAAGATACTATTCACCTTTTTAAAAAATACTAAATAAGTCCATACTTCAATTTGTATTTCAAGTTTTTTTCGCTTATCAAAACAACTCATATTTGTCCTAAATTTTATATTTCAATATCTCTTGTATCACGGGTAGAAAAAATATCGGCCATATCTCAACTGGTACTATTCAGCATTCAAGAATAACATTATTCATGAACCGGAAAATTTGGGATGTTACAACTCTCCTCCTTTTAACAAAATTCTTCCTCGAAATTTGTAACGACCCAGAAACCGGACCACTACTGGCGCTAGGATCCAGATCGGCTTAAGGCAGCCGGGACCCGTAGCAAGCCTAACATACCTCCTATTACCTGGTCAAATCCCATACATGATCAAACCTTAACATAAAAACTTAAACATCTGATGTAAATACCGAGCTCGACCTGTATGCTATATAACTGAAAACATAAAAGAACCCCATACTAGAGCCCTCATCTATTGCTCTAGCTGGGTCAACACAACATACATCAAGCTTGGATCACATCGATGAACCAAAACCTAACCTGTGTGTAACAGCCCGGAAACCGGTACCCTGCCGTAACGGCTCCAAACTGTTCGGCGCTAGGATCCAGATCGGCTTAAGGCCGCCGGGACCCGTAGCAAGCCACTAAACATGCTAAACCTCGGGTCTAATCCCATACATGATCAAACTTTTCGTGAAAACTTAAACTTTAAAACTTGTTTTACCTAACTTGGTTTGATCTATGCGCGAGAACATAGAACCTCATACCCGATGGGTCATCAAGCTAACCTTAAAACCACGTCCGCTTGGGTCAAGGGATTGAAACCCTTTCTTCCCTCACGACCGTTCAAACTCATAACATAAAACAATTCACATCATGAAAACCTTTCATAAATCGTTTTAGAATGATCATGCATAAACCAAGGGATTCAACCAAACACTAGGGCAAAGCACTACTCTATCCATTCATGACATTCACATGACATTACTAAGCTTTTCTTAACTTTACTCTATCTCTATTCAACATAGTTCTTTATATACATCATCTTTATATACATCATGACTTTCTCTTTACAATCATGTCCATTAACTAAACTAGTCAAGCATACAAAACAAAGCATAACATCTTTTTATATCCATAAACATATACATACCACTATAACAAAACTAAGCTAAGCTATTACAACCAAGCCCATGCTTATACTCTGATACTTCCCATAGATCACTCTGACTTGACTTTAGCCCTGCAAAACTGGGATTAGGGGAAAGGGATGAGCTAAAAAGCCCAGTGAGTAGAAACAGAGAAAACAGTTCATTAATTACATGCTTTCATGAAATGCGCCATATCACAACTATTACACAACAATCCTTTTCACTCCCGCTTGAGTTCACGCTAGCAATCTCTTCCTCTCGCGGGTGATTTTAGAGGGTTCTCGAAACGTCCTTCCCCTCAGGGTTAGACATGACCCCAACATTCCCTCTGTCATAACTCGGCTCCCAAGGAGCTCTCATTGGGCTTTCCTACATGTACTCGCCCGACTAACAAGGACTCAATGACAGACTTACGGGCTATTGAGGTCGCCTTGGTCCACCCATCTCATCATATAATCAACAATTTATGCAATGCATCACATTCGTGAGACTAGTGCAATCATCCTATTACATATAAACATGATGCATGAGCATGCTTTAGGCATTTGATTTTATTAAAATAAAAGATTAAGTTAGTTATACTCACCTCTGGCAGACGCTGAACTGACTCTGCAACTGCTAACACTGATGGCCTCCTCGATCCCTCGGGTCCGGTCCTACACAGGTGGACTCGAATGAGGTGCCAAACACACTCTAAACAACTCATAAACAACTCCCCAAAAACCCTCTAAAACATCACTTAAACATGCATAGAAAACAACCTTGAAAAGGCTGAACAGGGCACTTTCGGCGGCACCTTCGGCGGCACCTTCGGCGGCCGAACCCTCCCTCCAGAGACGAAACTCGGGCACTTTCGGCGGCACCTTCGGCGGCCGAAAGTCCCACTCCAGAGACAAAAGTCAGGCACTTTCGGCGGCCGAATCCTTCCTTCGGCGGCCGAAAGTCTGCTTTCAAGCCAAAACTCAGCTTTCGGGGGCAAGGTTAGGCGGCCAAACCATGCATCCAAAGGCAGGTTCGGCGGCCGAAGCCACTTTCGGCGGCCGAACCTGAGTTCTTCCCAGAAGGGCAGAACTCAGCTTCTCATGCATTCAAGCCTCCCAAACATTCCAAACACCCCAAAACAAGCACCCAACTTTACCAAAACATGTATAAACCTTTAACCATGCACAAAGGAGCTTAATAGCTTGATTAAACTCCAAAAACAACATCAAAACATACATAGATAGCTTATGACCCACATAGGCCAAAACCATCAAAACAACCCAAATCCTTACATACTCTTTCCCAATCATGCATACTCACTCCCACAAGCATAAAGGAGCATAAACTAACATAAACTCCTCAACATAAACATCACATAACATACATTGGGCATAAAACCCACATAACTCCTAACATGCATATCTACCCATACTCTACCATTAAAACCTTCATAAAACTTTATAAAAACACTAGGGAAGCAAAGATCTACACTTACCTCTTGAAGATCGAGGGTGGTGTGATCCCTAACTCGGAGGTGTGGAGAATCCAAGCTCCAAAAGCTCCAAGCTCCCAAAACTTGATCTAAGCTTGAAAACTCTTCAAAACCACCATGGAACTCATGAAAACATGAAGGAGATGAACAAAGAACATGAAAACGGCCAAAGGAGGACAAAAACTCACCTGAGCTCGAGAATGGGGAGAAAACTCTCCCATTTCCGATCTGAGGGCTCTTTATAGGTGGCCTGGTCAGAGACCTTCGGCAGCCTAACGTGCCCCCTAAACTCATGCATGTTCGGCAGCCGAACTTGACTTTCGGCGGCCGAACCTTGGCTCGTTCAAACAAGACTTTCGGAGGCCAAAAGCGCTCCCGAAGCCTTTCCATGTTCGGCGGCCGAACTTCACTTTCGGCGGCCGAACCTGGCAAACGCCTCCTTGGTCTATTCTTTTAAAAACTCAAATCTTTTCCATTTAAAACCATGAAATTATGTGAAAACATTTTAGAAAACACATTTTACCCCTCTAGACGCCTCTGGCATCTTCAGAAATTCCAGATTCCAACAGAGTTTCCGCCGGAGGTAGGAATTCCGATGCCGGAATCTAGCCGGGTATTACACTGTGCATGCATCAAAAACCATAAAATCATGTGAAAATATTTTAGAAAAACATTTTACCCCTCTAGAAGACTCTGGCATCTTCAGAAATTCCAGATTCCAACGGAGATTCCACCGGAAGGTAGGGATTCCGATGCCGGAATCTAGCCGGGTATTACAGAATTTACCTATTTTAAATAATTGTAGGTGTTGTTATTGCATCACCTCCTCGCTCTTCCAAAGTAGCTTTCTCTATCTCGTGATTCCTCCATAGGACTTTTACTAATGGAATTCACTTATTCCTAAGTTCTTTGACCTCTCGAGCTTATTTCTTGACTAGCTCTTCTTTATAGGTTAGTTCAGGCCGAATATTAATGATCTTAATTGATATGACATGTAAAGGATCCAACCTACACCTTCTCAATATAGGTATGCGGAAGACATTATGAATTTTGTCTAACTTTAGCATTAAAGCAAGTCTATAGGCTAACAGACCCATATGTTTAATAACTTCACATGGGCAAATAAACCTAGGACTAAGCTTATTCTACTTACCAAATCTAAGTACTTTCTTTCAAGGAGAGACTTTTAGCAACACCTTGTTTCCAACTGCATATTTTATATCTTTTATCTTCAAATCTGCATAGATCTTCTATCTATCTGAAGCTGCATTCAAGGTAACATGGTTGTTGCTCCATGTTACTGATTAAATTGTTTCCTTACCAAACTTATTTGCTCTATGTTACCCACTAAATTGCATCTTTTGCATGCTTTTATCATCATGTGCTAGTATTTTATTGTGTGCTTGTTTGCTTCTAGTTTATTGTTATGTTTCTTTATTGTTTAGGATATCATTGTTAACTCCTATTGTTGCAATTTTATTAGTCTTCTGTTGTGTATTGATTCTAAAGTGCAACACTTCTAAGTTGAATATCAATAGGTAAAGGACATGAATAATGAGTTCATAAGAGATAAAATCTAACTTATGAGTGAACCGCGAGTGTAAAAACCTTTTTGAGAGAAACACATAAGAGAGCAAGTAAGGATCAACTTTTATTTTCTTTTTCTTGTACTTTTGAATTCTTTTCAGGATGGCAAGCAAATAATTAAAAGAAGGTGGGAGGAGGCTCAACATATCCTTTAAAACTTACATGGAAAATTTTAATAACATTATGAAGACCTTGGAAAGAGCCATCCACGAAGAGGACACAAGAACCACCAATGATGATGTTGATCAATTTGAACATAGCCAAGAAAAACATGAATATGAAAATTGTCATATCGAAGAAAGCTAAGAAGTTGAGATAAAAAGCACTTGAGTAATATAGTGTGCACTTGAGTAATATAGTGTGGACTTGAGTACGTGTAAATTAATCCTTTTATCGTTGTTATAGATGTAGATTTGAGGGTGAATCGTCTTGGAGAGGGAGGACTTGATGTGTGCATAAGGAGAGCAATAATTTTCAATAATTTGAAGTGCATTAGAGTCCTTATAGTATTTAAATATTCAATCCGTAAAGCTTCAAATCAAAAGAAATCAAGTTACCATCGATTAATTCAAAACTTACGAGATGAGAATTATATATAAGAAGCATGAGAGAATAGAAAAAAAAGGCACAATCTCTTTAACACATATGGACATACAATATAATTTCGGGTTGCATAATGCATGCATGGCCAAAATGGACTTGGATTTATTTTGTTATTTTAGTGTTCTAGTATTTTATTGGACTTGTTTTAAATTAATTAGGCCGATTTTTTAAAAGCAAATTTGTACACCCTATTAGGAGAAAGATTTCTCTAAGATAATCTAGGAAAAAAAAATCTTTAATATAATTCAAGTTTCACCGTTTGACTAGATATTATTCTTACATTAGAATTAAAATTTTCAATATTAGAATTAGAGTTTAAAGACTATAAAAAGGCTCCTTAAGTGGCAGCCACAATTTTTACATGATATATGAACATTGATATTTTTTTAGTTAACAAACCATTGTTGCGTCTCTTTAAGTGGCAGCCACAAATTTTACATGATTTGTGATCATTAATATTTTTTATTGGTTAATAAAATTTTAGAGAGTTTTTTTTTTAAACTTTGTGTTGTATCAAGAATTAGCATCTTATCGAGATTAATAATTTCAAGGCAATTCGATTCTTATTCCTTATTTTATTATCTACGTTCTTATTTATTTATTTATTATTTAAGAGTGTAGTAGAATACTTGAGAATTAATTTTCGCATGTAACTTGATATTATTATGTATTAGCATTTTAAATTGTATTGTTAATATGGAATTCTGCATAAATTAGTATTAGGACATATATCATAGATAAATTGTAATTTATCTATCTTGATTGTTATTTTACTCAATTTTAATTTCATAGTCATAATTGTTGTTACATTCATTTCGTTGAGTTAATACGTTTTCTTGTTTGGATAGCTTGTTTATAATTTCATTTGCTATGTTTTCTTCTCAATTTTGTGTTATCTTAAGATTTAGTAAAAAAAAAAAAAAGAAAAAAAATCAGATTGAAAATTTGTGAAAAAAGGAAAAAAAAATTTAATTCTTGAAATTCATTTTTGAGGTTGAAAGCAAGAAAAATGACAATTTTGCAATCTATTTATTATATACCTTGACTAAAATTGCTAGTTTGAGTTTTTGGAAGTGTTACATGCCTAAATCTTTCGAACATTGGGATATAGCTTATGTTTGGCTTCCATTAGGGAAGTGAGAAATTTATTATTTTTTCGAATTACGGTTTTCTTTTAATTTTTGTCATCTTTGTTTCATTTAATTTGTTGGCATTCCATACATATAGAGTGACATATTTGCTGCATGTTACTCATTAA
Organism: Manihot esculenta; assembly: GCF_001659605.2. Lineage (NCBI taxonomy): Eukaryota > Viridiplantae > Streptophyta > Magnoliopsida > Malpighiales > Euphorbiaceae > Manihot > Manihot esculenta. Next base: position 5,998,605 of record NC_035177.2, on the reverse strand, counting down.
ATTAGTTCTTTAGCATACTTATTTGCTCTGTGTTACTCATAGAATTACATCTAGCATACTCATTGCCATCATGTGTTAGAATTTTATTGTGCACTTGTTTGTTTCTAGTTTTGCTGTTAAGTTTCCTTATTATTTAAGATATCATTGTTAACTCCTATTGCTGTAATCTTATTAGTCTTTTGTTATGTGTTGGTTTCGAAGTGCAATACTCCTAAGTTGAATGTGGAGAGGTAAAAGGCATGAGTAGTGAGTTCATTAGAGGGTAAAAGCCAACTTGTGAGTGAAACACGAGCGTAAACACATTTTTGAGAGAAATACGTGAGGGTGCAAGTGAGGATCAACTTTTCTTTTCTTTGTTTGTGCTTTGGAATTCTTTTTACAATGGCAAGCAAAGAATTAAAATTTTGATAACTTTATGAAAATCTTGAATAGAGTCTTCCACGAAGAGGACACAAGAATCACCAATGTTGATCAATTTGAACATAGCTAAGAAAATCATGGATATAAAAATTGTCATATGGAAGAAAGCCAATAAGCTGAGCTAGAAAGTACTTTAATAGATTAATTCCAAGAATCGCTGCAATTATTGAAAAGGACAATCAATATAGATATTAGTATGTGTACATCAATCCTTTTATTGCCATTATAGATGTCGTTTCGAGAGCAAATCATCTTGAAGAAGGAGGAATTGATGCGTGTATAAGGGGGGAATAATTTTCAATAATTGAAGTGCACTAGAATTGTCATAGTATTTAAATATTCAATTCGAAAAGCTTCAAATTATGAGAAATCAAGTTATCATCAATTAATTTAAGACTTACGAGATAAGAACTATATTTAGCAAGTATAGGAGAATGAGAAAACAAGCTATACTCTCTTCAACACATGTGGACGTGCAACACAATTTCAAGTTACATAATGAATGCATGGCCGAAATAGACTTAGGCTCATCTTGTTATTTTAGTATTTTAGTATTTTATTGGACTTCCTTTAAATAAATTAGGCCCATTTTTAGAAACAAATTTGTGAAGCCCATTTAGGAGAAAAATTTCTCCAAGACAATCTAGAAAAGAACCTTTAATGTAATCAAGGTTTGACTGTTTGATCAAATATCCTTCCTACATTAGAATTAAGCCTTCCATGATTAGAATTAGGATTTGAGGGCTATAAAAAGACTCCTTAAGTAGTAGCCACAATTTTTACATGATTTGTGGACATTGATATTTTCTTTGGTTAATAAAATTTTAGACAGAACTTTTTAACTTTGGGTGCATCAAAAATTGGCATTTTATCGAGATTAGTAATTTCGTGGTAATTTCATTCTTGTTTCTTGTTTTATTATCTTCATTCTTATTTATTTATTATTCAAAGGTGTATAAAAATGCTTAGGAATTAATCTTAGCATGTTATATCATATTATTGTGTGTTGGCATTTTAGATTGCATTATTAATCTAAGATTCTGCATCACTAGGTTAATATAAATAAAGATCAATGTATTAATAAAAATAGATCTAAATAACTGTGAATGATATATATTTGACCTTTAGGATAGAAATTAGAAAAATAAGCAATCGAGAAGTCTTCTATTATCGCTTGCACCAAATGCATTAAGCTTATTCAAAGGCAGGCCCTCCATTTAATACTCAAGTCTATCTCCATTATTTGGACTTGATCTTCTTATGCCTTAGAGTTTTCATTCTTATCTTTACAAGTAGTTAGGCATTGGGTTGCTATAAGTGTGAGGCCTTTGTTCTGGGTCAGCCATTTTCTTTTCATCAATGAGGTCCTGAATTTTATGCCTTAGTTGAAAATAATTATTTATGACATGTCCCTTGTAACACCCTCAAACCCATAGCTAGAGTAGTGACATCACTAAGTATGGGTTAGACTATTTCACTACTAGAGCAAGTGGCATTAGGGAAGGTGCTAGCTTACCCCGAGCTACTTAGGGGAGGTACTAGCATAACTCTAAGCTACTAATAATTGAATCATAGCAAACTCAAATAAAAAAATGGACATATCCAAAAATAAAGTAGACAATGTGATTAACGAGTCGGGAATGAGTCACTTTCAGTAGGTGCTTAGAGTTTCCCACCGTGCTTGCTTGAGGTGCTTGTTTAAATCCGTCATGCTTACTTAAGTGAAAAGGACTTATAAATGCTAAAAGCATAATTTAGTAGGTCAATCTATGATTATTGAAAGTTTAAAAACTAAATTGAAACATGGTAAAGAGTTTAGTAGGTTAAAGTGTGAATATGGAAAGTTTAAAGATAAAATTTAGTTTAGTCCTTCATGTTTTTCACTTCTTCACCTAAACCCTCCATGTGTCACCTAACTATGCATGAAAGAAATAAGAAAGCAAAGTGAAAAAGTGGGTTGTCTTCTCTACCCACCTTATTGCCCTAGATCACACCATTGAAAAACCAAGGTTTTGTTTTGTCTTCCTTCCACCAAATCCAAGTCAAAATCTCACCAAATCAATTTCTTTCTTTAACCAAAATTCACCCTAAGATCAATAGCTAAAGAAAGAGCCAAATATTGAAAGAATTGAAGAAGAAAAGTTTAGGGTTCCATATACACCAAGCTTGAAAAATCAAAGGTGAGCTTAGAAATGTGTAGGAAATAGCATCTTCTCATTTCTTCATGCATGAATTTGAACTATAAAGCTTTAATTTACAATTTATTCAATCTGTTCCTAAGATATAAATTGACCTAGGTGAAGGAACATCAAAGGGAAAATAGATAGCTAGAGAATAGTAAGATGTCAAATGACGGTTGATAATTATACTTGTGTTTTTCATATGTGCTCTAGGTTAAAATGATGATGAAACAGAGGAAACTCTGTCAAAATTTTGGTTTAAAATCTCACATTTACTTTAACCACTTTATGAAATTTACTTGAACTACCTAATAACTTGGTAATTACAGATAAAGAAAATTGTTTAGTCTTTGATATATCTAAAAAGGTATAGTTTGAGACATTCTTTGCTCTATCTACACTTTAATAGGGTAAGGGGTGTTACAACCCTTGCATTGGTGGTAACAATAATTAATAAAGATTGAACTTGTGGTTTAGAGGCAAAGGGTCTAAGGTCGGTTTGGGAGTTAAAGGATGCAACAAGCTGCATGCTAGAAGATAATTAAAGATCCTAAAGAGGGGATTGTCAATATAAGAGAAATCCTAGTAGGCTTTGTTAGTGTATTTGTCCTAGGCCATTATCTTGGACATTTTTGTATGTCGTTTTGGTTATTAATAAAAGAGGTTTTTACTATCATTATTATTTGTTTGCATGTTATAATAATGATTAACATCCCTGGTTACTTATTATTATGTTGATAATAATAAAATATAACTAGTATGGTTATTGATTGATAATCATGATATGATTATGTATATGTTGATATAATTCAATAATCATAGATACTTGTTAGAGAACAAAGTATTGGATGGACCCGCACTGAGATCACTACATGGGTTATTGTCATAAGTGAATCTCAAAGTAGTTATGTCTTAATCATTTGACTTGAGATTGTCATAGTTTCCAACATAAGGACTGTTATGTTTTGACATAACCAAACATTGTCTTTAATCAGACAATTATAAAGGTTATGATTGAGCATAACAGAAATTATGTAGAGGATATTGAACAATCAAGATAGAATTTGTCCTTCTCTTTGAGAGAGATATCTTCTGGGCCCCTCGATAAGTGAGACTGAGAAATGTATGGCCGTGCTCAAATGAATTGATAGTGTGATCAATATCATTTGAATTTATCAGTCTACTTAGAGATCGAGAAATCATAAGTTTGAACATTATAAGTTTGACATTGACCATGACTTATGTTCAAACTAGATATCGTGTGACAAAGGGATTAATACATGTTCTATTTATTAGGCTTTATAGGACTATCGATCCTCATATTAATTGAGTAATCATAATGTTTTGCTAGAGGCCGCTTATGATTTATGGGCCTTATGGGACTAGGTCTATTGCCAATTAATGTGAGCCTATTGGGTTACACACAAAAGAACATTGTTGATGTGCTATGTCATATTAATGGGCTAAAAGCCCAAAGCCCATTAATATAATTAATAATGATAAAATGTTATTATTATTAATATTAATTATTTATTATTATAAGATAATAATATTTAAAAGGATCTGCAGTCTATCTGTAACTGTTATAGATAAAGGACTATATCACATAAGATATTTGAGCATCTGCGAGATTGTGATAGTTGATTATGAACACAACTCTATCACATAAGATATTTGAGTATCTGCGAGATCGTGATAGTGGATTATGAACATAACTCTTTCACGAAAAGAGTTGTGGAAAAACAAAAGACTAAAAACGAATAAAAACCACTTTTGCAAAGTGGAAGTATCGTTTTTGGAAAATTCATTTTGAGTTGCAGATCGGGAGCACATAGTTTATCCATCTTGAGAGAGCTAGCACTTTAGTAGGATAGAAGACGTTCGTGTGGATACCATAGAGGGTGTTCGTTGAAAAAGCAACACCATCAATCCGCAATAGTATCTTCTCGTCGAGTCTAACAGGTTAGTCTCGTATCCTTCTCTTCGGAATAAATGAAGTACACGAATCCGGGGAAGGAAAACTGGGATTTTTAATTTTTCCGCTGCGTGTTTGGGTTGCAGTAAATCTCTGGGTTTCCTAATAGGCTTCTTGATGACTTGAGCATCTAACTCTTTCCTTATTTTGCTATTTAATTGTTTCACATCTTAGGCTAGTATGTCTTACTTCGCTCGTTCATACAATCCTTTAATTAAACTTCCACATCATACAATTGTTCAAAGATGGTAATAGGGAGATAATATAGCTTCTCACAATAAGCAGGCAACAAATTTTTGATGACCAGATGAACTTGATCCTTTTCTAAGAGCATGTTGGTCATCTTCTTTTCCTTCTTCCTTCACCTTATTAAGAACTCGAAGAAAGTTCCATCGATCTTCTACTTTGTAGTCTCCAGATCTTTTGAAGTGATATCCAGAGCAGTGTTATAAGGAATATTGCTGAATGAATCTTCGGACCAGCTCTTCCTATTCTCTCCTAATAGCAGGTTGTAGCCCATGATAGGGAGATAATATAGCTTCTCACAATAAGCAGGTAACAAATTTTTGATGACCAGATGAACTTGATCCTTTTCTAAGAGTATGTTGGTCATCTTCTTTTCCTTCTTCCTTCACCTTATTAAGAACTCGGAGAAAGTTCCATCGATCTTCTACTTTGTAGTCTCCACATCTTTTGAAGTGGCATCCAGAGTAGTGTTATAAGAAATACTGCTGAATGAACCTTCAGACCGGCTCTTCCTATTCTCTCCTAATAGCAGGTTGTAGCCCACGATACCATGTTGATGAGGTTCCCTCTAAGGATAAGAAAAAAATTGAGTAATTTGCTCCTTGTTCAACTTAGTGGTCTTCATGATAATCAAATAAGAAATGAGATGGGCTCTCAAATCATCAGTGCCATCAAACTTTGACAAGTTTGGCATTTTGTACTTATTTGGCAAGCCCTTCTCTATGTTAATGTCAAATTCATTTTCATAAAAAAAGTCCTTACCCCTAGTTCTACTTGTACTTAGGTTGGCTTGTAGTTTCTGAAACTTCTTTGACATAAGCTTAAATTATCTACTAGGCTTCTTTGCCTTTTGTTTGAAATAATTACCCTTATCCCAAAAATTTGCACCTTGGCCTTTTCCTTGAGTATTTTCTTCAACCACATCTATAATGGGATTGGGCCTTTCTATGATAGGCTGCTTGCTTAATGACTTATGCAATCTCTTCATTTTATCCATCTTGCTATCAAAGGCTTTATCAAATAGTTCATTAAGCAAAGTCCTAATCTCTTCCTTCTCATACATGGTAACTAGCATATTAAACTCAACCTTAGCCTTTGTCCCTTTTGAGCTTTTAAACACGGTGTTCCTTATTAGCCTAGTCTTCAAAAACTTCCCATACTTTGTAGTTAAACGGACCGAGACAAGGACACTCTTAGTTTACTTTGGATCTATGATGGCTGTACTAAAGGTTCTTATGACCTTGCCCAACACTCATAGTGAAAGTAAAAATAAATTTGGGCAAAATTATGAAATTTTAATTTTTTTTTAATTGCTATAATTTCATACTCAATACTCTAATTTTATTATATCAATTAATGCATCAATATAAAGAAATTATCACATAACATTCGTGTCTTAGAAATTTAACCCACTAGTCAATATGGAGAAATTAAGAGATTAATTATCCTAAAATAAATTTAGGATCCTACCTTTTGTAGCATAGACCTAATCTTCGCTTAGTGGAACTTAGGTCTCCAAATATGGACTTTCTGATTCGTCCACGTGAATTGATTTCAGCATGATCCACCACCCAATACCAAAATCCTCAATCTCTAAGTTTTTTTTAAAGTACCGAAAATAGGAGACTTGGGGTTTGCCTCGTAGGATAGTTGGGATGAGTTGGAGACTCGCAATAATGGAGATAAAATGGTTTCTCTCAAGCGAAGGAAGAAGTGGAAGAAAAAGAAGATGAGGGGGAGCTCCCAATAATTGGAGAGGATAATGAATGAGACCATGCCTCTTTATACTACTTCTCTCACTTCTGTCCTTTTATATAGAGATGGGTGATTGGGTGGTGGTTATGGATTTAAATTCTTAACTCCTAAACTCTTTCCAAATAACTCCTAAACCATGTATAAAATAATTTTAGACTAGAGTGAATTTCTATATATCACATACATATATTAATTTTTATTTTAATTAATTAAATTAATCTATATTAATTTAATCAATCAATTAATCACTTAATCATTATTAATTAAATTAATGATTAATTTAATTAATTAATTTCAGAATATAATTAATCAAATCCACTAATCACTATTAATAGATTATTAGACTTGATCAATATTTAGTCTTAGACCTAATATGATATTTTACTAAAAAGTGAGCCAAGCTCACATAGAGAGTTTGACCCATATTTTAATTTTATGGTCTTAAAAATAATTTTACATGTGTCATGCATATGTCTGTTATTATATCTAAATTAATTAAATTAGTTATTCTCTTATCAATTAATTATATTAATTGAATATGGGATAGATAAATATTGGTTTTAGACCCATTAAGAGAATAATATTTAATCTCTTAATCCCATCCAAATATATTTAAAGCCCATATCACATTAGATTAAGCCCATATCTAGTATAGTTTAATAAAATATTTTAACCTTCTTTTAATCTCTTGTCCTACATGCCTTTAATTCATCAAATGAATTTATCTTTTTCTTTAAGATTCATATCCTACATAAATATAATTCATCTCATTAATTTATTGTTCTTATTTAAGATCCATATTCTATATGAATAGAATTCATCATATGAATTTATTATCTCCATTAATTTAATTTTAACTAATTATCATAGAATTTAGTTCAAGTCATGTTTGGATGTGCAAGTGGGCTTTCATATGCCCCCTAAAAGATAGAAAATGAATTCAAGTCTAATTGGCCATAGGTTCCACTTGAGGTCGATATCGATTCTAATTTCCTTTAGACTTATACATCTAATACATAGGTTAGATTATTAACACATAACATGCACAAGGGTCCTAAAGTAGCATATTTCTGAGGTTTATATAAGGTGAATACTTACTTTGTATCTGGCCATTAGATGGTTCTTGCTATGGAAGGAACTCCAACAATATATCTCCCATTAGTCTCAAGTGAAAGACAAAGGTACAAGCAATCGTCCATCATCCTTTCTATACCCTAAGGTATAGGCCTATAAGTTGTGATGTAAAATTGATTCATACTAGCTCGAGTGGAACTAGCACTGTCTTGGCTCGACACCACAGAGTTGAAAGACTTATAGGTGCAATGTGTATGGTTAGTGCTTGTACAATGTAATACTTTCATAAGAAATAAAATGATAGAATAAAATAACCATGCGAGATCACTATCCTCTATTCTCAGGGGAGTCACCACTATGGGTGGCAATTTGTGACACTCCAATTGATTTGGGTCTTGTCTTCCCATACCGTTACCATAGGATCAAGATATTTAATTCACTCAATAAAGAGCAGAGAATTTTGTTCGAGTTGCCAGCAAGTGAAATCCAAAACAAATGAAGGAGGTGAATTGCGAATTTACCCCTAGCAAGAGTTTATTATCCTTCATGATTCCATAATACTTTTTGGACTAAGTTTAGGATAATAAAAATGAGAGAGAAAAGGCGTTGGTACCCTTCTTGCTCGAAATTTACTGCTTAGAATGAGCGCTGGCCCATTACACATATTTATTTACATGCTATGTTCATTTGCAAATAGAGTGTGTTCCTAGCATGCTGTAGTTTCTAAGTTTGGTGTAAGCACTTAGAAAATAAGAGACACTAGGTTTCTTAATATGCATACTTAAATCCATTTTTTGCCAACTTCCCTCTAAGGTCTTTACTATTGAAAATATTCCATGCACATATGAAAAATAACTCCTAAGACATGCTATCTATGTCTTTATCATGCAAAGGTACTTTTAATTTACCAAGTGAGTCTAAATTAATTACTAAATCATTTTCACACTATGGTGAGGAAAGAGAATAGACATCTATAAATAGGAGGGAGGAGAAAAAAAGACTAAAAACCTTTACAACCCTTCTTCCAATTAAGAGAAAGAGGAAAGGAAAAGAATTAATTTACAAACTCATAAAGAAGATTAAAAAGGCCTAAGACTAACTAAACTAATACAAGGCCCATTGGTCTGAAATAACCTATGTGAAAGGCCTTCAATCTTGGGCTTTTTAGGCTCCATCTAGGCTTGGTCACTTCTATGGGCTCTATGGCAACAACTCAATATTTTGGGCCACTTTGTGGTCTTGGATTTGAGCCTAAAGTGCTTTTCTTAGCTTGGTAGTCCATTTGGTCACCTCTAGTGTCCATGTTTTGACCATGCTTCCCTTTTGGACTCCCATGGACTTGTTTTCGCCTCTCATATATTTATTAAATTGATTATAAGGCCTATAAAACATAAGAAACAAACGTAAAAAGAATTAAATAAGGATTTAATAATCAAAATAAATCAAAAAAATCTAAAGAGTAGGTCCTTTGGGAATGGTTTTAAGACTTTCCTAGCTGCTGGAATCTCAGGTGGCTGGCTGGCTGCCTCTTAAAGATTTGTCAAAATTGATTAATTTTAGTTGCCTCTCTCTAGGTTATAAGAAAAAGATGATTCTTTAAAAATCCATGTATAACCTAGTTAACTAGAAAAGGAGTCCTACCTCTCCTCTCTTTAGGTGGCCAGTTGAGATATCTATAATTTTGGAGATTTTATGCTCACTTAGGCTATTTTTCATCATTAAGATGCCCTTAAGCAATTAAAATTACATGGTTCCCTTTCTTCAATGCTGGCCAAACGGACCTCAAGACTAAATCCAATTGGGCTCTTGCTCACTTCTTAGTTCAAACTCACTTTTTCCTTAATTCAAATAAACCTTAAGTCTTATAAGGAAAGTCTTCAAATATGCAAGGAGGCTTAAGGAACTAGTCCCGGCCGAATGGGAACTATAGCTCACTCACCTCTCCATTTATAAGTGGCTAATAGTAGTTGGCATGTTCGGAACAAATAGCTTACGAACCAACTTATAATCCTAACAAATAGTATAAACATAGAGCTTATATTATTAGACGTGCGCAAGGACGCAACCATCCCATGGAGAGATGGCGGAGCGGCGAGAATGGCCATGCACTACCGAGAGAAGAAGCAAACAGCTCTGAAATAGTTTCTCAATGAAATGCCGTTTCGATGAAGGGAAAAGACGATGGAATCGGACAAATGGACACTGTGAAAAGGCGAATGAAAGGGTAATTTTGAAAACGCAAGTCAATTAGGGCATAAGTTGTAGACGTGTGAGATGAGATGTAGGTAGAGAATAAAGGAGTCAAAACACTGTTCTCAATTGCTAGACTGTAGCAATTGAGAATCCTGTTTTATTATATTATGTATATATTTGTGTATGTATGTATAAATATGTATGTATGTTAGATATAATGATATGTTTTTTTGTATGTTAGATATAACGTTATGTTTTTTTCTTCTAATATTAGATAATTTTCTTGTTGTCACCCTTACCAAAATATGATATCAATGTTTTTATTTATAAACAACTATTTTTTAATTATAAAATTATAAAAGTAAAGAGAAAAAAAAAAAAAAACAACCATTTATGTTATGAAATATGACAAATAAAAAGAGTAGCATCTCATCACAGCTGAGCTCAAATTGTCAGCTCATTTACACACAAATAATTAAATAATAAAAGATAAAAATTGGCTTAGTTGTAAGTTTGGACAATATTAGTAATGTGGCGGTAATCTTTCCAAATAAAGAAAATTTCACTAATCACTTTAAATTTATTATCCTTTTCATTTTGTTCTTCATATTTTGAAATGCATTATAATAACAATATAGACATCTCTCTTCCTCCTCACCAACTCCCATTTTCATTGTCTTGATTCATCTCCTATACTAGCCATCATATATATATTTTAACCATGAGTTTCAATGCCTTGCCAAGACATGCAAAGAAGTAATTCTGGTAGAGAGTGTAATACAGAAAAAGCTTATAGAAAATTATCATGTATGAAAGGAGAATGGAGTTGGTCTTGAAACTTAAGCCCAACTTACGAGAAAAGTAGAAAAAGTACTTTGATGATTACAAAGAAGAATCATCAACGCCTAAAGAATATGGAAACAATGGCATTTAAAGGATGTGATGAACCTAAATTGGTGAGGAGCTCTGGAATGAGGAGGGATTGGAACTTTGAAGATTTGAAAACAAGTGGTGAAGATAGAAAAATGTAATATATATGCAATATGAGCTATTCAAGGAACAATTATATTTGCGGAGTTAACTCCGGTCTAAGAAGCCCCCTGCTAGACATCTAGAAAAAATAGTCTGGCATACACAGAGCAACACAGATGCTTCACATGTCTCTATTTGGTGTTTAGACATATAAGTGCAATCCTCTAAGGATCGAACCTGGGCGCCTAGCACACGGTACAAGTATTTTTATCACTGCGGCATAGTGTGCGAGACGTTTTAGGCCTATTTTGTTTATGGAAAGTGGATCATAACAAAGGATTGAATTGTTATGCTTCTTAAAATAGATGTCTTACATTTTAAATTGGTTATTTACATTATATTTTGCTAGATTTTATTTTTTAATTTGATGTTTTCTTTTATCTCTTCTTTTCCCCATATTGATCTAGGAAAGGTTTTTTTTAAAAAAAATCATTATATATACTATGATTAAGATACTTGATCATTGATCATAGAGAAATCTACATAAGACCTATGATGATTAATGGTTATAATAAAATCATTGTACATATAAATCTTGTATTTCAGAATTTTTCATTAGATAGACATTTCCTCTTGTATTATATAAATAGAAAAAGAGGAGAAAAGAATATATTGGTTATAAGAGATATGCATTGTCTTTATAATACACCCTTAATTTGAGCCATTTGTTGGTCAAATAGTTAGATGACGATGAAGGGAATGACACAATTTAAAGACAACCTTAGTGATTAAATCGATATTTGGTCCTTTGATGAAATGAATTGTATCTCAATTTTCTTCTCATTCACTTTATCTCCTGATAGAGCATAATTTAGACCATTTTATCATGATGATATTGATAATAATCTACACTTTTTCCGTCTAATTTTGTGATTTTAATATTATTCTGCAGAAAATTGTGTAAAGAGACAATTTGGTGAAAATGCCCCTAAAACTGCCTAAAATGGAGCAAAAGAGAGCAAGCATGCCAAGTGCACCTTGAAAGGAGCCAAATAAGGAAAGCAATTTGAAATTCAAATTTCAAATCCTTAAGAGAATTCAAAATCCAAAATCAAGCTTCAGCTCATTAATGAAAGTGCTAAATAAGGAAAGTTGCAAACAAGGAAAGTGCAGAGCAGTTTGAAATTCAAATCTTCAAGAATCCCTTTTCCTTATTTAAGAAGCCAAATCTTTAGAAGATGCACATTCAAATTTGAAATTCAAATTCAGCTTGTCAAAGAAGCCAAAGAAGACACACATGCCACCTCAAGTCTTGCACATTCAAAATTCAAAATTCAAAAGGAGGCTCCACCTCATTAATGCAAGGATATGGGCGGCATGGGCAACACTTGGGCAGCCAAGAGTTCAACTTGGGCAGCAAGGAAGACCTAGGGCAACACTCCTTGCACATAAAGACCTAGCCGCGCGCCTCTCTCCCTCTCTAGACCTAGTCGCGCGCCTCCCTCTCTCTGTAGAGCAACTTGGGCGGCAAGTTGTACAAGGGCAGCCTCTTGGGCAGCAACTTAACAACTTGGGCAACAAGTAAGGACCTAGGGCAACACTTTCAACTATAAAAAGACACATAAGGTGCCTCCCCATGCTTTTTCTACACCTCCTTGGATACACCTATGGGATTGCAAGTGGCCACATCTCTTCTTCATCTATTTCTTTATTTTTGGTTTTGTTTCACCCATGAGTGGCTGAAACCTTTATTCTAGTTGAAGATTGGTTGAAACTTTAGTTGTTTTATGGATTGGAAGATCTGAACACACATTGTTTATCTTTTGTTTATTCAATATTTATGCAATTTCATGCTTGATTCCATTATTGCTTTGTTATTTTGATCAATATGGCCAATTGATTCTTGATTACAAAGTGATATATTGTTAGTTTGAATAGTTTTAAGTCCGTAATTGCTTGGATTGTTCAAACACAAGAACACTTAGTGTATGGCCAATTGATTCTTGATTATAAAGTGATATATTGTTAGTTTGAATAGTTTTAAGTCCGTAATTGCTTGGATTGTTCAAACACAAGAACACTTGGTGTAAAAACTAAGGAAATTGCATGATCTAGCGATATCTCCATGCGTTTGGGTAGCTAGAATTAGATCTCTCTATTTCTTAATGCAATTGACAGTTATTTTGATGCCTAAGGCCCAAGGACGTTCCTTGGCAACTTGTTGATTAGTGATTGGTTAGAGGACATTCCCTAATTAATTTATTCTTAAGGAGAGACATGATGGTGAGAAGCGTCTTTCATCTCCATAACTAATTTATTGAATCAAACAAAGGAACCTAAGTATCAATGATCAATCCCAACAACTGAAGTGGATCCAATTCTTCAACTAGATCTTTTCTCATATTTGAATCCCTTTATTTTATTGTTTGCTTTACTTTATTGCTTTCGGTAGTAGTTTAATTGAATCAATCTCAAAACCCCATTTTACTTTTATTGTCAGTTTATTTTGCTTTCAGTTTATTCGCTTTCAGTTTATTTTCTTAGTCTTGATAAGGAAGATAGGTAAGTTATCAATTCTCTGTGGATTCGATCCTTTCACCACTATCTACAGTTGTAAGATTGTTGATAACCAGAAAGGTTATTTTTGATCGGTTTCGACAACCGCAAGTCATCTCCCATATGTTTAGTTCTCGCATAAAAGATTATATTTGCCTCAATATTATCACACCATAAATCCAATAATTAGATGGCATAAAATCAATGTCAAGAAGTAAAATTTGTGGTCATGTTGCTTCAATGGTAGCCAAACCAATCACCCTATATTTAACCGTAATGGAAGAATTAGCTATTGTGTTCTATTTACACCAACTTTGGCCTAAGATAAGTTGTATGAGTGGATATTAACATGTCATGATTTATGTTTAGCCAATTTGCATTAGTATATATACTAATTATTAGGGGTAAAGTGAGAGAGAAATAAACCATAGTCTTTTCTAGACTGTAAACAATGGAGAATCCATTTCATTTTAATCCATTTACAATATATTAGGTCATATTAAGGAAACATATTGAAGACCATCAATGAAAATTTAGCACAACTAAGGCTTAGTATAAGAGCATTATTTAGAAGACTTAGTTTGACATTTTAGCAAGTAGACACAAGTGCTAACAATAGTGAAACGTCTCTTTGAACTCAGTCTAGTCTTTGATGAAAGACCTTTACTACAACATGAACTCTATAATAATCGGTGGAACCATTAGCTTTTTGTTTAGTGCAATATACACATTTGAAACCTTCCACATTGTAAGCATGTTATTATGGAACTAGTTCCCATGTTCTTATCTTAAAAAGTGTCAATATTTTTTTCACTATCTTTCTCTAATTTTAGTTAAGTGAGGATTTTGTGTAACACGTTAGTACCATAGGAATTTCAGTGATGGTGGTATTAACACCCCTTGCCTGTCATCTCATAACTTATGTTGAAGATATCACATTTCTATAATTTATACTTGCATTTACATAGATTAATTCTCAAGTACATAATAATTTTAAATTTTTTTTATATAGTTATATGTATGCTTATGAGCTGAAAAAAGGGGTAAGATTTTCCCTTTAGATTGATTATAAACAACATGTGATTAGTAACTGCACCTTAACACATCTTTGTACAATTTCATCATCTCCCTCAAAAGTTTATGTTTCACGAGCTCAACGTGCTAAATATCCAATCACATATGCTGGTTACACCCATTATAAGATCAAATAATAAATTTGCAAAGTAATTCAACATAAATGTTACATTCGCATGGAACTATATATAATTCAAATCACAATTAGATATTTGATTATTTATATAATTTGTCGGTTTCAAATCCTTACGCCCTCTATATAAAAATCGATATTCTATGTATGTTTACAACCTGAAAGGAATATTTGTGCAAATGTCAATAAAGAAAATTATAAAATAACTTGACTCTAGATAAAAGTTCATTTATCTACCGAAAGAAATTTAAAGGAAATTCTTAGACAAATCGTTACACTTCTATTGCAAAAAGGAATGCCCTTTTATATTACATACAAGTAGGTTAATTTACTAATTAAAATAAAATATAAAGTGAAGCAATATTTTATAAACTTACCACAAGAATTTAATGGAATCATAAAGTGAAAATAAAATGATGAGAAAATATCAAAACACCCATGAAAGAAAATTTTCAATTTACATTCATGGAATTCTAGTTTAAGAACTCCTATAATAATGAATTTTCTGTCCCTTTTTTATCGGTATTTCTATGATTTAAAATAATAATAAAATTTATTATTTCACAATAACTAGTATTAAACTTGTAATCATAACACTTATTTATTTAAGTGGAAACTTTTTTCATAACCTTTTTAATCAATAGAAACATGTTAAGTACACCCTAATATTATTAGAGCAATAATTCTATGCACGAAATATGTCAAATGGTAGAATAAGATTACATATCTATTGGGCTTGTAGCCAATACAATAAGGTCCGAAGATTAAGTGTATAGACGTTTAAACCAATTGATATAACATATTTTAGTCCATATTATCATGATCTTATTGATGTTTATTTATACCTTTTCTACCTAATTTTGTGGTTTTAATCATGTTTTGCAGATATTAGGTGTAAAGAGACAATCTGGAGAAAATGCTCTTAAAACTGTCAAAAAGTGCCAAATATGGAAAGTGCCAAAAAAGAAAAGTTTTCAAATATGGAAAGTGCTAAATAAGGAAAGTTTTCTGATAAGGAAAGTGCCAGAAAAGGAAAGCGCAATCAACAGATTCTTTGAAATTCAAATTGCAGATTCTTCTTTCCTTATTCAGAAGGTGAAGCCAATTATGGAAAGTGTCAAATAAGGAAAGTTTTCAGAAAAAGAAAGTCCTCAAATAAGGGAAGTGCAGAAGCAAAAGCAAATAAGGAAAGCTCAGTTAGAAGATTATTTGAAATTCAAATCGCAGATCTTTCTTTCCTCATTCAAAGATATGCACATACTGCAGCAGTCAAATCTTCCGGTTTAGGCAGCAAGATTTCAAGGAGATGCACTTGCCTCTTCTTCATTCAGCATTCAAAAGTCAAACGAAGGCTCCACCTAAAAAGGAAAGACTGGACAGATTTCTTTCCACTTCTGCACATTAATGACTGCGATCCACTTCCTCTTCTGCAATCCGCGCGCATCCTTCCTCTTCTGAAGCCTGATTCGCGCGCCTCTTTCCTTCCGGAGAATTTGGAACGCGATTCTTTCCTTTTCAGCACTTTGGGCAGCCTCTTCACTAATTAGGAAGCAAGTATGACCTAGGGCAGCACTTTCAACTATAAAAAGACACATAAGGAGCCTCCACACAACCTTTAAGCCTCCCTTGGGAGGCACCTGCGAAATTCACATCTCTTCTTCTACCTTTCTTCTTTTCTTTTATTTTTGGTTTTTGTTTCAGTCATGAGAGGCTGAAATCTTTTATTCTAGTTGAAGATTAGGTGATACTTTAGTTGTTTTATGGATTGGGAGACTTGATCAAACATTGTTTAACTTTTGGTTGTTCAATATTTATGCAATTTCATGCCTGATTTCAATATTGCTTTGTTATTTAGATCTACGTTGATTCTTGATTGCAAAGTAATAATATGTTAGTTTGGATGATTTAAGTCCGTAATTGCTTGGATTATTCAAACATAAGAACACTTGGTGTAAAAACTAAGGAAATTGTATGATCTAATGACATCTCATGCGTTTGAGTAGTTAGGATTGGATCTCTCTATCTCTTCATGCAATTAACAATTGTTTTGATGCCTAAGGCCCAAGGATGTTCCTTGGCAATTTGTTAATTAGTAATTAATTAGAGGATGCTCCCTAATTGGTTTAATCATAAGGAGAGACATAGTGGTGAGAAGCGTCTTCCATCTCCATAACTAATCTATTGAATCAATCAAAAGAAACTAAGTGTCAATGATCAATCCCAACAACTGAAGTGGATCCAATTCTTCAATTAGAGCTTTCTTATTATTTATTTCTCTTTTATTTTATTATTCACTTATTTTATTGCTTTCAGTAGTTGTTTAATTGAATCAATCTCAAAACTCCTCATTTTACTTTCAGTTTAATTTTGGTTTCAGATTTATCTCGTTTCAGTTTTATCTCGTTTCAGTTATTTTTGCTTTCAGTTTTATCTTGTTTCAGTTTTATCTCGTTTCAGTTATTTTTTCTCGTTTCAGTTATTTTTGCTTTCAATTTTATTTATTTCTCTTTCAGTTATATTTGCTTTCAGTTTATTTCTCTTTCAGTTTTATTTTTGTTTCTGTTTATTTTTGTTTCAGTTAATTCTCTTGGTCTTGATAAGAAAAATAGGTAAGTATTCAATTCTCTGTGGATTCGATCCTTTCACCACTATCTGCAGTTGTAAATTGTTGATAACCAGAAAGGTTATTTTTGACCGGCTTTGACAACCGCGAGTTAAAAATTGGTGCTGTTGCCAGGGAATTGATTTCACTAATTTATTTTTCTTTCATGACCAGATCTGCCACCCTTAACAATGCTACTGAACAATTACCTTCTGCACCTACTGTCAAGACTGCTGTTCCAAGAAACAAAACCAGCAACATACACTGCTGAAACAGAACCAGCAACATACACTGCTAAAACAGAACCAGCAACTGAGGAAATAGCACAAATTGTTGCTGCGTTTACCCAAATAGCCGCTGAGATGGCTGAATTTCATGTGAAACCTGCTGCCCCTATTCAAAGACCAGCTGGACCTGCTGTATATGCTGATATTGAACCAGAAAATCCAGCCATGAGGGCACCAATACCAAGAGAAAGAACACTGAGAGAGTTGGCAGCCCCTGTGGATGATCAAGTACTATGGTGCATCACTTACCCACCTTTGACAGCCCCTTTTGAGCTCAAAACAGGTTTGATACATCTACTACCTAAATTTAGAGGTTTGGAGCATGAAAATCCATATAAGCACTTGAAAGAATTTCATATTGTTTGTTCATCCATAAGACCACAAGGTATATCTGAAGAGCATGTTAAATTGAGAGCATTCCCATTCTCACTTGATGATTATGCCAAAGATTGGTTATTTTACTTGCCACCTTGATCAATCACTTCTTGGGAAGGTATGGTAAGAGCTTTTCTGAATAAATTTTTTTCAACTTCTAAAATAATAGGCATAAGAAGAGAGATTAGTTGCATTAAGCAAAAAGAAACTGAAGATTTGTATGATTACTGGGAAAGATTTAATAGATTGTGCACAAGTTGTCCTCAACATGACATTTCAGAAAGATCACTCATAGAATTCTTCTATGGAGGTTTGCTACCATCCGAAAGGAAATTCATTGATGTAGCATGTAGAGGTTCAATTGAAGATAGCACACCTCAAGCAATCAGAAAGTTGATTTCATCACTTGCAGCCTCATCCAGGCAATATGGAGATGAAAGGCAGCCGCAAAGTGGAGTCAATAAGGTAAGTACATCTGATCTTCCTTTTCAAATTTCTGAACTGACATCTTTTATGAAAGATTTTTCCATAGGACTAGTTCAACAAGTTCAAGCATCCCAGCCACCAAGGCCATGTAGGATATGTGCATATGTGGGACACCCAACCGATCAATGTCCTACACTTTATGAGTATAACCAACCAGTGCAAGCATTTGGAGGATTCAATAGCCAGCCTAGACATGATCCATACTATAACACATACAATCCAGGCTGGAGAGACTATCCAGACTTCAGTTATGAAGAGGCTAACAACTACCAAGATTATCAAGGATATCAAGACCAACCAGCACCTCCAAGTTCCATCCAACACCTTGAAAAGATGATGGAAACAATGATAAGTTCCATGCAAAGCATGCAACAGGACATAGGACAATTGGCCACCTCAATGAAAGCAAACATGTCAAGAAGAGAGCAAGAGCTTCAAGATGTCGAGGATGATGATGAAAGTTGGCAAGTACATGAACAAGCTGCTGAATAAACACAACCAGAAAACTGTTTCTCCAAACAAACTGATCAAACAGAACCTGTTGATAGTTTAGATATCATTGATTGTTTGAGTAAAGATGTTTTTTTATGTAAATTAAGATGATATACTAAATGATGATCTTTGCAGGAAAGAGAGTCAGAAAGAGCCAGAATTGAAAGAAACTGACTGTTGCATCCAACAGGTGGATTGCAGCCATGCACAGAATGAACAGAAGCAGATCGCACCACTTCAGCTTGGTGCGCAGATCAACCTTGCACAGACAGAGAGCATTCTAGGCACGCCTCTTCAGCTTGAACCGCAGGACAGTCATCCCTTTCAGGTAAGTCTTGTGCAGAAGGTGGCAACTAAAACCAATTCAGCCATAGATCCAACGCAAACAACCCATGCTCACAAGGAACAAATGGTATTCCAAGCACCTAAACCAAAGGACCATGCAGATCAATGCATTCCCAAACCTCCGGATAAGGTAGAGTTTGTTTTGCCTGAATTCAGTACTAAATTGCAGCTAGCTATAGAGAAGCATGAATTGGAGTTCAAAGTGCTTCCCAATCATCTAAAAAATGCAAACATAAGGGTTAGAGGCACACCTGATCTGAAACAGGAGAAACTAATCATGTTGCTTCATGAGTACATGAAAAAAATAGGATGGGCTATGACCAAATCAAAAGGAGTGCTACACTTTCTACTCAATTCAGTTGGGACTCTTTTCCCTTCCCCAATTACTTGAGCCTTGATCAAGTGGATCGCACCATGCACACCACACCCAGGGGAGTACTCAGTTTCTTTTGCATTTTAATATTTCCTATACATTGAGGACAATGCATGATTTAGGTGTGGGGGTGCATATTTCTGAATTTTTAATTTTTGCTTTGATTTTCAGTTTGAATTTTTATTTTCATTTTCAGTGTATTTTTTTTTCAATTTTTCGTTTTGTTTTCAATAACACACACAACCACAGTCTTCTTCCTTTTTGTGTTTCGATTTGCTTCACTCAAACTGATAGACTATGTTGATGAGCTTTTCTTTCCATGACCCCATTAATGTGATGACTCTTTAAACTTATGTTGAATCAATTGCAGTGAGTTATATTCATGTTTGAGAATTGCATTTTGAATTGAATCTTTGAGTTTGCCATAGTGAAAAATATATTGATGACACTCATTAGAGAGAATAAATTGAAAATTGTGTGAATGAACTTAACAGGACTTGATTTAGCAATTGGTGTTGATTTGCCTAAATCATTGAGAGAAAGAAATTCACAAAGGCTTAGACTTCAAAAGCACAAATTGAAAACTGTTCCAATGATCAAAAGACTATGAACAGAGCTAGTAGCCACTTGGACAGGTGACCAACTGAGTAACTGGGGGGTGGGTATCACAAATATGTACCTTCACGTCAAAAGGTTGGTGACTTGTTCAAGCAAAATTAAAAGTGCAAAAAGCTGAATAAAGTACTTCAAGATAAGAGCAAGTCACTCTGAAAGCTAGAAAAAGTCTTATCTGAACAAATAATATATGCATGTATGATCTCTCTTGAGTAAAATAAATCCTAGCCATGGTAAGCAAAGGGAAACAAGGAAAGAAGGTGAGTAATCTTCACGCATATATTTTTCACTGCAATGATTCAAAATAGGGGTCTAGAGTAAGAGCTTAAGTGGAAATAAGGATTAGAGTAAGAAAGCTTGTTTAACTATGTTTATTTGCTTGAGGACAAGCAAAAGGCAAGGTGTGGGGGTATTTGATATAGCATGTTTTAGTCCATATTATCATGATCTTATTGATGTTTATTTATACCTTTTCTATCTAATTTTGTGGTTTTAATCATGTTTTGCAGATATTAGGTGTAAAGAGACAATCTGGAGAAAATGCTCTTAAAACTGTAAAAAAGTGCCAAATATGGAAAGTGCCAAAAAAGAAAAGTTTTCAAATATGGAAAGTGCTAAATAAGGAAAGTTTTCTGATAAGGAAAGTGCCAGAAAAGGAAAGCGCAATCAACAGATTCTTTGAAATTCAAATTGCAGATTCTTCTTTCCTTATTCAGAAGGTGAAGCCAATTATGGAAAGTGTCAAATAAGAAAAGTTTTCAAAAAAAGAAAGTCCTCAAATAAGGGAAGTGCAGAAGCAAAAGCAAATAAGGAAAACTCAGTCAGAAGATTATTTGAAATTCAAATCGCAGATCTTTCTTTCCTCATTCAAAGATATGCACATACTGCAGCAGTCAAATCTTCCTATTTAGGCAGCAAGATTTCAAGGAGATGCACTTGCCTCTTCTTCATTCAGCATTCAAAATTCAAACGAAGGCTCCACCTAAAAAGGAAAGACTGGACAAATTTCTTTCCACTTCTGCACATTAATGACTGCGATCCACTTCCTCTTCTGCAATCCGCGCGCATCCTTCCTGTAACGACCCGGAAACCGGACCGCTACCGGCGCTAGGGTCTAAATCGACTTAAGGCCACCAGGACCCGTAGCAAGCCTAACATACATCCTGTGAACCTGTTTAATCCCATACATGATCAACAACATACATAAAAATTTTAAACTTTTTCTTTTTCATCCATCAACCAAACTCAACCTGTGCATGCACCATACATAATCATGAACATTAACCCACCTTGGAGTCCTCCTCAATGCTCCAATGGGGTGACATAACATGCATCAAGTTTGGTTAAACATAACTTTTAATAAAAGATCATGTACTCATGAAGGGATTACAACATACTATGGTCAAGCACCACTCTATCCTTAAGAACATCATTACATTACATCATATTCATGTCCACTTCTAACTAATACAATAACATAACTCTACTCCTGCTGACTTCCTGGTCTACCCTGTACCTGCAAACCTGGGGGTCAAGGGAGAGGGGTGAGCTATAAAGCCCAGTGAGCAGAATAATAAAAACATTATATTAACATTTCATGCTTTCATGGAATGCATCACATCACAAACATATCACATCAAGGATGAACTTGTCACCAGTAGCCTTCTACATATCCAATAGTGCCAGAACGTAGAATGGGTCCTGGTCTTTCTCTTACATAGCATAACATAACATTCCAATGTGCCAGAACGTAGAATGGGTCCTGGTCTTTCTCTTACATAGTGCCAGTGAACGTAGAATGGGTCCCATTGGTCTTTCATTCCATATCGTACATATCATATTGTCACATCATAGGTCGAGGGCTATGGATCATTCAACATTCATCCACATCAACAACAAAATATGCAATGCAACATATTCGTGAATTCTAATGCAAACAACCTAGTATATTTCATGGCATTAATGATGCGTGAATCATGCTAAAATGTCCATTATTTGCTTTAAAACGTAATGAGTTATTCCACTCACCTCTGGATAGCTCTGACCAGACACTGGAGCAGCTGAAACACTGCTGGGGTCCTCGGTTCCTCGGGTCCGAACCTACACAGGTGGACTCAAATGAGGGACCAAACATACATGAACATAACTCTAAACTACTCCCCAAAAACCCCCTAGAACATCATGAAATAGTCATAGAAAAACATGCAAAGGAGGGCTAGACAGGGCACTTTCGGCGGCAGGTTCGGCGGCCGAAAGTCCCTCCAGAGCCGAAAGTCAGGCAGGTTCGGCGGCACCTTCGGCGGCCGAAACTCCCAGACAGAGACGAAACTCATGCATGTTCGGCGGCACTTTCGGTGGCCGAAACTGCCCTCCAGAGACGAAAGTCCTCTTTCGGGGGCAGGCTTCGGCAACCGAAGGCTGCCTCCACAAGCGGGTTCGGCGGCCGAACCTGAGTTTCTCCAAAGTGGCAGAAACTCAGCTCCAACATGCACAAACGCCTCCCAAACCTTTTCAAACATGCATAAACCTATTCTACAACACTCCCAATCATACACAATCAAGCATACAAGTTCATAGGGGTCTCAAACTAGCCTAAACCCCAACTACAACACATCAAACATACCCACATTGCTCATAAACACACATTAAACCCATAAACTCAAAACAACCTAAACATGCATTTCTGCTCCATAAACTTGCATAAAACTTGTTTAAAACACATCATAAGCTAGAGATCGACTCTTACCTCTTGAAGATCGAGAGTAGAGGCGATCTAACTTGGAGTTGGGAGAGATTTAGCTCCTTGGGTCTCCAAGCTCAAAAACTTGTTCTTTTGCTCAAATACCTTCAAATCAACATAAAACTTGTTAAAACATGAAAGATCGGAAGGAAAAGCATTGCAAACAACCTTAGGAGAGCATGAACTCACCGTGGCCGAAGATGGGGAGAAAACCTCGCCCTTTCGGCCATGGAGCTCTTATATAGGGGCTACCAGACTACCTTTCGGCAGCCGAACGTGCCCCCACATCTCATGCATGTTCGGCGGCCGAACATGAGGTTCGGCGGCCAAACCTTTGAAATTTTCGGAAGCCTAACTTGCCCTCCAAAACCATCCAATGTTCGGCGGCCGAACCTGGAAATGTCTTCTTGGTCTTTTTCATACAAAACTCAAAATCCTTTTTACTTAAAACCATTAAAATACATGAAAATATTTTATGAAAACATGCTTTTTACCCTTCTAGAGGTTTCCGACATCCAAATTCCACCGGAAGGTAGGAATTTCGATACCGGAGTCTAGCCGGGTATTATACTTCCCCTTCTGAAGCTTGATCCGCGCGTGTAACGCCCCGGAAATCCGGACCGCTACCGGCGCTAGGATCCGGGTCGACTTAAGGCCGCCGGGACCCGTAGCAAGCCTAACATAACCTGTAAACATGTTTAATCCCATACATGATCAACCATAAACATAAAAAGATAAAACTTTTCTCCATACATACTGTCATCAACTAACTCAACCTGTGCATACTCTGTACATATACATAACATAGTCCCTCTGTGGGATCTCATCAAGCCTCAAAGGCAAAACATCATGTGTTGAGTTAGTTTTCATAAACATCATAACATAAGATCATGTACATACAAAAGGGATTAACAATATATTATGGTCAAGCACAACTCTATCCTCAATAACCTCATTACATAACATCCTGAATATTTTTACATTTCATCATAATACATTTGTCATGTCCACAAACTAACTATTACATACATATGACTTTTTCTCTTCTTGCCTTCTCTATCTAACCCGTACCTGTAAACCTGGGGGTTAGGGGAGAGGGGTGAGCTACAGAGCCCAGTGAGTAGAACTGTAAAAGAAAATATTTAAAACATGCTATCATGAAATGCGTCACTGCACAAATAAATCACACCACAGATGGACTGATTCAAAAATCCCTCAACTCCATGCCCGGCCCTATTATGGGCACCACAGGACTTCGTATTGCCCGGCCCTATTATGGGCACCACAGGACTTCGTACTCGGAGTTATTGCCCGGTCCTATTATGGGCACCACAGGTCTTCGTATTGCCCGACCCTATTATGGGCACCACAGGACTTCGTATATAGAAGGCTAATGAATCATCCTAATGTCCATCCACTATCATCTATCACAACAATACAATGCGGCATAGTCGTGAATTCTAATGCAAACAACCTATAATATGATCATGATGCATGAAGCATGATAAAAGCATTTCATTTCTTAAATTTAAAAGGTTAAGTTTAGTTCCACTCACCTTTGGCTGACTCTGACCAACTCTGTAGCAGCTGGCTCACTACTGGGGTCCTTGGTTCCTCGGGTCCGAACCTACACAGGTGGACTCCAATGAGGGACCAAACATACATAAACATTACTCTAATATATTCCCCAAAACCCCCCTAAAACATCCTGAAAATATCACATAGAGGTATGCATGAAGTGGCTGAACAGGGCACTTTCGGCGGCACCTTCGGCGGCCGAAAGTCCTGGACAGAGACGAAACTCAGGTAGGTTCGGCGGCACCTTCGGCGGCCGAAGGTCCCAGACAGAGACGAAAGTCTCTTTTCGGGGGCACCTTCGGCAGCCGAATGCTGCCTCCACAAGAGGGGTTCGGCGGCCGAAACTTCCTTCGGCTGCCGAACCTGGTTTCTGCCAAACGGGCAGAAACTTGGTTCACATGAACCTCCTGCCTCCCAAATCCACAAATCAAGCATATACTCCAACCAAAACATGCATACAAGTTCCTAGGGGCCTCAAACATGCATATACCCCCTCTACAACACTTCAATCACACACAATCAAGCTACATTGTTCAAAAAGTCATCAAAAACCCATAGGTTCAACATATACCCTAACATGCATTCTACCCCTTAAAACTTCATAAAACTTGTTTAAATCATACATTGAGCTTAAGATCGGCTCTTACCTCTTGAAGATCGAGGGTTGAGGAGATCTAAACTCGGAGATGGGAGAAGTTCCAACTTTTGGTCTCCAAGCTTCAAAACTCGTTCTAAGCTCAAAGATCTTCAAAACCAAAGTTATAAACTTGTAAAAATCATGGAAAAAGGAAGGAAAAACTCAAGATTGAGCAAAGATGGTGGAGAGCTCACCTTGGCCGAAATGGGGAGAAAAACTCGCCCGTTTTCTGCTAAGGGACCCTTTTATAGTGGCTGGCCAGGCCACGTTCGGGGGCCGAATGTGCCTCCGTATCCATGCAATGTTCGACGGCCGAACATGAGGTTCGGTGGCCGAACCTGCACTTTCCTCACTCAGGCTTTCGGGGGCCTAACGTGCCTCCAAAACGCATGCATGTTCGGCGGCCGAACTTGACTTTCGGCGGCCGAACCTGGGTTTTCCTCCAAAGACTTTTCATGCAAAAACTCATTTAGTTTCATACTTTAAAACCATTAAAAACATGAAAACATTTTTATAAAACATGATTCTACCCTTTTAGAGGTCTCCGACATCCGAGATTCCACCGGACGGTAGGAATTCCGGTACCGGAGTCTAGCCGGGTATTACATTCTCCCCCCCTTAAGAACATTCGTCCCCGAATGTTCCTCACTAGCACACATAGCATGGCAAGGAACATAACACATATACAAGGCACATAAACACATAGGGATCTAACCTTAAAAGAGATGAGGGTACTGTTGGAGCATAGACTCCCGTGTCTCCCAAGTGCATTCCTCTAAATTGTGGTGGTTCCACAGGACTTTCACCATCGGGATTTCCTTGTTTCTTAACTTTCTGATCTGGGTGTCTATGATCCGCACTGGCTGTTCAACATAGGTGAGATCCTCTTGGACCTCCACATCAGGCTCACTAAGAACCTTGCTCGGATCTGACACAAACTTCCTCAACATTGAAACATGGAAAACCGGATGGATTCTTTCCATCGAAGCAGGTAAATCCAGCTTGTACGACACATTCCCAATCTTTTGCAAGATTTCAAAGGGTCCGATGTATCGTGGGGCTAGTTTACCTTTCTTCCCAAAGCGAACCACTCCCTTCATTGGAGACACCTTGAGCAATACCAGATCCCCCTCCTGAAACTCTAACTGTCTTCTACGGACGTCTGCATAGCTCTTCTGTCTGCTAGTAGCAGTCTTGATTCTCTCTCTGATTATGGGTACCACCCTGCTGGTAATCTCTACTAGTTCAGGCCCTGCCAAGGCCTTTTCTCCAACTTCCTCCCAGCAAACAGGTGACCTGCACTTCCTCCCATATAAAGCTTCATATGGAGCCATCCCGATGCTAGCATGATGGCTGTTGTTGTAGGCAAACTCCACCAAAGGTAGATGCTGCCTCCAAGAACCGCCAAAGTCCAGCACACACATTCTGAGCATATCTTCGATGGTCTGGATGGTCCTTTCTGACTGTCCATCAGTCTGGGGGTGGAAGGCAGTACTGAAATCCAACCTAGTACCCATGGCATTCTGCAGACTCCGCCAAAACCTGGAGGTGAACTGGGGCCCTCTATCTGACACTATAGAAACAGGAACCCCATGCAGCCTGACGATCTCATCCACATATACCTGCGCCAACTTGTCCACAGAGTAGCCACTCCTGACAGGAATGAAGTGAGCAGATTTGGTGAGTCTGTCCACAATCACCCATATGGAGTCCACTCTGTTGGACGCCGCCGGTAACCCCACTACGAAATCCATAGCTATATTCTCCCATTTCCACTCTGGAATAGGTAGCGGGTTAAGCATTCCAGCCGGCTTCTGATGTTCCAGCTTCACCCTCTGACATACTTCGCAGGCGGACACAAACTGTGCCACTTCTTTCTTCATCGCTGGCCACCAATAAACTTTCTTCAAATCTTGATACATCTTGGTGGCTCCGGGGTGAATGCTGTATCTTGCATTATGAGCCTCTCTCATAATGTCTCCTTTTAGCCCAATGTCATCTGGTACACATATTCTGCTCCCATAGCGGAGGATCCCCTCGCTGTCGAATCTGAACTCACTATCATTGCCCGACTGAACAGTCCTGGTAATTTTTACTAACTCCGGGTCCTCATGCTGTTTCTGAGCCACCTGCTCCAGAAACACGGGTGCCACTCTCATCTGGGCTACCAAGGCACCTGTACCAGACAACTCCATCTGTAGACCTTCCTCAATAAGCTTGTAGAACTCCTTCACCACTGGTCTCCTCTCTGCCGCGATGTGGGATAGACTACCGAGTGATTTCTGGCTTAAGGCGTCTGCCACAACATTCGCCTTACCCGGATGGTACTGAATCCTGCAATCATAGTCACTCAGCAGTTCTACCCACCTCCTCTGCCTCAGATTCAGATCCCTCTGACTCAAGATGTACTGCAGGCTCTTATGATCTGTAAAGATCTCACATTTTACCCCATAGAGGTAGTGCCTCCACATCTTGAGTGCAAAGATTACTGCTGCCATCTCAAGGTCATGTGTGGGGTAATTCAACTCATGCTTCTTCAGCTGCCTAGAAGCATAAGCGATCACCCTCTCATTCTGCATCAGTACACAACCCAATCCCACACGGGACGCATCACAAAAGACTGTAAAGTCCTCATCACTAGATGACAGAGCTAACACTGGTGCTGAAGTCAACCTCTTCTTAAGCTCTTTAAAACTCTCTTCGCACTGGTCGGTCCACAGAAACTTCTGATTCTTCCTGGTCAGTCTGGTCAGAGGAGCTGCTATTTTCGAGAAGTCCTGAATGAACCTCCTGTAGTAACCTGCCAAACCCAAGAAACTTCTAATCTCTGTCACTGAAGTGGGTCTAGGCCAGTTAGCTACAGTTTCTGTCTTCTTGGGATCTACCTCAATACCATTCTCTGATACTACATGCCCCAAGAACGAAATGCTCCTCAGCCAGAACTCACATTTAGAGAACTTGGCATACAAGCCATGTTCCCTCAAAGTCTGCAAGACCAACCGCAGATGATGGGCATGCTCCTCTGCATTCCTGGAATACACCAAGATATCATCTATGAAGACAATAACGAAGTGATCCAGGTACTGGCTAAACACTCTGTTCATGAGATCCATGAATGCTGCAGGGGCGTTGGTTAACCCGAACGGCATTACAAGGAACTCAAAATGCCCATATCTGGTCCTGAAGGCTGTCTTCGGCACATCCTCATCCCTTATCCTTAGCTGATGGTACCCCGATCTTAGATCTATTTTGGAGAAACAACCCGCTCCGGCTAGCTGGTCGAATAGATCATCGATCCTAGGCAATGGGTACCTATTCTTGGTAGTGACTTTGTTCAACTGCCTGTAGTCGATACAAAGTCTAAGGGATCCATCCTTCTTTCTCACGAACAAGACTGGAGCACCCCAAGGCGAGGTACTCTGTCGGATGAAACCCTTTTCTACCAGCTCTTGCAATTGCTCTTTCAACTCCTTTAACTCGGCTGGAGCCATCCTGTAGGGAGGGATAGAGATCGGTCTAGTTCCAGGCACCAACTCTATCTCGAACTCTATCTCCCTAGCAGGTGGTAAACCTGGAAGCTCATCAGGAAAGACATCCTGAAACTCTCTGACAACTGGCACCGAGGCCGGCTCCCTGACCTGACTGTCTAGCTCTCTCACATGAGCTAAGTACCCCTGACATCCCTTCCTAAGCAACCTATGAGCCTGAAGAGCTGATATCAGACCTCTAGGTGTGCCCCTCTTGTCTCCTCTGAAGACTACCTCTGACCCGTTCTGATCTCTGAACCTGACTACCTTGTCCCTGCAGTCCAAGGTAGCACCATGGGTAGATAGCCAATCCATCCCTAGAATGACGTCAAAGTCTGTCAAATCTAGAACCACAAGGTCGGCGGAGAGGCATCTTCCCTCAATAAAAACTGGACTGTACTGGCAGACTGACACTGCCACCGACGGGTCACACTTGGGTCCACTGACCCATAGGGGACACTCTAACCCAGAGACTATCAGACCCAACCTCTCAACGGCTCTCGGAGCAATAAATGAATGAGATGCACCCGGGTCCATTAATGCATACACATCAGAACACCCAATGACGAGATTACCTGACACCACGGTGTTGGATGTGTTAGCCTCCTGCTGTGTCATGGTGAAGATCCTGGCTGGAGCTGATGGACCTTCACCTCGGGAACCAGAAGAAGAGGCTGCCCCTCTCCCTCTACCTCTGCCACTGCCCTGAGTTGTGGCTGGAACTGCTGGCTGTGCCACACTACCAGAAGCTGTCTGCTGGGGCTGGCCCATAAAAGGCGCTCTAGGACAATCCCGAGCTATGTGTCCCTCCTGTCCACATCTGAAACATGCATTAGTCCCAGCTCGACACACTCCCCTGTGCGGTCTTCCACATCTCTGGCATTCTGTACCATCTGAGCCTGAGCTCGAGCCACCGCCGAATCCCAGACCGGATTTCAACTTGTTCCAAAACTTATTCTTCTTCGGCTTCTTGGTGGTGCTATCCCACCTCTTCTTACCTGAGCTCTGAGAAGAGAACCCTGGTCCTCCTCTGCTTGGGGTCTTAACCCCTGAAGATTGGGTCACTGACTGCTTCACTGACCCTTCAACTATAGCACTTGCCTCCATTCTTCGAGCCATATCCACCACAGTGTGGAAACTTTCTCTCTCAGCTGACTGAACCAACGAGGAGTACCTGGAATGCAGCTTCATAACATATTTCTTGGCTTTCTTCGTATCTGAATCTAGAGCTTGCCCTGAAAAAGGCAATAGCTCCAAGAATTTATCCGTGAACTCCTCTACACTCATGTGCTCTGACTGCCTCAGTTGCTCAAACTCAATCATTTTCAGTTCTCTAGAACTGTCTGGAAAAGCCCATCCAGCGAACTCATTCGCAAATTCTTCCCACGTCATACCGTCTAGTCTCGGGTCCACATAACACTTGAACCATTCCCGTGCCTTCTTGCACTTTAAAGTGAACCCTGCCATCTGAATGGCCCTGCTGTCACTTGCCCCTAGCTCATCAGTTATTGTCTTCACTACTCTCAGATACTCAAAGGGGTCATCCCCTGACTTGTATTTGGGAGCATCTAGCTTGAGGTAATCTGTCATCTTTACCTTGCTCCCATCGACTGAGCTAGGTCTAGGAGGTTGAGTAACTGGGGCTGCTGGTTCTGTAGGTGGTGGAGGTGGAGGTGCAGCATTCCCCGAGGCGGGGTTTGCCGGGTTTGGATAGAAGGGTGAGGGTGGATAAGCTGGGTACTGTGTATAGGGTGGATAGAAAGGTGGATAAGGCATGTAGGTAGGGTAGGGGTTAAAGCTGGAGTAATCCGATGTACCTCCCATCGGATATCCTGAACCCTGTGGGAAGGGTGGATAATGGGGTGGAAAACCATACCCCGAGGCCTGAACGCCTCCCTGTGACTCCCCTGTCCCTTCTTCCTGCATGCTCACATCCAGGTTCCCATCCCTCCTCTGATCCTCTTCCATAACCTCCCTCACATCTGAAGAACTTCCTCCTCTATCAGTCCCCCTTCTGCTAGCATCAAAAGACCTTCTAGGGTCCCTTGACACTCTCTCTCTGTTGGCTCTACAAGACATTGCCCTAGGCAATGTAGGAGGACGGGCGCTCGTGCCCTCATCCTCAGGTGGCACTCCAGTCAATCGCGCAGATCGACGAGTTCCTCTCATCCTATTCTCTGAAAAACAGTACACATCAAGCAAGCATTAGCATCATATGGTTCATGTGGGCACACATGAACCCTCATCACATACATCAAATAGCATAGCATATCATCAATGCACATGTACAAAATCATGGCATTTCACATCATCATACAAGACAGGACTCAACATCCTATCCTAGTGGACATGACCTTCCTATTGTGCTTGACCTTCTAGAACATCTATGAGCCCGACACTCTAGGTCCGACCATGTGAACCTAGGGCTCTGATACCATTCTGTAACGCCCCGAAAATCCGGACCGCTACCGGCGCTAGGATCCGGGTCGACTTAAGGCCGCCGGGACCCGTAGCAAGCCTAACATAACCTGTAAACATGTTTAATCCCATACATGATCAACCATAAACATAAAAAGATAAAACTTTTCTCCATACATACTGTCATCAACTAACTCAACCTGTGCATACTCTGTACATATACATAACATAGTCCCTCTGTGGGATCTCATCAAGCCTCAAAGGCAAAACATCATGTGTTGAGTTAGTTTTCATAAACATCATAACATAAGATCATGTACATACAAAAGGGATTAACAATATATTATGGTCAAGCACAACTCTATCCTCAATAACCTCATTACATAACATCCTGAATATTTTTACATTTCATCATAATACATTTGTCATGTCCACAAACTAACTATTACATACATATGACTTTTTCTCTTCTTGCCTTCTCTATCTATCCCGTACCTGCAAACCTGGGGGTTAGGGGAGAGGGGTGAGCTACAGAGCCCAGTGAGTAGAACTGTAAAAGAAAATATTTAAAACATGCTATCATGAAATGCGTCACTGCACAAATAAATCACACCACGGATGGACTGATTCAAAAATCCCTCAACTCCATGCCCGGCCCTATTATGGGCACCACAGGACTTCGTATTGCCCGGCCCTATTATGGGCACCACAGGACTTCGTACTCGGAGTTATTGCCCGGCCCTATTATGGGCACCACAGGTCTTCGTATTGCCCGGCCCTATTATGGGCACCACAGGACTTCGTATATAGAAGGCTAATGAATCATCCTAATGTCCATCCACTATCATCTATCACAACAATACAATGCGGCATAGTCGTGAATTCTAATGCAAACAACCTATAATATGATCATGATGCATGAAGCATGATAAAAGCATTTCATTTCTTAAATTTAAAAGGTTAAGTTTAGTTCCACTCACCTCTGGCTGACTCTGACCAACTCTGTAGCAGCTGGCTCACTGCTGGGGTCCTTGGTTCCTCGGGTCCGAACCTACACAGGTGGACTCCAATGAGGGACCAAACATACATAAACATTACTCTAATATATTCCCCAAAACCCCCCTAAAACATCCTGAAAATATCACATAGAGGTATGCATGAAGTGGCTGAACAGGGCACTTTCGGCGGCACCTTCGGCGGCCGAAAGTCCTGGACAGAGACGAAACTCAGGTAGGTTCGGCGGCACCTTCGGCGGCCGAAGGTCCCAGACAGAGACGAAAGTCTCTTTTCGGGGGCACCTTCGGCAGCCGAATGCTGCCTCCACAAGAGGGGTTCGGCGGCCGAAACTTCCTTCGGCTGCCGAACCTGGTTTCTGCCAAACGGGCAGAAACTTGGTTCACATGAACCTCCTGCCTCCCAAATCCACAAATCAAGCATATACTCCAACCAAAACATGCATACAAGTTCCTAGGGGCCTCAAACATGCATATACCCCCTCTACAACACTTCAATCACACACAATCAAGCTACATTGTTCAAAAAGTCATCAAAAACCCATAGGTTCAACATATACCCTAACATGCATTCTACCCCTTAAAACTTCATAAAACTTGTTTAAATCATACATTGAGCTTAAGATCGGCTCTTACCTCTTGAAGATCGAGGGTTGAGGAGATCTAAACTCGGAGATGGGAGAAGTTCCAACTTTTGGTCTCCAAGCTCCAAAACTCGTTCTAAGCTCAAAGATCTTCAAAACCAAAGTTATAAACTTGTAAAAATCATGGAAAAAGGAAGGAAAAACTCAAGATTGAGCAAAGATGGTGGAGAGCTCACCTTGGCCGAAATGGGGAGAAAAACTCGCCCGTTTTCGGCTAAGGGACCCTTTTATAGTGGCTGGCCAGGCCACGTTCGGGGGCCGAATGTGCCTCCGCATCCATGCAATGTTCGGCGGCCGAACATGAGGTTCGGCGGCCGAACCTGCACTTTCCTCACTCAGGCTTTCGGGGGCCTAACGTGCCTCCAAAACGCATGCATGTTCGGCGGCCGAACTTGACTTTCGGCGGCCGAACCTGGGTTTTCCTCCAAAGACTTTTCATGCAAAAACTCATTTAGTTTCATACTTTAAAACCATTAAAAACATGAAAACATTTTTATAAAACATGATTCTACCCTTTTAGAGGTCTCCGACATCCGAGATTCCACCGGACGGTAGGAATTCCGGTACCGGAGTCTAGCCGGGTATTACAGCGCGCCTCCTTCCTTCCGGAGAATTTGGAACGCGATTCTTTCCTTTTCAGCACTTTGGGCAGCCTCTTCACTAATTAGGAAGCAGGTATGACCTAGGGCAGCACTTTCAACTATAAAAAGACACATAAGGAGCCTCCACACAACCTTTAAGCCTCCCTTGGGAGGCACCTGCGAAATTCACATCTCTTCTTCTACCTTTCTTCTTTTCTTTTATTTTTGGTTTTTGTTTCAGCCATGAAAGGCTGAAATCTTTTATTCTAGTTGAAGATTAGGTGATACTTTAGTTGTTTTATGGATTGGGAGACTTGATCAAACATTGTTTAACTTTTGGTTGTTCAATATTTATGCAATTTCATGCTTGATTTCAATATTGCTTTGTTATTTAGATCTACGTTGATTCTTGATTGCAAAGTAATAATATGTTAGTTTGGATGATTTAAGTCTGTAATTGCTTGGATTATTCAAACATAAGAACACGTGGTGTAAAAACTAAGGAAATTGTATGATCTAACGACATCTCATGCGTTTGAGTAGTTAGGATTGGATCTCTCTATCTCTTCATGCAATTAACAATTGTTTTGATGCCTAAGGCCCAAGGACGTTCCTTGGCAATTTGTTAATTAGTAATTAATTAGAAGACGTTCCCTAATTGGTTTAATCATAAGGAGAGACATGGTGGTGAGAAACGTCTTCCATCTCCATAACTAATCTATTGAATCAATCAAAAGAAACTAAGTGTCAATGATCAATCCCAACAACTGAAGTGGATCCAATTCTTCAATTAGAGCTTTCTTATTATTTATTTTTCTTTTATTTTATTATTCACTTATTTTATTGCTTTCAGTAGTTGTTTAATTGAATCAATCTCAAAACTCCTCATTTTACTTTCAGTTTATTTTTGGTTTCAGATTTATCTCGTTTCAGTTTTATCTTGTTTCAGTTATTTTTGCTTTCAGTTTTATCTTGTTTCAGTTTTATCTCGTTTCAGTTATTTTTGCTTTCAATTTTATTTATTTCTCTTTCAGTTATATTTGCTTTCAGTTATTTCTCTTTCAGTTTTATTTTTGTTTCTGTTTATTTTTGTTTCAGTTAATTCTCTTGGTCTTGATAAGAAAAATAGGTAAGTATTCAATTCTCTGTGGATTCGATCATTTCACCACTATCTGCAGTTATAAATTATTGATAACCAGAAAGGTTATTTTTGACCGGCTTCGACAACCGCGAGTCAAAAATTGGCGCCGTTGCCGGGGAATTGATTTCACTAATTTATTTTTCTTTCATGACCAAATCTGCCACCCTTAACAATGCTACTGAACAATTACCTTTTGCACCTACTGTAAAGACTGCTGTTCCGAGAAACAAAACCAGCAACATACACTGCTGAAACAGATCCAGCAACTGAAGAAATAGCACAAAACGTAGAATGGGTCTTCCTGGACTTCCATACCGTATCATCATCATATCACATCATACCATACGAGGGCTAATGGATCATTCAACGTTCATCCACATCAACAACATAATATGCAATGCAATATATTTGTGAATTCTAATGCAAACAACCTAATATATCTCATGGCATTCATGATGCGTGAATCATGCTAAAACTTTCATTATTTGCTTTGAAACATAAAGAGTCATTCTACTCACCTCAGGCTAGCTCTGAAAAGACACTGAAGCATCTATCTCACTGCTGGGGTCCCTGGTTCCTCGGGTCCGAACCTACACAGGTGGACTCAAACGAGGGACCAAACATACATGAACATGACTCTAAACTACTCCCCAAAAACCCCCTAAAACACCTTAAAACAATCATAGAAAACATGCAAAGGAAGGCTGAACAGGGCACTTTTGGCGGCCGAAAGTCCCTCCAGAGCCGAAACTCAGCCACTTTCGGCGGCACCTTCGGCGGCCGAAAGTGGTTCCAGAGCCGAAGCTCGTGCATGTTCGGCGGCACCTTGGGCGGCCGAAACTCCCCTCCAAAGCCGAAAGTCCAACTTTCGGGGGCAGGGTTCGGCAGCCAAAGGCTTGCCTCCACAGGCAGGTTCGGCGGCCGAAAGTCCTTCGGCTACCGAACCTGAGTTCTTCCAAAGGGCAAAACTCAGCCTCCTCATGCACATTTTGCCTCCCAAACCATTCAAACATGCATTTAGCTATTCTACAACATGCATACATAAGCAAATAAGCATATAGGGGTCTCAAACTATTCTAAACCCCAACACAAACAC
Source organism: Manihot esculenta (assembly GCF_001659605.2). Lineage (NCBI taxonomy): Eukaryota > Viridiplantae > Streptophyta > Magnoliopsida > Malpighiales > Euphorbiaceae > Manihot > Manihot esculenta. The sequence continues at coordinate 5,963,077 of NC_035177.2, read as the reverse complement.
ATATAGCAACTCATACAACACACATTATCCATAAACTCAACATTAACCTAAACATGCATTTCTACCCCATAACCCCTCAAAACTTATTTAAAACATACAAGAAAGGTAGGATCTAAGCTTACCTCTTGAAGATCGAGAGGAGAGACGATCCTAACTTGGAGATGGGAGAAATCTAGCTCCTTGGGTCTCCAAGCTCCAAAACTTTATCTTAGCTTCAAAAATCTTTAAAACCAAGTTAAAACTTGTTAAAATTTGAAAAATTTGAGGAAAATCATCAAAACCAACCATGGGAGGGCATGGACTCACCGTTGGCCGAAAATAGGGGAGAAAGCTCGCCCATTTTCGGCCATGGGGCCTTTTATAGGTGGCTGGCCAGGCCACCTTCGGAAGCCGAAGGTGACTCCAAATCTCATGCATGTTCAGCGGCCGAACATGAGGTTCGGCGACCGAACCTGGATTTCCCTCTATGGTCTTTTTCATTCAAAACTCAATTTCTTTCTTACTTAAAACCATAAAATACATGAAAACATTTTATAAAAACATGTTTTTACCCTTCTAGAGGTTTCCGACATTCGAGATTCCACTGGGCGGTAGGAATTCCGATACCGGAGTCTAGCCGGGTATTACATTCTCCCCCCCTTAAGAACATTTGTCCCCGAATGTTCACCAAACAAGCATACATAGCATAAAACATAAACATACATACAAAGCACATAACACTCACCTTAGAAGAGATAAGGATATTGCTGGAGCAAAGACTCCCGTGTCTCCCAGGTACACTCTTCGATGTTGTGGTGATTCCAAAGGACTTTCACTATCGGGATTTCCTTGTTCCTTAGCTTTTTGATCTGGGTGTCTAGGATCCGTACTGGCTGCTCAACATAGGTGAGATCTTCTAGGATCTCCACATCAGGTTCACTAAGAACCTTGCCCGGATCTGACGCGAATTTCCGTAACATGGAAACATGGAAAACTGGATGGATTCTCTCCATGGAAGCAGGCAAGTCCAACTTGTACGATACATTCCCGACCTTTTGCAAAATCTCAAAGGGTCCGATGTACCGTGGAGCTAACTTACCCATCTTCCCAAATCGAATCACCCCTTTCATAGGAGACACCTTGAGCAACACCAAATCTCCCTCCTGAAACTCTACTTGTCTTCTGCAGATATCTGCACAGCTCTTTTGCCTGCTCATAGCAGTTTTGATCATTTCTTTGATTATGGGCACTACTATGCTGGTGATCTCTACTAGTTCAGGCCCTGCCAAGGCCCTTTCTCCAACTTCCTCCCAACAGACAGGCGACCTGCACTTCCTTCCATAAAAAGCTTCATATGGAGCCATCCCTATGCTAGCATGATAGCTGTTATTGTAGGCAAACTCCACCAAAGGTAGATGCTGCCTCCAAGAACCGCCAAAATCTAGCACACACATTCTGAGCATATCTTCTGTCGTCTGGATGGTCCTCTCTGATTGTCCGTCCGTCTGAGGATAGAAAGCAGTGCTGAAATCTAACCTGGTGCCCATAGCATTCTGCAGACTCCGCAAAAACCTGAAGGTGAACTGGGGTCCTCTATCAGACACTATTGAAACAGGAGCCCCATGCAACCTGACATATAGCATATTGCAAGGGGCGATACAGCAATGCCTGGTCTTTCCATCTCATGTCATATCATATCGTACAGAGGGCTAGAGGATCATTCAATATTCATCCACATCATCATCATCGTATTATGCAATGCATCATATTCGTGAATTCTAATGCAAACAACCTATTACATAACATGGTATTCATGATGCATGAACATGCTTAAAACATTTGATTTATTTGTTAAACATAGAGTTCAGTTCTACTCACCTCCGGCTACCTCTGGACTAACTCTGGAGCAGCTAACACTGCCGAACACCTCGGTTCCTCAAGTCCGATCCTACATAGGTGGACTCAAATGAGGGACCAAACATACTCTAACAGGACTCTAAACAACTCCCCAAAAACCCCCTAAAATGTCATAAAACAATCATAGAAATCATGTAAAAGAAGGCTGAACAGGGCACTTTCGGCGGCAGGTTCGGCGGCCGAAAGTCCCTCCAGAGCCAAAACTCAGCCACTTTTGGCGGCACCTTCGGCGGCCGAAAGTGGTTCCAGAGCCGAAACTCATGCATGTTCGGCGGCACCTTCGGTGGCCGAAACTCCCCTCCAGAGCCGAAAGTCCAACTTTCAGGGGCAGGGTTCGGCAGCCAAAACAAGCCACCACAGGCAGGTTCGGCGGCCGAAAGTGCCTTCGGCTGCCGAACCTGAGTTCTTCCAAAAGTGGCAGAACTCAGCCCTTACATGCACAAAAACCTTCCAAACTTTCCAAACTCAACTACAACACTCACAAGCATGCATAAACATGTATATAAACATATAGGGGTCTCAAACTAGCCTAAACCCCAACAAACATCACATTAAACATGCATAACAACACACAATACCTCATAACTCACATAACCCTAACATTTTTACTTCTAGCTTAAACATGCATCTCTACCCCCCTAAACCCCTCAAAACCTTCATAAAACTTACTTGAAACATTGCAAAAGATGAGGATCTACACTTACCTCTTGAAGATCGAGGTTTGGTGCGATCCAAGCTTGAAGGTATAGAGAGTCCAAGCTCCAAAAGTCTCCAAGCTCTCAAAACCTTAATTAAAGCTTAAAACTCTTCAAAACAAAGATGAAACTCATGAAAACTTGAGGGATTTGAAGAAAAAGCATAAAAATAACCAAAGGAGAGCATGAACTCACCTATGCCTGAAAAGAGAGAGAAAACTCGCCCATTTTCCGGACACAGGGCCTTTTATAGGTGGTCGGCCAAACCTCCTTCGGCGACCAAAGCTGTTTCCAAAACCTCACCACGTTCGGCGGCCGAAAGAAAGCCACTTTCAGAAGCCTAACGTGCCTCCTAAACAGCCCCATGTTCGGCGGCCGAACTTGAGGTTCGGCGGCCGAACCTGGGTTCTTCCCTCCTTGGTCTTTTCTTTCAAAACTCAATTTCTTTCTCATTGTAAACCTTCAAAACACTTAAAAACATTTTAGAAAACCTTTATTTTACCCTTCTAGAAGGTTCTGACATCCGAGATTTCCGGATTCCAGCGAAGATTCCGCCGGAAAATTGAAATTCCGATGCCGGGGTCTAGCCGAGTATTATAGTTTTAATGATGATTTATGTAAGCCAAGCTTAATGTATGATATGTTGCCCTATTGGAGCATTTGATGAGGGCTCCAGTGTGGGGTTCTATGTTTATGAGTTTGTGCATGCACAGGTTAAGCTTGGTAAATGAAAGAAAAAGTTTAAAGTTTTATGTATATGTATGATCATGTATGGGATTTAACAGTTATACAGAATGTATGTCAGGCTTGCTATGGGTCCCGACGGCCTTATGCCGATCTGGATCCTAGCGCCGGTAGCGGTCCGGTTTTCGGGTCGTTAAAGATTTTCAGTAGTTGTTTAATTGAATCAATTTCAAAACCCCCCATTTTACTTTCAGTTTATTTTTGGTTTCAGATTTATCTCGTTTCAGTTATTTTTGCTTTCAGTTTTATCTTGTTTTAGTTTTATCTCGTTTCAGTTATTTTTGCTTTCAATTTTATCTCGTTTCAGTTTATTTCTCTTTCAGTTATATTTGCTTTCAGTTTATTTCTCTTTCATTTTTATTTTTGTTTCAGTTTATTTTTGTTTCAGTTAATTCTCTTGGTCTTGATAAGAAAAATAGGTAAGTATTCAATTCTCTGTGGATTCGATCCTTTCACCACTATCTGCAGTTGTAAATTGTTGATAACTAGAAAGGTTATTTTTGACCGGTTTCGACAACCGCGAGTCACCAACACTATAGGGTCCAAAGACCATATTTATAGGGCATTTAAGCCAACACTATAGGATTCAAAGACAGTCTATAGGGCATTTAAGTCAATACTATAGGATCCAAAGACCAAATTTATAGAGCATTTAAGCAAACATTATAGCATTCAAAGATCAAGTCTATAGAGCATTTAAGCCAACATTATAGGATCCAAAGACCAAGTCTATAGGGCATTTAATGCCCAATTTCAACCACGTTGGTAAGGCTCCATAGCCGAATCATAAGGTGACATAAATATTTTTCCAATTCTCATTTCAATATTTTATTACAACGCTCATAATTAACACATGGTTATTTCTTAAATATATGAGTTAAGAATCATTTCCAACCTTTGTCCATTAAACTGATTTGAGTAAATTTATCAATTGGTTTACTCAACTAAACTTTATTTCTCCATTTCTTCGGCTTAAGTAAAAGAATTCCTCCTTTACAACTAAATTTGATTCTAGATATATTTCAACACTTAAAAACACATCCGAGAAAAAGAAAAAGAAAATATTTGGCACAAAAGCAAGAGAAAATCAAAACTCACTAATTCCCCCCATAATTTCGGCCATTATAAGTGAACATAACCAAGATGTTCTCCCACCCCCATCAAGCAATTATTAGCATCATTAAATAACTCAACAATCTTGTACTAATATTAATTTAAAAACAGCGAGCCCATATATACAAGTAAATTAAAAAATTTTCTAAATTTTTCTCATGCTGATTTTTATCACACTAAGGATTAATGTCCAAGAATATTTTTCCATCTCATTTAAGAATTTATTCACAATATTTATTAATCCAATGTTAAGAATGAACAGTTACAAAATAAAAAAAAAAGAGCAAGAAAAGAAATCAACACACAGATTTAACGTGATTCATCAATTTGGCTATGTCCATGATGCTTAGGGTTTTCTTATTTTTCTATGAGTTATCGAACAAAACACACTAGGAGAATATTATATATTTATATGCCCATGAATAATACAAAAAAATAAAATAGCCCTAAAAAAAATTCGCTTTGAGCCCCCGAACCCCGCCTTCATGATATGGTGTACGTACATAATATATCATTAGGCTCCATATATCTTAACAATTCTCCCACTTAAAGACTAATCTAGTCAATCCAACCATTTTTATTTTCCATGCCGATGTGTTCAATAAAAAAGACCCTAGCTGCAAATATCTTCCATACTATTGTAGAAGACCAACTGAGGCCTTGCACAGCCCCAGCTTCCCAGTATCAATACCTTTTGTCAACATGTCTGCTGGATTCTTAGTACCTTCAATTTTTTTCAAGCACATCTCACCTTCTTCAACCAGACTACGAGTGAAATGGTACCTACATTGAATTTATTTTATTCTGAAGTGATACACCGGGTTCTTCACTAACTATATCCCTTGTCAAGTTGCTTATTGCTCAACTTTTTCAAGTAATCAGTCAACTATATCATCTCCTTACCAATTTTAGCAATTGCAACATATTCAACCTCTGTAGATGACATAGAGACACACTTCTGAAGTTTAGACATTCAGCCCACTGCTATCCCATTTATAGTGTAGACATACCCGGATGCTCTTTTGCTTATATCCATATCTCCACTAAGATTAGCATCAACAGAAACCCTCTAATACTACCTTGTCATTCCCATAACAAAGTGATGTACTAGCTATCCCTTTCAAGTATCTCAGAAGCCACTTCACAGCTTTCTAATGCTATTTCTTTGGATTTGACATATATCTGCTCACAGCTCCTACTGCATGTACTATATTAGGTCTACTGCAGATCATAGCATACATCTAACTCCCAACTGCAGAAGCATAAGGTACTTTTGCCATGTGATTACACTCCATAGCTATCTTGGGTGATTGCTCCTTTGACAATTTGAGATGGTTAGCCAAAGGTGTGCTCCTGGGCTTAGCATCATCAATTCTGAGCCTGAATAATACCTTCTTAATGTATTGCTCCTGGAATAAATTTAGAATTCCAACAGACTTGTCCTGAGAAATCCTCATCCTTAGAATCTGCTTTGCTGCACCCAAATCTTTCATCTCAAACTCTAATGACAATCTTCCCTTAAGATTATTAATTTCCTCCATACTTGCCCCTGCAATCAACATATTATCCACATAAAAGAGTAAAATAACAAAAAAGTCACTAAAATTCTTCATATAACAACACTAATCCTTTTTAATCCTGTGAAAACTGTTTCTGCACATGAAAGAGTCAAACTCCTTATACTACTGTCTTGGGCCTACTTCAACCCATACAAACTCTTCTTGAGCTTGCACACCATGTGTTCCTTACCAGGAATCTCATATCCCTATGGTTGTTGCATGTAGATCTCTTTCTCTAGATCCCTATGTAAAAATATTATTTTTACATCCATCTGCTCAACGTGAAAGTTCTCTGCTACACCAATACTCAGCAAAATTCTAATTGTGATTAACTTCACAACAGAAAAGAATATTTCAGTGTAATCAATATATTTTCTTTGTGAACCCTTTAAACACCAATTGAGCCTTGAACCTAACTTTACCATCAATTTCATTCTTGATCCTATAAGTCCACTTGTTCAACAAAGTTTTCTTCCCTGCAGGCAACTCAGTTAATTTCCAAGTATCATTCTTCTCAAGTGACCATATCTCATTATCCATGGCTTGCTTCCACTTGATTGAATCCTTCACCTACAAAGCCTCATCAAAGGATTCTGGTTTCCCTCCATCAGTTAACAATAAATAATACAAGGAAGGTGAATACCTTTCTAATGACTTGGAAGCCCTGATAGATTTCCTCAACACTGGTGCATGTGTGACTGGCTACTGTTTTGGTTCTGCAATAGTGTTTTCTGGATTCTCCTGTGATCTTATTGCAACATCACTAGGTGAAATTTCTTGCAACTCAACCTCAGCTTCCACTTCTTCTACATCTTCATATCGTACCCTAGACTTGTCCTTATATAGGACATTCTCATCAAATGTCACATCAAAGTGTCTCAAGATCTTTCTGTTCCTGTCATCCCAAAATTTGTATGCAAAGTCATCCAAACCATACCCAATGAAGTAACACTTCAAAGCCTTTGCATCAAGTTTGTCTCTCTTTTCTGGATCAATGTGAACATAGGCAGCACACCCAAAAGTCCGCAGGTGAGTAAAATTAACCTCTTTACCCAATCAAAATTCTTCTGGAATGTTGAAACTCAAGGGAATTGAAGCTCCTCTATCTATCAAATATGCTTATGTGCTCACTGCATCTGCCCAAAACATTTTTGGCAGCCCAACATGTAGCCTCATGCTTCTTACTCGCTCATTCAATGTTTTGTTCATCCTTTCAATAATTCCATTCTATCTTGCTTTGCCAGGAACTATCCTGTTATACTTGATTTCCTCATTAGCATAGAACTTCTTGAATTTTGTAGAATCATACTCTCCTCCATTATCAGACCTTAGGCATTTGATATTCAACCCAATGTGATTTTCAACTTCAACCTTCCATGTCTTAAAAGTGGTAAACACATCTTATTTGTGTTTAAGAAAGTACACCCGTACCTTCCTACTAATGTCATCAATGAAGGTAACATAGTATCTTGAACCACCAAGAGAGAAAAATTGGGGATGGCCCCCACATGTCTATATGTACTAGTTATAACCGTTCTTCCTTTGGTTCTCTAGTAGCCTTTGTGAAATTGATCAGTTTCTGCTTTCCCATAACACAACTCTTACATAGATCTATATCAACAGATTGCAACCCTTGCAGATACCCCTTCGAAGCTAGCATTTTCATCCCCTTCTCACTCATGTGTCTAAGTTTGTTATGCCACAGACTTGAGCTCGATGTACTGTCAACTGCAACAACCACGTTCAAACACCCTACAGTAGTGTATAAGGTTCCATATTTTGTGCCCCATGCTATCACTATAACTCCTTTCACAATTTTTCAAGAACTCTCCCTGAACACTGTTCTATAACCCGTACTTTCCAGCTGGCCAATAGAGATAAGATTTTTCTTCAAGTCAGGAATATACTTCATATCCTGCAGCTTTCACTTATCCCCACCTAAGGTTTGGATACACATATTCCCCTTTTCAGCAATCTCCAAGGCTTTATTATCATCAAGATACACCTTCCCATACTTTTCAGACTTGAAATTATAGAATAACTGTCTGCTCGAAAAAGAATGGAATGATGCACCCGAATCAAGTATCCATGAGTTAATCGGACTGTCCACACTAAGAATTAATGCATCACCAATTTCATCTACTGAATATACAGAAGCATCATCATCATCAGACTTGTTCTTTTGGCCTTTCTTCTTCTCAGGTTTAAGGCAATTCTTCTTAAAGTGTCCCTTTGATGAGTTGCAAAACTCACCACTTTTTCCTTATTAAATTCCATGATTTTGCTATGATTTCGATATAAATAATTAATTTTTTACTTGGAATTTAATTTTGGATTGATTTTTGAGCGGAAGTTAAGAAAAGAAACAAAAAGAGGCTGAATTGGAAGATTTTCAAACTGGGTGGGTTACAGCCTTGGGCAAGCCTGTAGCCCAACACAATGGGTAGCTCTAGATTTTAAAAAATGTCACCTTAGCCCGATCTTTCCAACTGTACAAGGATAATATCAACTTCAAATTGGAGCAAACACAATCAGATTAGGATAGGGATAAGATAGGAATAGTAGAGTTTATTTTAAATTATGAATATTTATCTTTTTGTAGGGGAAAAGGCTATATAAAGGTTGCCAAAGAATTAACCTAGGCATCATATTCTCTCTTCCTCTTCTTCTCTCCATATTCAGCCGCTGCCCCCCCTTCTTGTCGCCCTTGTAACGACCCGAAATCGGACCGCTACCAGCGCTAGGATCCAGATCGACTTAAGATCGCCAGGACCCGTAGCAAGCCTAACATACAACCTGTCATACCTAATAAATCCCATACATGATTATACATTTACGTAAAAACTTTAAATTTTCCATTTACCAAGCTCGACCGGTGCATGCACTGAAACTGAATACATCAAAATCCCACACTAGAGCCCTCATCAAATGCTCTAGTTGGGTCAACATTACATACATCAAGCTTGGTTAACAACACATTAATAAAACATTACATAAAGATCATTTATCAAAAGGGATTAACCAAACACTCTAGGGTCAAGCACAATATTAATCCTCAATACAAAACTATACAATATCTGACAATACATACATTTCATTGTCTTTCATGTCCACAACTAAACTATTACATACATAACACTTTTACTCTTGCTGACTTCCTAGTCTACCCCGAACCTACAAACCTGGGGGTTAAGGGAAAGGGTGAACTACTAGAGCCCAGTGAGTAGAACATATAAAACAATTTATATAGATATGCCATCATGAAATGCATCACATCACAAACAATTCACATCACGGATGGATTTGTCACCAATAACCCCCTATTTCCTCATTATCATAACAAATTGCCAGGACGCGTGGCATGGGCAGCCCTGGACTTTCTTACACTATGCCAGGACGCGTGGCATGGGCAACCCTGAACTTCCTTATCATACTGAGGGCTAATGGTTCATCCAAAATCCATCCACATCAACAATAATTAATGCAATGCATCATATTCGTGAATTCTAATGCAAAACAACCTAATACATATCATGGCATTCGTGATGCATGGATCGTGCTAAAAAGGATCTCATTGCTTTGAAAATAAAAGAAGTTATGTTCTACTCACCTCTGGTAGATACTGGACTGACTCTGAAGCAGCTATCTCACTGCTGGGGTCCTCGGTTTCTGGGGTCCGAACCTACACAGGTAGACTCAAATGAGGGACCAAACATATACTAACATGACTCTAAACATCTCCCCAAAAACCCCCTAAAACATCATAAAACATTCATGGAAAACATGCAAAGGAAGGCTGAACAGGGCACTTTCGGCGGCAGGTTCGGAGCCGAAAGTCCCTCCAGAGCCGAAAGTCCCTCCAGAGCCGAAAGTCATGCACTTTTGGGGGCAGGGTTCGGCGGCCGAAAGTTTGTCCAGAGTCGAAACTCAGGCACTTTCGGGGGCAGGTTCGACGGCCGAAACTCCCCTCCAGAGCCGAAAGTCCAAACTTTCGAGGGCAAGTTTAGGCGGCCTAAAGCTGCCTCCAGGCAGGTTTGGGGGCCGAAACTGGCTTCGGCGGCCGAACCTGGGCTCTTCCAAAGGGCAGAACCCAAGCCTCACAAGCACATCCAGCCACCCCAAACCTCTCAACTCAAACCAACTCATGCAAAAACATGCATAAACACATTCTCAAGCATATAGGGGCATAAAACTAGCCTAAACTCCAACAAACATCAACATAGCATACATTTGAGCATAAAACTAACATAAACCCTAACATTTACATCTACTCTAAAGCATGCATCAAAACCCCTTAACCCTTCTTAAAACTTACTTAAAAACATAAGAGAAGATAGGATTTGCACTTACCTCTTGAAGATCGAGAGGAGGGTGATCCGAACTTGGAGATTTTGGAGAAATCGAGCTCCGGGGGTCTCCAAGCTTCAAAACCTTGATCTTTAGCTCAAAATCTTCAAAACCAAGTTAAAACTTGTTAAAACTTGAAGAGATTGAGGGAAAAACTCAAAATCAAGCAAAGGAAGGCGAAATCTCACCTTTGCCTGAAAATAGAGAGAGAAAACTCGTCCATTTTCGGACAAGGGGCCTTTTATAGGTGGCTGGCCAGACCACCTTCGGAGGCCAAAAGAGCTCCCGCAAGTCACCAACGATCGGGGGCCGAACATGGGGTTCGGCGGCCGAACATGGGATTCGGCGGCCGAACCTGGCTTTTCCAACCTTGGTCTTTTCTTTCAAAACTCAATTTCTTTCTTACTTAAAACCTTAAAACACATGAAAACATTTTAGAAAAACATGATTTTACCCTTCTAAAGGGTTTCGACATTCGAGATTCCGCCGAAAAGCAGGAATTCCGATGCCGGGGTCTAGCCGGGTATTACATTCTCCTCCCCTTAAGAACATTCGTCCCCGAATGTTCACCAAACAAGTATAACATAGCATAACACATATAAACACATAAAAACACATAAAACAACAACTCTCACCTTAAAAGAGATAAGGGTATCGCTGGAGCATGGACTCCCGTGTCTCCTAAGTACATTCTTCTACATTATAGTGATTCCAAAGGACTTTCACCATCGGGATTTCCTTGTTCCTCAACTTTCTAATCTGCGTGTCCAGAATCCGTACTGGCTGCTCAACATAGGTGAGATCTCCTAGGATCTCCACATCAGGCTCACTAAGAACCTTGCCCGGATCTGACACGAACTTCTGTAACATGGAAACATGGAAAACCGAATGGATTCTCTCCATTGAAGCAGGTAGGTCCATGTAATACCCGGCTAGACTCCGGTATCAGAATTCCTACCGTCCGGTGGAATCTTGGATGTCGGAGACCTTTAGAAGGGTAAAACCATGTTTTCTTAAAATGTTTTGAAGTATTTTATGGTTTTTAATGAAAATAAATCCAAGTTTTGAGTGGAGAGGGCCTTGGAGACTTTGCCAGGTTCGGCCGCCGAAAGTCATGTTCGGCCGCTGAACGTGGGGAGGTTTTGGGAGCGCTTTAGGCCTCCGAAAGCCTTGTTTAAATCAGCCAAGGTTCGGCCGCCGAACCTCATGTTCGGCCGCCGAACTTGCATGCTCTGTGGGGGCACGTTAGGCCGCCGAAAGGTGGTAAGGACAGCCCTATAAAAGGACCCCATGGCCGAAACGGGGAAAGCTTTTCTTCCCGTTTTCGGCCAAGGTGAGTTCTCCACCGCCCCTCCTCTGTTTTGAGCTTCTCCCTTCGAGATTTCATGTTTTTCTTATGAGTTTTCATCTTGTTTTGAAGATTTTTGAGTTTAAAGCAAGTTTTGGAGCTTTGAGGTTCAAGAACTCAAATCTCTCCCATCTCCGAGCTAAGGTCATTTTCCTCTCGATCTACAAGAGGTAAGGGCCGATCTTGAGCTCACTACATGTTTCTAACAAGTTTTAAGTTGATTATTGAAGTAGAAATGCATATGTAGGGTTTTATGAGTTTTTGGGTTTATGTTGGTTTATGGGCAATGTATGTTGGATTTGTGTTGTTTGATGTGTTGTAGATGGGGTCTAAGATAGTTTGAAGCCCCTAGGAGCTTGTATGCTTCTGTATGTGTGTTGTAGAATAGGTTTATGCATGATTGGAAGTTTTGGAGGCAAATGTGCATAGAGGAGCCAAGTTTCTGCCCTTTGGCAGAAACCAGGTTCGGCAGCCGAAGGACTTTCGGCCGCCGAACATGGCTGGGGAGGCAAGCCTTTTGGCTGCCGAAGCCTGCCCCCGAAAAGAGACTTTCGTCTCTGTCTGGGACTTTCGGCCGCCGAAGGTGCCGCCGAACCTGCCTGGATTTCGGCTCTGAAGGGACTTTCGGCAGCCGAAGGTGCCGCCGAACCTGCTCTGTTCAGCCTTCCTTTGCATGTTTTTGCATGATTGTTTTGAGGTGTTTAGGGGGATTTTTGGGGGATGTTTTTTAGAGTTATGTTCTAGTTGTTTGGTCCCTCATTTGAGTCCATCTGTGTAGGTTCGGACCCGAGGAACCGAGGACCCCAGCAGTGAGTTCAGCTGCTTCTGAGTCAGTAGAGCTTCAGCCAGAGGTGAGTAGAATAAACCTTTACGATTTTAAGCAAATAAATTATAAAGTTTTTTTTAGCATGTTCATGCATCATGAATGCCATGTGATGAATTAGGTTGTTGGCATTAGAATTCACGAATATGTTGCATTGCATTTATGATGTTGATGTGGATTGGTTATTGGATGATCCTTTAGTCCTCATATGGTATGATGATGTCACGGCATGATATGGTATGGAAGTCCAGGTTGTACCCATTCTACGTCCCTGGCACTATGTAAGAGAAAGTCCAGGTTGTACCCATTCTACGTCTCTGGCACATTGGAATGTTATGATAAGTTATGTCAAGAGAAAGACCGGTTGTACCCATTCTACGTCCCGACACTTTGGAATGTAGAGGACTATTGGTGACAATACCATCCGAGATGTGATTTGTTGTGATGTGTTGCATTACATGATGGCATGAGATTTTAAATGTTGTTTTCTATTATTCTGCTCACTGGGCTCTAGTAGCTCACCCCTTTTCCCTAATCCCCCAGGATTACAGGTACGGGCTAGACAGAGAAGTCAAGAAGAGTAAAGTCATGTGTTTGTAATAGATAGAAAGTGGACATGACAAATTGTAAGATGATGTAAAGTTTGAATAGTCATGTTATGTATAATGATATTGAGGATTAGAAGTTGTGCTTGACCCTATGGATGTTGTTATCCCTTTTAATACATGATCTTAGATGTTTGATGATGTAGATGTAAACCAACTCAACGCATGTTATGCCACCCTTTTGGGGGCATTGATGAGATCCCACAGAGGGGTCAAGTTTATGATTATGACTATGTTCAGTGCATGCACAGGTTGAGTTTGGTGTATGATAGAATGTATGAAAGAAAAGTTTTAATTTTTATGTATGTTGTTGATCATGTATGGGATTAAATAGGTTTACAGGTTACATGTCAAGCTTGCTACGGGTCCCGGCGGCCTTAAGCCGATCTGGATCCTAGCGCCGGTAGCGGTCCGATTTCCGGGTCGTTACAGTCCAGCTTGTACGATACATTTCCAATCTTTTGCAAGATTTCAAAGGGTCCGATGTACCGTGGAGCTAGCTTACCTTTCTTCCCAAAGCGAATCACCCCTTTCATAGGAGACACCTTGAGCAACACCATATCTCCCTCCTAAAACTCTACATGCTTCCTGCGGACATCTGCATAGCTCTTTTGCCTGCTCGTAGCAGTTCTGATTCTTTCTCTAATAATGGGCACTACTCTGCTGGTGATCTCTACTAGCTCAGGCCCTGCCAAGGCCCTTTCTCCCACTTCTTCCCAGCAGACAGGTGACCTGCACTTCCTTCCATACAAAGCTTCATAAGGAGCCATCCCGATGCTAGCATGACAGCTGTTATTGTAGGCAAACTCCACCAAAGGTAGATGCTGCCTCCAAGAACCGCCAAAATCTAGCACACACATTCTGAGCATATCTTCAATTGTTTGGATGGTCCTCTCTGACTGTCCGTCAGTCTGTGGGTGGAAGGCAGTGCTAAAATCTAACCTGGTACCCATAGCATTCTGCAGACTCTACCAAAACCTGGAGGTGAACTGGGGTCCTCTATCAGACACTATTGGAACAGGAGCCCCATGCAGCCTGACCACTTCATCAACAAACACCTGCGCCAATTTATCCATAGAGTAGCCACTCCTGACAGGGATGAAGTGAGTAGATTTGGTCAGTCTGTCCACAATCACCCATATGGAGTCTAATCTGTTGGACGTTGCCGGTAACCCCACCACGAAATCCATAGCTATATTCTCCCATTTCCACTCTAGAATCGGCAGTGGGTTAAGCATTCCAGCCAGCTTCTGATGTTCTAGCTTCACCCTCTGACATACTTCGCAGGCGGACACAAACTGTGCCACTTCTCTCTTCATAGTTGGCCACCAATAAACTCTTTTCAGGTCTTGATACATCTTGGTGGCTCCAGGATGAACACTGTATCTAACATTATGAGCTTCCCTCATAATGTCACCTTTCAGACTCACGTCATCTGGTACACATAATCTACTCCCATAGCGGAGGATCCTCTTGATGTCAAATCTGAACTCTTCATTCTTGCCTGCTTGGACTGCTCTTGCTATCTTCACCAACTCAGGGTCCTCATGCTATTTCTGAGCCATCTGCTCCAGAAACACGGGCGTCACCCTCATCTGGGCTATCAAAGCACCTGTACCATACAACTCTAACTGCAGCCCTTCTTCAATGAGCTTGTAGAACTCCCTCACCACCGGTCTTCTCTCTGCTGTAATATGGGATAAACTGCTAAGTGACTTCCGGCTTAGGGCATATGCCACGACATTTGCCTTACCCGGATGGTACTGAATTTTGCAATCATAGTCACTAAGCAGTTCCACCCATCTCCTCTGCCTCAGATTTAACTCTCTCTGACTCAAGATGTACTGCAAGCTCTTATGATCTGTGAAGATCTCACACTTTACCCCATAAAGGTAATGCCTCCACATCTTGAGTGCAAAGATCACAACTGCCATCTCTAGGTCATGTGTAGGATAATTCAATGCATGCTTCTTTTGCTGCCTAGAAGCATAAGCAATTACCCTCTCATTTTGCATTAACACACAACCCAGTCCCACACGGGACGCATCACAAAACACTGTGAAGCCTTCATTACTAGTAGGCAGAGCTAACACCGGTGCTGACGTCAACATTTTCTTCAGCTCTTCAAAGCTTTCCTCACACTGATCAGACCACACAAACCTCGGATTCTTCTTAGTCAATCTAGTCATAGGAGCGGCAATTTTAGAGAAGTCCTGAATGAACCTCCTGTAGTAACCTGCCAAACCCAAAAAGCTCTTGATCTTTGTAACTGTGGTGGGTCTGGGCCAGTTAGCTACAGCTTCTACCTTCTTGGGGTCCACTACAATTTCATTTTCTAATACAACATGCCCTAAGAATGAGATGCTCCTCAACCAGAATTCACACTTGGAGAACTTGGCATACAAGCCGTGCTCCCTCAGGGTCTGCAGAACTAACCTCAGATGATGGGCATGCTCCTCTGCATTTCTGTAATACACTAAGATATCATCAATGAAGAAAATAACAAAGTGATCTAGATACTGGCTAAACACTCTGTTCATGAGGTCCATGAATGCTGCAGGGGCATTGGTTAGCCCGAACGGCATTACTAGGAACTCATAATGCCCATATCTGGTCCTGAATGCCGTCTTCGGCACATCTTCTTCTCTTATTCTCAGTTGGTGGTACCCGGATCTCAGATCTATTGTAACGACTCGGAAATCAGACCGCGACCGGCGCTAGGATCTAGATCGGCATAAGGCCGCCGGGACCCATAGCAAGCCTAACATGCATTCTGTATACCTGTTAAATCCCATACATGATCAAACATATACATAAAAATTTTAAACTTTCTCTTTCATTTACCAAGCTTAACCTGTGCATGCACAACTCATAAACATAAAACCCCACATTGGAGCCCTCATCAAATGCTCCAATAGGGTAACATATCATACATTAAGCTTGGTTTATGTAAGTCATCAATAAAACATTTCACAGATCATGTGCAAAAGAGATTTACTTTACATACTAGGGTCAAGCACAACTCTAAACCTCGATATACATCGTTACATTACATTACATTACTATACTTTATATTACATTGTCTTTCTCATGTCCACAACTAGCTATTACATAAAACATGACTTTACTCTTGCTAACATCCTGGTCTATCCCGTACCTGCAAACCTGGGGGATTAAGGCAATGGGGTGAGCTACTAGAGCCTAGTGAGCAGAATAATAAAAACATTATATTAAAAAATTCATGCTTTCATGAAATGCATCACATCACAAACAATTCACATTAAAGATGAACTTTTCACCAATAGCCCTCTACATTTCCAATGGAGCCAGAACGTAGAATGGGTCCTGGTCTTTCCCTTACATAACATGTCATAACATTCCAATATGCCAGGGACGTAGAATGGGTCTTCCTGGACTTCCACGGTATCATCATCATATCACATCATACCATACGAGGGCTAATGGATCATTCAACGTTCATCCACATCAACAACATAATATGCAATGCAACATATTCGTGAATTCTAATGCAAACAACCTAATATATCTCATGGCATTCATGATGCGTGAATCATGCTAAAACTTTCATTATTTGCTTTGAAACATAAAGAGTCATTCTACTCACCTCAGGCTAGCTCTGAAAAGACACTGAAGCAGCTGTCTCACTGCTGGGGTCCCTGGTTCCTTGGGTCCGAACCTACACAGGTGGACTTAAATGAGGGACCAAACATACATGAACATGACTCTAAAATACTCCCCAAAAACCCCCTAAAACACCTTAAAACATTCATAGAAATCATGCAAAGGAAGGCTGAACAGGGCACTTTCGGTGGTAGGTTCGGCGGCCGAAAGTCCCTCCAATGCTGAAAGTCATGCACCTTCGGTGGCACTTGCGGCGCCTGAAGGTTCCTTCCAGATCCGAAACTCGTGCATGTTCTACGGCACCTTCGGTGGCCGAAACTCCCTTCCAGAGCCGAAAGTCCAACTTTTGGGGGCAGGGTTCGGCAGCCGAAAGCTTGCCTCCACAGGCAGGTTCGGCGGCCGAAAGTCCTTCAGCTGCCGAACCTGAGTTCTTCCCAAGGGCAGAACTCAGCCTCTTCATGCACACTTTGCCTCCCAAACCATTCAAACATGCATTTAGCTATTCTACAACATGCATACTCAAGCAAATAAGCATATAGGGGTCTAAAATTATCCTAAACTCCAACACAAACACATCAAACATACATATACAACAAACATTAACCATACAAGCACATATGCCTTAACACTAAACAACTAAACTAATCATGCATTTCTACCCCATGAATCTTCATGAAACTTAACCAAAACATGAAAAGAGGTGAGGATCTACTCTTACCTCTTGAAGATCGAGAGGAGAGGCAATCCAACTCGGAGATGGGAGAGATCTAGCTCCTTGGGTCTCCAAGCTCCAAAAACTTGTCCTAAGCTCAAAATTCTTCAAAACCAAGTAAACGCTTGTTAAAACTCGAAAGATTTGAGGAAAATCAGCAAAATCAACCATGGGAAGGCATGGACTCACCTTTGGCCGGAAATGGGGGAGAAACTCGCCCATTTTCAGCCATGGGGCTTCTTATAGGGGCTGGCCAGGCCACCTTCAGAAGCCTAAGGTGCCTCCAAAACTCATGCATGTTCGGCGGCCGAACCTGGATTTCCCTCTACGGTCTTTTTCATTCAAAACTCAATTTCTTTCTTACTTAAAACCTTCAAATACATTAAAACATTTTATAAAAACATGATTTTACCCTTCTAGAGGTTTCCGACATCCGAGATTCCACCGGACGGTAGGAATTCCGATACCGGAGTCTAGCCGGGTATTACATTCTCCCCCCTTTAGAACATTCGTCCCCGAATATTCAGCAAACAATACATGCATAGCATAAAACATGAACATACATACAAAACACATAACATTCACCTTAGAAGAGATGAGGATACTGCTGGAGCATGGACTCCCGTGTCTCCCAGGTACATTCCTCGATGTTGTGGTGATTCCAAAGGACTTTCACCATCAGGATTTCCTTGTTCCTTAGCTTTCTGATTTGGGTGTCTAGGATCCGTACTGGCTGCTCAACATAGGTGAGATCTCCAAGGATCTCCACATCAAGCTCACTAAGATCCTTGCTCGGATCTGACACAAACTTCTGTTACATGGAAACATGGAAAATCGGATGGATTCTCTCCATTGAAGCAGGTAAGTCCAGCTTGTACGATACATTCCCAATCTTTTGCAAGATTTCAAAGGGTCCGATGTACCGTGGAGCTAACTTACCCTTCTTTCTAAACCGAATCACCCCTTTCATAGGAGACACCTTGAGCAATACCAAATCCCCCTCCTGAAACTCTACTTGCCTTCTGCGGATATCTGTATAACTCTTTTGCCTGCTCACAGCAGTTCTGATCCTTTCCCTGATTATGGGCACTACTCTGCTGGTGATCTCTACTAGCTCAGGCCCTGCTAAGGCCCTTTCTCCAACATCCTCCCAACAGACAGGTGACCTGCACTTCCTTCCATACAAAGCTTCATATGGAGCCATCCCTATGCTACCATGATAGTTGTTATTGTAGGCAAACTCCACCAAAGGTAGATGTTGCCTCCAAGAACCGCCAAAATCTAGCACACACATTTTGAGCATATCTTCTATCGTCTGAATGGTCCTTTCTAATTGTCCGTCCGTCTGAGGATGGAAAGCAGTGCTGAAGTCTAGCCTGGTACACATAGCACTCTGCAGACTCCGCCAAAACCTGGAGGTGAACTGGGGTCCCCTATCAGACACTATTGAAACAGGAGCCCCATGCAACCTAACCACTTCATCAACAAACACCTGCGCCAATTTATCCACAGAGTAGCCACTCCTAACAGGGATGAAGTGAGCAGATTTGGTCAGTCTGTCCACAATCACCCATATGGAGTCCAATCTGTTGGACATCGCCGGTAACCCCACCACGAAGTCCATAGCTATATTCTCCCATTTCCACTCTGGAATCGGTAGTGGGTTAAGCAATCCAGCCGGCTTCTGATGTTTCAGCTTCACCTTCTGACATACTTCGCAGGCTGACACGAACTGTGCCACTTCTCTCTTCATAGCTGGCCACCAATAAACTCTCTTCAGATCTTGATACATCTTGGTGGCCCCAGGGTGAATACTATATCTGGCATTATGAGCCTCCCTCATAATGTCTCCCTTCAGACTCACGTCATCTGGTACACACAATATGTTCCCATAGCGGAGGATCCCCTTACTGTCAAATCTGAACTCTTCGTTCTTGCCTGACTGAACAGTCCTGGCAATCTTTACTAACTCTGGGTCCTCGTGCTGTTTCTGAGCCACCTGCTCCAAAAACACGGGTGTCACTCTCATCTGGGCTATCAAAGCACCTGTACCAGACAACTCTAACTGCAAACCTTCATCAATGAGCTTGTGAAACTCTTTCACCACCGGTCTCCTCTCTGTTGTGATATGGGATAGACTGCCAAGTGATTTCCGGCTTAAGGCGTCTGCCACAACATTCGCCTTACCCGGATGGTACTGAATCTTGCAATCATAGTCACTAAGCAGTTCTACCCATCTTCTTTGTCTCAAGTTCAACTCTCTCTAACTCAGGATGTACTGCAGGCTTTTATGATCTGTGAAGATCTCACATTTAACCCCATAAAGGTAATGCCTCCACATCTTGAGTGCAAAGATCACAGCTGCCATCTCCAGGTCATGTGTAGGATAATTCAATTTATGCTTCTTCAGCTGCCTAGAAGCATAAGCAATTACCCTTTCATTCTGCATCAACACACAACCCAGTCCCACACGGGATGCAACACAATACACTGTGAAGTCTTCATTACTAGTATGCAGAGCTAACACCGGTGCCGACGTCAACCTTTTCTTCAGCTCTTCGAAGCTCTCTTCACACTGGTTAGTCCACACAAACCTCTGATTCTTCTTAGTCAGTCGAGTCATAGGAGCTGCAATCTAAGAGAAGTCCTGAACAAACCTCCTGTAGTAACCTGCCAAACCCAAAAAGCTCTTGATCTCCGTCACTGTAGTGGGTCTAGGCCAGTTAGCTACGGCTTCTACCTTCTTGGGGTCCACTTCAATTCCATTTTCTGATACAACATGCCCCAAGAAAGAAATGCTCCTCAACCAGAACTCACACTTGGAGAACTTAGCATACAAGCCGTGTTCCCTCAAGGTCTGTAAGACTAACCTCAGATGATGGGCATGCTCCTCTACATTCCTGGAATACACTATGATATCATCTATGAAGACAATAACAAAGTGATCTAGATACTGACTGAAAACTCTGTTCATGAGGTCCATGAATGCTGCAGGGGCATTGGTTAACCCGAACGGCATTACAAGGAACTCATAGTGCCCATATCTGGTTCTGAACGCCGTCATCAGCACATCCTCTTCTCTTATCCTCAGCTGATGGTACCCGGATCTCAGATCTATCTTGGAGAAACAACCTGCTCCTGCTAGCTAGTCAAATAGATCATCAATCCTAGGCAACGGGTACTTGTTCTTGGTAGTGACTTTGTTCAACTGCCTGTAGTCGATACAAAGTCTAAGGGATCCATCTTTCTTTTTCACAAATAGAACTGGAGCACCCCAAGGTGAGGTACTCGGTAGGATGAAGCCCTTATCTACCAGCTCTTGCAACTGCTCTTTAAGCTCCTTCAACTCTGCTGGTGCCATCTTGTAGGGAGGTATAGAGATCGATCTGGTTCCAGGCATCAATTCGATTTCAAACTCTATCTCCCTAGCAGGTAGTAAACCTGGTAGCTCGTCTGGGAAAACATCTAAAAACTCTCTGACCATGGGCACTGAGGCGGGCTCTCTAACATGACTATCCAGCTCTCTCACATGAGCTAGAAAACCCTGACAACCCCTCCTGAGCAACCTACAAGCCTGTAGGGCTTATATCAAACCTCTAGGTGTATCCCTCCTGTCTCCTCTGAAGACAACCTCTGACCCATCCTGACCTCTGAACTTGACTACCTTGTCCCTGCAGTCCAAGGTAGCACCATCGGTAGATAGCCAATCCATCCCTAGAATGACATCAAAATCCGTCAAATCTAGAACCACAAGGTCGGCTGGAAGGCATCTACTCTCCACAAACACTAGACAAAGCCGGCAGATTGACTCTGCCACTGACGGGCCATACTTGGGTCCACTGACCCATAGGGGACACTCTAACCCAGAGATCATCAAACCCAACCTCTCAACGGCGCTCGGAGCAACAAAAGAATGAGATGCACTAGGGTCAATTAAGGCATAAACATCTGAACAAACAATGATGAGATTACCTGACACCACGGTGTTTGATGCATTTGCCTCCTACTGTGTCATAGTGAAGATCCGTGCTGGAGCTGATGGTCCTTCACCCCTGAAACCCGCTGAAGAAGAGGCTGCCCCTCTCCCTCTGCCTCTGCCACTGGCCTGAGTTGCGGCTGGAGCTACTGGCTGAGCCGCACTACCCGAAGCTGTCTGTTGGGACTGTGCCATATAAGCTGCTCTAGGACACTCCCGTGCCATGTGTCCCTCCTGCCCACATCTGAAGCAGGCTGTCGTCCCAAACCGACATACTCCCTTGTGCGGCTTCCCACACTTCATACATACTGCATTGTCTGCACCTGAGCTCGAGCCACTTCCTAATCCCAGACCTGACTTTATCTTGTTCCAGAACTTGTTCTTCTTTGACTTCTTGGTGGTATTAGCCCACCTCTTACTGCCTCGAGCTGCTGAACTCAAAGAAGAAGGGTCCAACTTTCCCCCACCTAGGGTATTGGAACCAGAAGACTGTGCCACTGACTGCTTAACTTTTCCTTCGATTATTGCACTAGCCTCCATTCTCCGGGCCATATCCACTATGGCATGGAAACTCCCCCTCTCTGCTGACTGGATCAAGGAGGAATACCTGGAATGAAGCCTCATGATATACCTCCTAGCCTTCTTCTGATCTGTGTCCAGATTTTGCCCCGCAAACAGCAATAGCTCCAAGAACCTATCTGTGTACTCATCTACACTCATCTCCTCCGTCTGCCTTAGTTGTTCGAACTCAATCATCTTCAACTCCCTTGAACTATCAGGGAAAGCCCATCCTGCAAACTCATTAGCAAACTCCTCCCATGATAGGCTATCCAACCTCGGGTTCACATAGTTTTTAAACCACTCTCGGGCCTTCTTCCACTTCAGTGTGAACCCAGCCATCTGAATGGCTCTACTGTCATCTGCTCCTAACTCATCTGTTATCATCTTGACTGTCTTGAGGTACTCGAACGGATCATCACCTGTTTCATACTTAGGAGCATCCAACTTCAAATAGTCTGTCATCTTGACCTTGCTGCCTCCAGATGAGCTAGGTTTAGGTGCTTGGGCTTCTGGGACCATAGGTTCTGCTTGGGGTGGAGGAGGTGCAACATTCCCTGGATTAGGGTTTGCTGTACCTGGATAAAAGGATGGGGGTGGGTACATAGGGTACTGTGGGTATGGTGGGTAGAAAGGTGGGTATGGCATGTAAGAAGGATAAGGGTTAAAACTGGGGTAATCCGATGTACCTCCCATCGAATACCCGGGATTCTGTGAAAAGGGTGGGTATTGGGGTGGTTGAAAAAACCCTGAGGCCTGAGTGCCTCCCTGACACTCTCCCATGCCCTCTTTCGACATGCTCACACCAAGACTGCCATCCCTCCTCTGATCCACATCCATATCATCCCCCACATCTTCTGATACTCCACCTTGAACTGTTCCCCTTTTGCTTACATCAAAAGACCTTCTAGGGTCCCTTGATGTTCTTTTCCTGCTAGACCTGCAGGACATTACCCTAGGCAATGCAGGAGGACGGGCATCCGTGCCCTCATCCTGAGGTGGTACTCCAGTCAATTGTGCAGACCGACGAGTTCCTCTCATCTTGCTTACTGAAAAACAGCACACATCACATAAAACATTAGCATCATATGGTTCATGTGGAAACACATGAACCCGCATCACATACATCACATACACAGCATATCATCAATGCACATGCATAAAATCATGGCATTTCACATCATTATTCAAGACAGGACTCTACATACTATCCTAGTGGACATGATTTTTCCTATTGTGCTTGACCTTCTAGAACATCTATGAGCCCGACACTCTCTAGGTCCGACCATATGAACCTAGGACTCTGATACCAATCTGTAACGACCCGGAAATCGGACCGCTACCGGCACTAGGATCCAGATCGGCATAAGGCTGCCGGGACCCGTAGCAAGCCTAACATGCATTCTGTATACCTGTTAAATCCCATACATGATCAAACATATACATAAAAATTTTAAACTTTCTCTTTCATTTACCAAGCTTAACCTGTGCATGCACAACTCATAAACATAAAACCCCACATTGGAGCCCTCATCAAATGCTCCAATGGGGTAACATATCATACATTAAGCTTGGTTTACATAAGTCATCAACAAAACATTTCACAGATCATGTGCAAAAGGGATTTACTTTCATTATTTTCTTTGAAACATAAAGAGTCATTCTACTCACCTCATGCTAGCTCTGAAAAGACACTGAAGTAGCTGTCTCACTGCTGGGGTCCCTGGTTCCTCGGGTCCGAACCTACACAGGTGGACTCAAATGAGGGACCAAACATACATGAACATGACTCTAAAATACTCCCCAAAAACCCCCTAAAACACCTTAAAACAATCATAGAAATCATGCAAAGGAAGGCTGAACAGGGCACTTTCGGCAGCAGGTTCGGCGGCTGAAAGTCCCTCCAGAGCCGAAAGTCATGCACCTTTGGTGGCACTTTCGGCGGTCGAAGGTTCCTTCTAGATTCGAAACTCGTGCATGTTCAGCGGCACCTTCGGCTGCCGAAACTCCCTTCTAGAGCCGAAAGTCCAACTTTCAGGGCAGGGTTCGGCAGCCGAAAGCTTGCCTCCACAGGCAGGTTTGGCGGTCGAAAGTCCTTCGGCTGCCGAACTTGAGTTCTTCCCAAGGGCAGAACTCAGCCTCCTCATGCACACTTTGCCTCCCAAACCATTCAAACATGCATTTAGCTATTCTACAACATGCATACTCAAGCAAATAAGCATATAGGGGTCTCAAACTATCCTAAACCCCAACACAAACACATCAAACATACATATACAACACACATTAACCATACAAGCACATATGCCTTAACACTAAACAACTAACCTAATCATGCATTTCTACCCCATGAATCTTCATGAAACTTAACCAAAACATGAAAAGAGGTGAGGATCTACTCTTACCTCTTGAAGATCGATAGGAGAGGCGATCCAACTCTGAGATGGGAGAGATCTAGAGGTTTCCGACATCCGAGATTCCACCGGACGGTAGGAATTCCGATACCAGAGTCTAGCCGGGTATTACATCTAACTTGGAGAAACAACCTGCTCTTGCTAGTTAATCAAATAGATCGTCGATCCTAGGTAACGGATACTTGTTCTTGGTAGTGACTTTGTTCAACTGCCTGTAATCGATACAAAGTCTTAAGGATCCATCCTTCTTCTTTACAAACAGTACTGGAGCACCCCAAGGTGAGGTACTCGGTCGGATGAAACCCATGTCTACCAACTCTTGCAACTGCTCCTTTAGCTTCTTCAACTCTGCTGGTGCCATCCTGTAGGGAGGGATAGAGATTGGTCTGGTTCCAGGCATCAATTCTATTTCAAACTCTATCTCCCTAGCAGGTGGTAGTCCCGGAAGCTCGTCTGGGAAGACATCTGGAAACTCTCTGACCACGGGCACTGAGGCAGGCTCCCTAACCTGACTATCAAGCTCTCTCACATGAGCTAGAAACCCCTGACAACCCCTCCTGAGCAGCTTGCGAGCCTGCAGGGCTGATATCAGACCTCTAGGCATACCCCTCCTGTAATACCCGGCTAGATTCCGGCATCGAAATCCCTACCTTCCGGCGGAATCTCCGTTGGAATCTGGAATTTTGAATATGCCAGAGGTTTCTAGAGGGGTAAAATGTGTTTTCTAAAATGTTTTCACAATAATTTCATGGTTTTAAATGGAAAAGATTTGAGTTTTGAAAAGAATAGACCAAGGAGGCGTTTGCCAGGTTCGGCCGCCGAAAGTGAAGTTCGGAATAGTTAGTAGACCAACGTTACTACCAAGGGCAAGTATTCCCGCGCAGGATGGATGATTTATTGGAATAGTTAGTAGAAGCTGATTGTTTTCCAAGATAAATCTAAAATCCGGGTACTACCTGTGAGAGTTAGAGTTAGTTTTGGGTTAGCAGTGAGAAGAAGCCAGTTGGTAAAGGTGAAGAGGTGAAGAAGAGAGAAAGAGTAAGGATCAGAGTAGCGCAGTGGATGCGTGTTGAGTTCAGGAGAAGGTTGGGGTATTGCTAAGGTGGTTTTTTTGGGAAAAAGGTGTGCCTGGAAGACTCGGGTGTTCTTACTCCAGCAGTACCTGTGTCTCTCTTTTTGGAGAGAGGGTTTTAAGTTTTGCTTGTTTGATTGCTTGCTTGTTTATGTATGATTGATGCTATGTTTTGAGATGCCTGTTTGTTTGTGGAACATTCGGGGACGAATGTTCTTAAAGGGGGAAGAATGTAATACCCGGCTAGATTCCGGTATCAGAATCCCTACCTTCCGGCGGAATCTTCGTTGAAATCTGGAATTCTGAATATGCCAGAGGTTTCTAGAAGGGTAAAATGTGTTTTCTAAAATGTTTTCACAATAATTTCATGGTTTTAAATGGAAAAGATTTGAGTTTTGAAAAGAATAGACCAAGGAGGCGTTTGCCAGGTTCGGCCGCCGAAAGTGAAGTTCGGCCGCCGAACATGGAAAGGCTTCGGGAGTGCTTTTGGCCTCCGAAAGTCTTGTTTGAACGAGCCAAGGTTCGGCCGCCGAACATGCATGAGTTTAGGGGGCACGTTAGGCTGCCGAAGGTCTCTGACCAGGCCACCTATAAAGGGCCCTCAGATCGGAAATGGGCGAGTTTTCTCCCCTTTTCTCGAGCTCAGGTGAGTTTTTGTCCTCCCTTGGCCGTTTTCATGTTTTTCTTCATCTCCTTCATGTTTTCATGAGTTCCATGGCTGTTTTTAAAGAGTTTTCAAGCTTAGATCAAGTTTTGGGAGCTTGGAGACCCAAGGATTAGTTTCCTCCCATCTCCAAGTTAGGGATCGCACCAACCCTCGATCTTCAAGAGGTAAGTGTGGATCTATGCTTCCCTTTATGTTTTAATGAAGTTTTAAGTAAGTTTAATGGTGTTTTAATGGGTAGATATGCATGTTTAGGTTTATGTGGGTTTGATGCCCAATGTATGATTATATGTGTTTATGTGATGATATGTTGTTAGTTTATGCTCCTTTATGCATGTGGGAGTGAGTATGCATGATGGGGAGAGAGTATGTGAGGATTTGGGTTGTTTTGATGGTTTTGGCCTATGTGGGTCATAAACTATCTAGGTATGTTTTGATGTTGTTTTTGCAGTTTAATCTGGTTGTTAAGCTCCTTTATGCATGGTTTAAGGTTTATGCATGTTTTGGTAAAGTTGGGTGCTTGTTTTGGGGTGTTTGGAAGGTTTGGGAGGCTTGAATGCATGAGAAGCTGAGTTCTGCCCTTCTGGGAAGAACTCAGGTTCGGTCGCTGAAAGTGGCTTCAGCCGCCGAACCTGTCTGTGGATGCATGGTTTGGCCGCCTAACATTGCCCCCGAAAGTTGAGTTTTGGCTTGAAAGCAGACTTTCGGCCGCCGAAGGAAGGTTCGGCCGCCGAAAGTGCCTGACTTTCGTCTCTGGAGTGGGACTTTCGGCGGCCGAAGGTGCCCGAGTTTCGTCTCTGGAGGGAGGGTTCGGCCGCTGAAGGTGCCGCCAAAAGTGCCCTGTCCAGCCTTTTCAAGGTTGTTTTCTATCCATGTTTAAGTGATGTTTTAAGGGTTTTTTGGGTAGTTGTTTATGAGTTGTTTAGAGTGTGTTGGCACCTCATTCGAGTCCACCTGTGTAGGATCGGACCCGAGGGATCGAGGAGGCCATCAGTGTTAGCTGTTGCAGAGTCAGTTCAGCGTCTGCCAGAGGTGAGTAGAACTAAACTTAATCTTTATTTTATGAAATCAAATGCCTAAAGCATGCTCATGCATCATGTTTATATGTAATAGGTTGATTGCACTAGTTACACGAATATGAAGCATTGCATTATTTACTATTGATGGAGATTGGACCAAGAACGACCCCATTAGCCCTAGAGATGTTGTGAGACCTGGCCGGGCCAGGCATACATATACAGTTGTTGTAAGACCTGGCCGGGCCAGGCATACGAAGGTTGTGAGACCCGGCCGGGCCGGGCATACTGAGACTGGAAGGGATGTTTTGGGGTTGGGTCCAATCCGTGATATGATTTGTTTGTGCTATGACGCATTTCATGAAAGCATGTAATTAATGAACTGTTTTCTTTGTTTCTACTCACTGGGCTTTTTAGCTCACCCGTCTCCCCTAACCCCAGTTTTGCAGGTCAGAAGTAGTCCAGGAGGACGTCAAGGGTAAAGGTTATGGTTATGTAATAGATTAGTAAGCTTTTAGTGTGGACATGTATTAAGATTCGATATTCTTTTTGTAAGATGTTATGTATTGTAAGAGTTATGTTTATGGATTAGAAATGTGCTTGGCCCTAAGACTTGGTTAGTCCCTTTGTAGTACATGATGTATATAATGTTTTAATGTTATGGCTTTTGTTGAGTTGTGTTGGAACTGAACTGGTGGCATGTGTTGTTTACCACGCTAGTGTTTGATGAGGACCCTAGTGGAGGTCTTGTGTTTGTGGTTTGATGCATGCACCGGTTAGGTTCTAGTTCTTTGGATGAAATCCCAGCTTGATGTATGTTGTTAACCCAACTAGAGTTTTGATGAGGGCTCTAGTAAGGGGTTCTTTTCTGTTTCCAGTTATGTCGCATACAGGTCAAGCTCGGTATTTACAAAAGATGTTTCAGTTTTTATGTTTAAGTATTGATCATATATGGAATTTGACCAGGTGATAGGATGTATGTTAGGCTTGCTACGGGTCCCGGCGGCCTTAAGCCGATCTGGATCCTAGCGCCGGTAGCAGTTCGGGCCGTTACAGAGGGGTATCGGTTTTCGGGTCGTTACAGAGTGGTATCAGAGCTTTGGACCTCGTCAGTATGGTGTGTTGAGCAAAGGTGCTCAAGGATTAGGGATATCCCACATCGGAAAGAGGTTGGTTTAGAAGTCATAGAAGGGCAAGCACAATAGGTAAAAATCATGTCCACTAGGATAGGATGTAGAGTCCTGTCTTCTATGATAATGATGTGTAATGCCATGATTTTATGCATGAGCATTAATGTTATGTATGTTATGCTTTGTATGCATGTATGTTGTAGGTTCATGTGTTTTCATATGAACCATATGATGCTAATGATTGATTGATTGCTTGTGTGTTGTTCTTCAGAGGAGCCAGAATGCGAGGTGCTCGTCGATCTGTGGAATCGACTGGAGTTCCATCTGAGAGGGAAGGTATGGACACCTTTCCCCCTGCTCTGCCTAGAGCGCAGTCATGGGGAGTCAGCAGATGGGGAACATCAAGGGACCCTAGTAGGTCTTTTGATGTAAGCAGAGAAGGAATGGCTCCAAGAAGGATGTCAGCTAGTATGAGGGAAGTAGAGATGGATGTTCAGAGAAGAGATGTCAGTTTGGGAATCAGAGTGCCAGAAGTAGGTATGGGAGATTCTCAGGAGGATGCTCAGACTCAGGATTCCAGAATCTCAGGTTCAGGAGGGATTGATCCCTCCACTCTGAGTACAGCCTCCACAAAAAGCAAGAAGTGGGGCAGAACCCTGAGGGGGAAGAAGAAGAAGTTGTGGAGACGGTTGAAGTCTAGTTTGGGATTAGGTGGTGGTTCGAGCTCTGGCTCAGGCAGTTCAAGATGCTTGAGATGCGGAAGGCCGCACAAGGGAGTCTGCCGTTATGGGACTAATCTATGTTTTAGGTGCGGACAGGAGGGGCACATAGCACGTGAGTGTCCCACTGCGCCCTGGATGGCTCAATCCCAGTGGACAACTTCAGGTAGAGCAGCTCAGCCAGTAGCTCCAGCCGTGTTTCAAGTTAGTGGTCGAGGCAAAGGAAGAGGGTCAGCCCCTCATTCCTCAGGTTTCCGTGGAGAAGGTCCGTCAGCTCTAGCTCGGATCTTCACCCAAGCTCAGCAGGAGGCAGACACATCGAACATGGTGGTGCCAGGTACGCTCACTTTTGAATGTTCTGATGTGTATGTTTTGTGAACTCTGGAGTTTCTCTTTCTTTAATTGCTCTAGGAGCCGTCGAGAGGTTGAGTTGATAGCTTTTGGGCTAGAGTGTTCTCTTTGGGTCAGTAGACTCACGTGTGATCCATCTGTGGCAGAGTCAGTCTGCCGGTTCATTTCTGTGTCAGTTGAGGGTAGATGCCTTCCACCCGACTTTGAGGTCCTGGACTTGACTGTCTGGACGTCAATCGAGGGATGGATTGGTTTCTGCTCGTGGTGCTATCTTGGTCTGTAGAGACAAGGTAGTCAAGTTTAGAGGACAGGATGGGTCAGAGGTAGTCTGTTGAGGGAACACAGTAGGGATGCCTAGAGATTTGAGGTCAGCCTATCAGGTTCGTAGGGTACGCAGGAGGGGTTGTCAGAGGGTTCTAGCTCTTGTTTGAGAGTTTTGCAGTCAGGTCGAGGAACCAGCCTCAGTGGTAATAGTTAGAGAGTTCTTAGTTGTTTTCCCAGGCGAGTTATCAGGTTTACCATCTGTCAGGGAGGTAGAGTTTGGAATGGAGGTGGTACTTGTTACTAAGACCATTTCTTTCCTTC
The DNA here is from genome assembly GCF_001659605.2 of Manihot esculenta. Classification (NCBI taxonomy): domain Eukaryota; kingdom Viridiplantae; phylum Streptophyta; class Magnoliopsida; order Malpighiales; family Euphorbiaceae; genus Manihot; species Manihot esculenta. Next base: position 5,933,108 of record NC_035177.2, on the reverse strand, counting down.
CCTATAGGATGGCGCCTGCGTAGAGAGAGGTAGTAGTCAGAGTAGTTGCTAGAGTTGGTAGACAAGGGTTTTATCCGACCTAGTACCACACCCTGGATCGTTCCAGTGTGGTTGTGGAAAAAGAAGGATGGATCCTCGAGACTTTGTAACAACTGTAAGCAGTTGACCAACGTTACTACCAAGGGCAAGTATTCCCGCGCAGGATGGATGATTTATTGGAATAGTTAGTAGAAGCTGATTGTTTTCCAAGATAAATCTAAAATCCGGGTACTACCTGTGAGAGTTAGAGTTAGTTTTGGGTTAGCAGTGAGAAGAAGCCAGTTGGTAAAGGTGAAGAGGTGAAGAAGAGAGAAAGAGTAAGGATCAGAGTAGCGCAGTGGATGCGTGTTGAGTTCAGGAGAAGGTTGGGGTATTGCTAAGGTGGTTTTTTTGGGAAAAAGGTGTGCCTGGAAGACTCGGGTGTTCTTACTCCAGCAGTACCTGTGTCTCTCTTTTTGGAGAGAGGGTTTTAAGTTTTGCTTGTTTGATTGCTTGCTTGTTTATGTATGATTGATGCTATGTTTTGAGATGCCTGTTTGTTTGTGGAACATTCGGGGACGAATGTTCTTAAAGGGGGAAGAATGTAATACCCGGCTAGATTCCGGTATCAGAATCCCTACCTTCCGGCGGAATCTTCGTTGAAATCTGGAATTCTGAATATGCCAGAGGTTTCTAGAAGGGTAAAATGTGTTTTCTAAAATGTTTTCACAATAATTTCATGGTTTTAAATGGAAAAGATTTGAGTTTTGAAAAGAATAGACCAAGGAGGCGTTTGCCAGGTTCGGCCGCCGAAAGTGAAGTTCGGCCGCCGAACATGGAAAGGCTTCGGGAGTGCTTTTGGCCTCCGAAAGTCTTGTTTGAACGAGCCAAGGTTCGGCCGCCGAACATGCATGAGTTTAGGGGGCACGTTAGGCTGCCGAAGGTCTCTGACCAGGCCACCTATAAAGGGCCCTCAGATCGGAAATGGGCGAGTTTTCTCCCCTTTTCTCGAGCTCAGGTGAGTTTTTGTCCTCCCTTGGCCGTTTTCATGTTTTTCTTCATCTCCTTCATGTTTTCATGAGTTCCATGGCTGTTTTTAAAGAGTTTTCAAGCTTAGATCAAGTTTTGGGAGCTTGGAGACCCAAGGATTAGTTTCCTCCCATCTCCAAGTTAGGGATCGCACCAACCCTCGATCTTCAAGAGGTAAGTGTGGATCTATGCTTCCCTTTATGTTTTAATGAAGTTTTAAGTAAGTTTAATGGTGTTTTAATGGGTAGATATGCATGTTTAGGTTTATGTGGGTTTGATGCCCAATGTATGATTATATGTGTTTATGTGATGATATGTTGTTAGTTTATGCTCCTTTATGCATGTGGGAGTGAGTATGCATGATGGGGAGAGAGTATGTGAGGATTTGGGTTGTTTTGATGGTTTTGGCCTATGTGGGTCATAAACTATCTAGGTATGTTTTGATGTTGTTTTTGCAGTTTAATCTGGTTGTTAAGCTCCTTTATGCATGGTTTAAGGTTTATGCATGTTTTGGTAAAGTTGGGTGCTTGTTTTGGGGTGTTTGGAAGGTTTGGGAGGCTTGAATGCATGAGAAGCTGAGTTCTGCCCTTCTGGGAAGAACTCAGGTTCGGTCGCTGAAAGTGGCTTCAGCCGCCGAACCTGTCTGTGGATGCATGGTTTGGCCGCCTAACATTGCCCCCGAAAGTTGAGTTTTGGCTTGAAAGCAGACTTTCGGCCGCCGAAGGAAGGTTCGGCCGCCGAAAGTGCCTGACTTTCGTCTCTGGAGTGGGACTTTCGGCGGCCGAAGGTGCCCGAGTTTCGTCTCTGGAGGGAGGGTTCGGCCGCTGAAGGTGCCGCCAAAAGTGCCCTGTCCAGCCTTTTCAAGGTTGTTTTCTATCCATGTTTAAGTGATGTTTTAAGGGTTTTTTGGGTAGTTGTTTATGAGTTGTTTAGAGTGTGTTGGCACCTCATTCGAGTCCACCTGTGTAGGATCGGACCCGAGGGATCGAGGAGGCCATCAGTGTTAGCTGTTGCAGAGTCAGTTCAGCGTCTGCCAGAGGTGAGTAGAACTAAACTTAATCTTTATTTTATGAAATCAAATGCCTAAAGCATGCTCATGCATCATGTTTATATGTAATAGGTTGATTGCACTAGTTACACGAATATGAAGCATTGCATTATTTACTATTGATGGAGATTGGACCAAGAACGACCCCATTAGCCCTAGAGATGTTGTGAGACCTGGCCGGGCCAGGCATACATATACAGTTGTTGTAAGACCTGGCCGGGCCAGGCATACGAAGGTTGTGAGACCCGGCCGGGCCGGGCATACTGAGACTGGAAGGGATGTTTTGGGGTTGGGTCCAATCCGTGATATGATTTGTTTGTGCTATGACGCATTTCATGAAAGCATGTAATTAATGAACTGTTTTCTTTGTTTCTACTCACTGGGCTTTTTAGCTCACCCGTCTCCCCTAACCCCAGTTTTGCAGGTCAGAAGTAGTCCAGGAGGACGTCAAGGGTAAAGGTTATGGTTATGTAATAGATTAGTAAGCTTTTAGTGTGGACATGTATTAAGATTCCATATTCTTTTTGTAAGATGTTATGTATTGTAAGAGTTATGTTTATGGATTAGAAATGTGCTTGGCCCTAAGACTTGGTTAGTCCCTTTGTAGTACATGATGTATATAATGTTTTAATGTTATGGCTTTTGTTGAGTTGTGTTGGAACTGAACTGGTGGCATGTGTTGTTTACCACGCTAGTGTTTGATGAGGACCCTAGTGGAGGTCTTGTGTTTGTGGTTTGATGCATGCACCGGTTAGGTTCTAGTTCTTTGGATGAAATCCCAGCTTGATGTATGTTGTTAACCCAACTAGAGTTTTGATGAGGGCTCTAGTAAGGGGTTCTTTTCTGTTTCCAGTTATGTCGCATACAGGTCAAGCTCGGTATTTACATAAGATGTTTCAGTTTTTATGTTTAAGTATTGATCATATATGGAATTTGACCAGGTGATAGGATGTATGTTAGGCTTGCTACGGGTCCCGGCGGCCTTAAGCCGATCTGGATCCTAGCGCCGGTAGCAGTTCGGGCCATTACAGAGGGGTATCGGTTTCCGGGTCGTTACACCTCCTGTCTCCTCTGAAGACAACCTCTGACCCATCCTGATCTCTGAACCTGACTACCTTGTCTCTGCAGTCCAAGGTAGCACCATGAGCAGATAGCCAATCCATCCCTAGAATGACATCAAAATCCATCAAGTCTAGAACCACAAGGTCGGTCGGAAGGCATCTACTCTCCACAAACACTGGACTATACCGGCAGACTGACTCTACCACTGATGGATCACACTTGGGTCCACTGACCCAGAGGGGGCACTCTAACCCAGAGACTATCAAACCCAACATCTCAACGGCTATCGGAGCAATAAAAGAATGAGATGCACCAGGGTCCATTAAAGCATACACATCTGAACACCCAATGATGAGATTACCTGACACCACGGTGTTGGATGTGTTCGCCTCCTGTTGTGTCATAGTGAAGATCCGAGCTGGAGCTGATGGACCTTCACCCCGGGAACCTACTGAAGAAGAGGCTGCCCTCTCCTTCGGCCTCTGCCACTGCCCTGAGTCATGGCTGGATCTGTTGGCTGTGCCACACTGCCAGAAGCTGTCTGCTGGGATGGTGCCATAAAAGGTGCCCTAGGACACTCCCGTGCCATGTGTCCCTCCTGCCCACACCTGAAGCAGGCTATCATCCCAAGCCGACACACTCCCTTATGCGGCTTCCCACACCTCATGCATTCTGAACCATCTGAACCTGAGCTCGAGCCACCACCTAAACCCATACCTGACTTCAAACGGTTCCAGAACTTGCTCTTCTTGGTCTTGGATCTGCCCCACTTTTTACTGCCCGAAGCTGCTGCACTAAGAGAAGAGGGATCTAACTTTCCTCCGCCTGGGGTCTTGGAACCCGAGGACTGTGCCACTGACTGCTTGACTGTCCCTTGAATAATGGCACTAGCCTCCATCTTCCGTGCTGCATCCACAATAGTGTGGAAGCTCTCCCTCTCTGCTGCAAGAATTAGGGAGGAATACCTAGGGTGGAGCCTCATGGTATACCTCCTGGCCTTCTTCTGATATGTATCATAAGTTTGCTCCACAAATGGCAACAGCTCCAAGAACTTATCTGTAAACTCATCCACACTCATCTCTTCAGTCTGCCTCAACTGCTCAAACTCAATTATCTTCAATTCCCTTGAGCTATCAGGGAAAGCCCATCCTGCAAATTCATTAGCAAACTCCTCCTAGGTTAAACTGTCCAATCTGGGGTCCACATAATTTTTAAACCACTCACGGGCCTTTTTGCATTTAAGAGTGAACCCCGCCATCTGAATGGCTCTACAATCATCTGCCCCTAACTCATCTGTAATCATTTTTATTGTCTTCAGGTACTTAAATGGATCATCTCCCGTCTTGAACTTGGGAGCATCCAGCTTCAAGTAATCAGTCATCTTAACTCTGCTCCCTCCAGATGAGCTAGGCTTGGGCACTTGGACTTCAGGAGCTACAGGTTCAGGGGGTGGTGAAGGAGGTGCAACATTCCCCAGATTAGGGTTTGTTACATTTGGATAGAAAGGTGAGGGTGGATACATGGGATACTGGGGGTATGATGGATAGAAAGGAGGGTAAGGCATGAAAGAGGGATAAGGGTTAAAGCTGGGATAATCCGATGTACCTCCCATCGAATACCCGGGGCCCTGTGGAAAGGGTTGATATTGGGGTGGTTGAGCAAACCCTGACGCCTGAGTGCCTCCTTGAGATTCTCCTATGCCCTCTTTAGACATGCTCACACCTAAGCTTCCATCCCTTCTCTGGTCAACCTCCATTTCATCCCTCTCAGCTGACACTCCTCCTTGAACTGTTCCTTTTCAGCTTGCATCAAAAGACCTTCTAGGGTCCCTTGACACTCTATCCCTGCTAGATCTACAGGACATTGCCCTTGGTAATGCAGGGGGACGGGCATCCATGCCCTCACTTTCTGGTGGGACTCCAATCAATCGTGCAGATCGACGAGTGCCTCTCATCCTGCTTACTGGAAAATAACACATACACAAAACATCAGCATCAAATGGTTCATGTGGAAACACATGAACCCGCATCACATACATCACATATCATTAATGCACATGTATAAAATCATGGCATTTCACATCATCATTCAAGACAGGACTCTACATCCTATCCTAGTGGACATGATTTTTCCTATTGTGCTTGCCCTTCTAGAACCTCTATGAGCCCGACACACTCTAGGTCCGACCATATGAACCTAGGGCTCTGATACCAATCTGTAACGACCCGAAATCGGACCGCTACCGACGCTAGGATCCAGATCGACTTAAGGTCACCGGGACCCGTAGCAAGCCTAACATACAACCTGTCATACCTGATAAATCCCATACATGATCATACATTTACGTAAAAACTTTAAATTTTCCATTTACCAAGCTCGACCGGTGCATGCACTGAAACTGAATACATTAAAATCCCACACTAGAGCCCTCATCAAATGCTCTAGTTGGGTCAACATTACATACATCAAGCTTGGTTAACAACACATTAATAAAACATTACATAAAGATCATGTATCAAAAGGGATTAACCAAACACTCTAGGGTCAAGCACAATACTAATCCTCAATACAAAACTGTACAATATCTGACAATACATACATTTCATTGTCTTTCATGTCCACAACTAAACTATTACATACATAACACTTTTACTCTTGCTGACTTCCTGGTCTACCCCGAACCTGCAAACTTGGGGGTTAAGGGAAAGGGTAAGCTACTAGAGCCCAGTGAGCAGAACATATAAAACAATTTATATAGATATGCCATCATGAAATGCGTCACATCACAAACAATTCACATCACGGATGGATTTGTCACCAATAACCCCCTCTTTCCTCATTATCATAACAAATTGCCAGGACGCGTGGCATGGGCAGCCCTAGACTTTCTTACACTGTGCTAGGACGCGTGGCATGGGCAGCCCTGGACTTCCTTATCATACTGAGGGCTAATGGTTCATCCAAAATCCATCCACATCAACAATAATTAATGCAATGCATCATATTCATGAATTCTAATGCAAAACAACCTAATACATATCATGGCATTCGTGATGCATGGATCGTGCTAAAACGGATCTCCTTGCTTTGAAAATAAAAGAAGTTATGTTCTACTCACCTCTGGCAGATACTGGACTGACTCTGCAGCAGCTATCTCACTGCTGGGGTCCTCGGTTCCTCGGGTCCGAACCTATACAAGTGGACTCAAATGAGGGACCAAATATATACTAACATGACTCTAAACATCTCCCCAAAAACCCCCTAAAACATCATAAAACATTCATGGAAAACATGCAAAGGAAGGCTAAACAGGGCACTTTCGGCGGTAGGTTCGGCGGCCGAAAGTCCCTCCAGAGCCGAAAGTCATGCACTTTCGGGGGCAGGGTTCAGCGGCCAAAAGTCTGTCCAGAGCCGAAACTCAGGTACTTTCGGGGGCAGGTTCGGCGGCCGAAACTCCCCTCCAGAGCCGAAAGTCCAAACTTTCGGGGGCGAGTTTAGGCGGCCTAAAGCTACCTCCAGACAGGTTCGGCAGCCGAACCTGGGCTCTTCCAAAGGGCAGAACCCAAGCCTCACAAGCACATCCAGCCACCCCAAACCTCTCAACTCAAACTAACTCATGCAAAAACATGCATAAACACATTCTCAAGCATATAGGGGCATAAAACTAGCCTAAACCCCAACAAACATCAACATAGCATACATTTGAGCATAAAACTAACATAAACCCTAACATTTACATCTACTCTAAAGCATGTAAATGTTATGGCCCTTAGAGGCTAAACAATTCTTTTTAGTTGAAGGTTAATCCAAATTTGATGTTTTATTCAAGTTGTGAGATTATGTGCTTAAATTTTCTTTATCTTATTTCTATTTCCTATTAATTTCTATTTTCGAGGAATATCACCTCCATTGTTTTCTTCTTAGGAATTCAAGGGGCCCATTGAATCTCTTGGAAAGAAAACTTTTTGCTAATTAATCTAATTCAATCTGTAATTATTTAATTAGGTTAATAACAAGTAGCAATTAGCATATTCGTTTATGTTAAGGAATTAGTATATTTGATTTAAATAATTTGTGTGTTATTATTGATCAAGTTTGAGTTCTCTCTTAAAGCAGTTAACTAATTAAATCTATATGCGTATTGGAGTTGTTAGTTAACTAGAAATTAATTTAAGCACGAAGCGAATTAAAATAATCATAAGGAAGAATTGGTGAGATTCGCGTGTTTGACCCCTATAACCAAACAATAGAAATAAAATGAATTATTTTTCTAATCAATGATCAACTGCCAAACCTCTCAATTTGATTACCTTCAGCTGAATTTAATTTGATTACCTTCAGCTGAATTTAATTTGATTACCTATTTCACCATCTCAATTGCGTTGTTTGTATTTCTTTTAAGTTTTTTTTGGCTTTCCCAAGGCAAATTCAATTTCTTCAAATAAAAATTCTCTTCTTCTCTCTTTTTGTTTTAAAATATTTTTCTTATTCAGCTAGTCATCTAAATTAAATAGAGTTAAGATCTCTGTGGGATTGATACTTACTTACACTATCTACAAATTCATATTGAATCTAGGAAAGGGAGATAAGTTTTAATTGATGGATTTAACACTCGTCAAATTTTGGCGCCATTGCCAGGTACCTTTAACAGTTTGTTTTTATTTTTATGATCAGGTCTAAAAATTGCAGAATTCAGTTTGATTGAGAAATTGAGAAGTCTGGAAAAAGATTGAGAAAAGCAACCAAGTCACAAAAACAGGCTAATTCAGAGCCTCTCAATCACCTGCCCAATCACCTTTGTGCACTGAAGACACCTCATCTTCAACAACAACCAAGCCTCCAATTGACACTAACCAAAAAGACACAATGGCTGCAACTACTGCCGCTGAAGAACAATCCCTTTGCATCACATACCCAGTGTTGAATACACCCTTGGAATTTCGAACATGTATGATTCACATGTTACCAAAATTCCAAGGTTTGGAGAATGAAGACCCACATCGTCATCTGAAAGAGTTTTATGTGGTTTGTTCAAGTATGAGACCATAAGGAATAATTGACGAACAAATAAAGTTGGTAGCTTTTCCTTTTACTTTGATTGAATCTGCTAAAGATTGGCTCTACTATTTGCACCCGGGTTCAATCACCACTTGGGTGCAAATTATAGACTTTTTATTAGAAAGGTTTTTTTCAGCAACCAAAGCATCATCTATAAGAAAGAAAATAAGTGGAATCAAACAAAGAAAAAATGAAACTCTATATGAATATTGGGAACATTATAAGAAATTAATTGCAAGTTATCCAAAATATGAAATTACTCCAAAACAGCTCAATCTTCACTTCAACAAAGGACTTTTGCCATTAGAAAGGAGAATAATAGATGTTGCTAGTGGAGGAGCCATTGGGAAAATGAAACCTAAAGAAGGTAAAACTTTAATCTCAAAATTGGGTACAAACTCTAGACAGTATAACCGAGATGAAGACATTCCTAGGAATGCGAATGAGGTAAGTATTGCATCTTTAGATTCTAAAATTTCACAACTTACCACTGCAATTCAACAGTTGGTTGTAGGAAATAATGTACAGACTTGTGGCATTTGCAAATGAGCCAACCATCCCACAGACATGTGTCCTACCCTTCAGGAAGGTATGCAACAGGTTTATAACATTGGAGGATTCAATGGACAACAAAAAAAGTATGACCCATTTTCAAGCACTCACAATCCGAGGTGGAGAGATCATCCAAACCTTAGCTATGGGAATAGACAACAGAAGTTCTAGCCAAGAGCAAACTATCAAGCTGCAAAATCAGATATGTCTCTAGAAGACCTTGAACAATCCCTTACTAATAGCACTCTTGCTTTTCAATAGAAAATGAAATCGAGCATACAGAATTTGGAGAATCAAATGAGCCAACTTGCTACATCAGTGAGCAAGCTGAAATCTCAAGGGAAACTATCCTCCCAAACCGTACCAAATCCGAAACAGAAAGCAAGCACAATTATGCTGCAAAGTGGGAAGGCGTTGGAATCTTCCAGCCCGAAGAGGCTTGCCCAAGGCAGTATGACAGACCTAAAGGCAAAAGCAGAAATAGAAATTCCAATAGAGAATCAGCGTCAAAAATCAGAGGTAGAACAATCCCCAATTCAGGTAATATGTCCTCCTTTTCCTGAAAGATTTGCTCAATCAAAAAGAGAAAAGGAAGAAAAAGAGATCTTGAAGATTTTTCGCAAAGTCCAGGTAAATATACCCTTTCTAAAAGATCTTTGCACTAATAAAAGAAAATTGTATGGGCACAAAAAGATTAAAGTGGGGGAGAATGTGTCAGCTGTACATCAAAGAAAGTTTCTATAAAAATGTAAAGATAAAGGCATGTTTGCAATATCATGTAAAGTTGGAAACCTTGAAATCAAGAAGGAAATGTGTGATTTAGGAGCTTCCATAAATGTTATGCATCTGTCTATTTATTTTTCTTTAGATGTAGGTCCTTTGAAACAAACAGGAATCACACTCTAACTCGCCGACAGATCAATAGTCTATCCTAAAGGCGTGTTGGAGGATATTTTGGTCCAAGTAGGAAAATTAATTTTCCCAGCTGACTTCTTTGTCTTGGACATGGAAGATGACAGTACATCCAACCCTACAGATTTATTGCTAGGAAGACCATTCCTTAGCATGCTAGAATGAAGATCGACGTGCATGAAGGCACGCTCACAATAGAGTTTGATGGAGAAGAGATAAAATTTAATGTCTACGATGCAATGAAGTATTTTGATGATAATTTTTTTCTTTGCAGCATAGACATTGTTAATCCTCTCACTCAAGAAGCATTTCGAGTAAGCAAGGAAGACAATCTGGAGTTAGTTTAATCGAAAACTTGAAAATGGATTGCCTTGACAATAGCATATCGCAATTCAGTGAAGAAATCATAGAAACAGTTCACTCATTGGACACTTTGAGCCACAAGGCACCAGAACTTGAGTTAAAAATGCTTCCAACTCATTTGAAATATGCATTTTTGGGAAGTAATAACACACTTCCAATCATAATCTCCTACAAGTTGAATACTTTAAAAGCAATGAAGTTGATTTGGATGCTGAATGAATACGAAGATGGAAGTGGATGAAGCTTAACATGCCATTGAAGTCTAGCTTAGAAAAATAAACAAGGGCGCTACTTGGGAAGGAACCCAGGGTTACAGGCTTGCCCAAGTCTGTACAGTTACCAATGAGTTTCTTTTAATTTTCATTTTTTTTAAATTTATTTATCTGTTATTTTCTACTTTGGAGGAGATTAGACCTTCTGAACAATTCTGGACTTTTTGAGACCTTTTATGACCTTCAATAGTCATTTGGATGGTAAGTTATTATTTTTGAAACTGCTCCAAAGGAATGTAAATTCTATTTTACTTGCTGTTATGTAAAAAGAATAATAAAAAATAAAAAAATAAATAAATAAATAAAATAAACTTAACCATATTTTCCTTTTTCTCTTCTTCACTCTTTCTTTTTCTTCCCTGAAAGCCTTTCCCTCTCGCGTCTCTCTACATCAACAGGTACACCACCCATGGCGTGGACCACCCAGCCCGACGCCACCACCGCCCAGCCCGAAGCTCGCTCCTCCTCGCGCCACCGCTACACTTCATGAATGATGCCAGCAGCCTCAGCGACTAAATCGCACACGCCTAACAGATTTGCAGCTGCATCACCCACGTCGTCCGCTAAGCCACCAGTGTTGTCGTCGGCACCCTCGCTGTCATCCTCTCTGTCGATCGCGACAAAGAGACAGACGCGTTCACAGGTAAAGGGGAAGACCCCTATTCATGAACTGCCCAGTGATGATAAGGAAGAAGAATAGGAGGTAAAACCTGAGATTCTAAAGCAACTCTAGGTCTTATCATTTTATTACGATCGCACTTATTTCGAACAAAGGACAAGTCAGCGCCAATAACCTTAGTAGTACCTCCAGAACCTAATGATCAAACCCGTCTAGCCAAAAGTGAGGCAAAAATGCACCACTTTGATGTAAAGTTAGATGTCATCCTCTCTCACTTGGAGTTACCCATATCCCAACCACCACCAGCCTGAGTTTTTGGCGACTTACTCCTCAAAGAAGTTCTCTTTGATTCACTTTTGCTAATTTATTTGTGAACTTCCCCCATTGCTTGAATTTTTCCACATTGAGAACAATGTGAGGAGTAAGTGTGGGGGGAGAGAGAAGTGATTGGGATAGAAGTGCTTTTTGTGATTGGTTGATGGGTTGATGTACATATATATTTCTGATATTTCTACTGTGTTTGGAAATTTTTTCTATTGTTTTTGCTATTTCTGCTAGAGGCTTATCTAAGCTTGTAAGATTTTTTATGTTTCTCAGCAGTTTCTCAATACTTGCACTTGCTGAATTGTTTCTCGGATTTTAATTTTTCTAGGTTTTTCCAGTATTATTTTCAGTTTTAAATTTTATTCAAAAAAAAATCATATAATTCAAGTTCTTATGCCATTTGTTTGCTAGCTTAATAAATTCATTATTGTTCAATTTGTTAGTTTTGTTTTTAAGGCTTGTTTTGAAAGTTCAAGAAGTATGGTCCTTATTTAAATAATTGATAATGAATGCATGTTCTTTTAAATGAGTTGTTGTCCTTTGTTGAGAATGATTTAAAGGACATTATCTAGACCATATAATTATGTGGAAATTAAGGAGTGTTAAAAAAAAAGGAAAGAAAGAAAGAAAAAAAGAAAGAGCAAAAGCAAAAAATTAGAAATTAGTGCACTCCTATTGTAACGACCTGAAAATCGGACCGCTACCGGCGTTAGGATTCAGATCGACTTAAGGTCGCTGGAACCCGTAGCAAGCCTAACATACATCCTGTACACCTGATAAAATCCCATACATGATCATACATTTCCATAAAAACTTAAACTTTTCATATACTAAGCTTGACCTATGCATGCACCATAACTGTAAACATAAAACCCCATACTAGAGCCCTCATCAAATGCTCTAGTTGGGTCCACATTTTATATATCAAGCTTGGTTTATCAGGTAACATCGTTAAAAATGTTACATAAAGATCATGTACAAAAAGGGATTAACCATACATTAGGGCCAAGCACAATACTAATCCTCATTACATTACTGTACAATACGTTACATTACATTACATGTCATTTCATGTCCACTACTAATCTATTACATAGACTATACCATAACCTTGCTGACTTTTCCATAGCTACCTGTGCTCCTGCAAACCTGGGGGTTAGGGGAAAGGGGTGAGCTATTAAAGCCCAGTGAGCACAACAATAAAAACAGTTCATTAAACATATGCCATCATGAAATGCGTCACATCACAAACAATTCACATCAAGGATGGACTTGTCACCAATAACCCTCTACATAATCCAATTGTGCCAAGGGCGTAGTGCATGCCACACCTAGTCTTTCTCTTACATATAACATATCATAATATATCCAACCGTGCCGGGGGCGTAGTGCAGGCCACACCTGGACTTCCATATCATATCGAGGGCTAGTGGGTCATCCAATATCCATCCACATCAATAGCAAATTATGCAATGCATCATATTCGTGAATTCTAATGCAACAACCTATAAACATGGCAATCGTGATGCATGAACATGCTTAAAAGTTTAGTTACTTTAAAAACAATAGATTAGATTAGTTCTACTCACCTCTGGCTGACTCTGAAACAGCTAACACTGCTGGCCTCCTCGGTTCCTCGGGTCCGATCCTACACAGGTGGACTCAAATGAGGGACCAAACATACTCTATAAAAGGCTCTAAACATCTCCCCAAAAACCCCCTAAAACACCATAAAACATGCATGCAAAACAGGCAAAGGAAGGCTGGGCAGGGGACTTTCGGCGGTAGGTTCGGCGGCCGAAGGTCCCTATAGATCCGAAAGTCAGGCACTTTCGGGGCAGGTTCGGCGGCCGAAACTCCCTCCAGATCCGAAAGTCACTAACCTTTGGAGGCAGGTTCGGCGGTCGAAACTCCCCTCCAGAGCCGAAAGTCCAAACTTTCGGGGGCGAGCTTAGGTGACCAAAACTGCCTACCCTGGCAGGTTCGGCGGCCGAACCTTGCTTCGGTGGCCGAACCTGGATCCTCCTGGGTGGCAGAACCTGATTCTGCCATCCCACATCTAGCCATCACAACTTCCCAACATGCATCCATCTATTCTAAAACATGCATAAACACTTAATCAAGCATATAGGGGCATAAAACTAGCCTAAACCCCAGCAAACAATAACATATCAACACATAAACATACATTCATCATTTAACTAACATAAACCCTAACATCTAACAACTAACCTAAACATGCATTAAACACCCTTAAAACCCCTTAAAACTTACTTAAAACAACATAAAAGACGTGGATCTACACTTACCTCTTGAAGATCGAGGGTAGGCGTGACCCAAACTTGAAGATGGGGAGAAATCGAGCTCCGGGGGTCCCCAAGCTTCAAAACTTTGATCTTAGCTTAGAAATCTTCGAAACAAAGTAAAACTCATCAAAAATTTGAAGGGATTGAAGGAAAACACAAAATCAACCATGGGAGGCCGAAATCTCACCTATGCCCGAAAATAGAGAGAGAAAACTCGCCCATTTTCGGACAAGGGGCCTTTTATAGGTGGCTGGCCAGACCATCTTCGGGGGCCAAAGGTGCTTCCGCAGACTCCCCATGTTCGGCGGCCGAACCTGGGTTTTTCCCTCCATGGCTTTTTCTTTCAAAACTCAATTTCTTTCTTCATTAAAACCAAAAAAACATATAAAAACATTTTAGAAAATCTTTATTTTACCCTTCTAGAAGACTCCGATATCCGAAAAATTGCGGATTCCAACGGAGATTCCGTCAAAAGGTAGGAATTCTGATGTCAGGGTCTAGCCGGGTATTACATTCTTCCCCCCTTAAGAACATTCATCCCCAAATGTTCAACAAACAAACATATGCATAGCATAAACAGAAACACATACAAACACATAAACACTAACCTTAAAAGAGATAAGGGTATTGCTGGAGCATAGACTCTCGTGTCTCCCAGGTACATTCTTCTATATTGCGGTGATTCCAAAGGACTTTCACCATCTGGATTTCCTTGTTCCTCAGCTTTCTGATCTGCGTGTCTAGGATCCGCACTGGCTGCTCAACATAGGTGAGATCTCCTAGGATCTCCACATTAGGCTCATTAAGAACCTTGCCCGGATCTGACACGAACTTTCGTAACATAAAAACATGGAAAATCGGATGGATTCTCTCCATTGAAGTAGGTAGGTCCAGCTTGTACGATACATTCCCAATCCTCTGTAGGATTTCAAAGGGTCCGATGTACCGTGGGCTAGCTTACCTTTCTTCCCAAAACGAATCACCCCTTTCATAGGAGACACCTTGAGCAACACCATATCTCCCTCCTGAAACTCTACATGCCTCTTGCAGACATCTGCATAGCTTTTCTACCGGCTCACCATAGTTCTGATCCTTTCTGTGATAATGGGCACTACCCTGCTGGTGATCTCTACTAGCTCAGGCCCTGCTAAGGCCCTTTCTCCCACTTCTTCCCAGCAAACAGGTGCCTTGCACTTCCTCCCATAAAGAGCTTCATAAGGAGCCATCACTATGCTAGCATGATAGCTATTATTGTAGGCAAACTCCACCAAGGGTAGATGTTGCCTCCAAGAACCGCCAAAATCTAGCACACACATTCTGAGCATATGTTTTATAGTCTGGATGGTCCTCTCTGACTATCCGTCAGTCTGTGGATGGAAGGCAGTGCTAAAATTCAGCCTGGTACCATAGCATTCTGCAGACTCCGCCAAAACCTAGAGGTGAACTGGGGTCACCTATCAGACACTATCGAAACGGGAGCCCCATGCAACCTAACAACTTCATCAAGATACACCTGCGCCAATTTGTCCACATAATAGCCACTCCTGACAGGGATGAAGTGAGCAGATTTGGTCAGTCTGTCCACAACCACCCATATGGAGTCTAGTTTGTTGGACATTGCCAGTAACCCCACCACGAAATCCATAGCTATCTTCTCCCATTTCCACTTTGGAATCGACAGTGGGTTAAGTATTCCAGCCGGCTTCTGATGTTCCAGCTTCACCCTCTGACATACCTCACAGGCGGACACAAACTGTGCCACTTCTCTCTTTATAGCTGGCCACCAATAAACTCTTTTCAGATCCTGGTACATCTTGGTGGCTCCAGGGTGAACACTGTACCTGGCATTATGAGCTCCCCTCATAATGTCTCCCTTCAGACTCACGTCATTTGGTACATATAACCTGCTCCCATAGCGGAGGATCTCCTTATTGTCAAATCTGAACTCTTCATTCTTGCCTGACTGAACAGTCCTGGCAATTTTCACTAACTCTGGGTCCTCATGCTATTTTTGAGCCACCTGCTCCAGAAACACGGGCGTCACTCTCATCTGAGCTATCAAAGCACCTGTACCAGACAACTCCAACTGCAGCCCTTCATTAATGAGCTTGAAGAATTCCCTCACCACCGGTCTTCTCTCTGTTGTAATATGGGATAGACTGCCAAGTGATTTACGGCTTAGGGTATTTGCCACAACATTTGCCTTACCCGGATGGTACTGAATTTTGCAATCATAGTCACTAAGCAGTTCTACCCATCTTCTCTGCCTCAGATTCAACTCTCTCTGACTCAAGATGTACTGCAAGCTCTTATGATCTGTAAAGATCTCACATCTTACCCCATAAAGGTAATGCCTCCACATCTTGAGTGCAATGATCACAGCTGCCATCTCTATATCATTTGTAGGATAATTCAACTCATGCTTCTTCAGCTGCCTAGAAGCATAAGAAATTACCCTCTCATTTTGCATCAACACACAACCTAGTCCCACACGGGACGCATCACAAAACACTGTGAAGTCTTCATTACTGGTAGGCAGAGCTAACACCGGTGCTGACGTTAACCTTTTCTTCAGCTCTTCAAAGCTTTCCTCGCACTGTTCAGACCACACAAACCTCTGATTCTTCTTAGTCAATCTGGTCATAAGAGCGGCAATTTTTGAGAAGTCCTGGATGAACCTCTTGTAGTAACCTGCCAAACCCAGAAAACTCTTAATCTCTGTCACTGTAGTGGGTCTAGGCCAGTTAGCTACAGCTTCTACTTTCTTGGGATCCACTTGAATTCTTTTTTCTGACACAACATGTCCCAAGAAAGAAATGCTCCTCAACCATAATTCACACTTGGAGAACTTGGCATACAAGCCGTGCTCCCTCAGGGTCTGCAAAACTAACCTCAGATGATTGGGGATGCTCCTCTGCGTTTCTGAAATACACTAAGATATCTTCAATGAAAACGATAACAAAGTGATCCAAATACTGGCTAAAAACTCTGTTCATGAGGTCCATGAATGCTGCAGGGGCATTGGTTAGCCCAAACGGCATCACTAGGAACTCATAATCCCCATATCTGGTCCTGAACGCCGTCTTTGGCACATCTTCTTCTCTAATTCTCAAATGATGATACCCGGATCTCAGATCTATTTTAGAGAAACAACCTGCTCCTGCTAGCTGGTCAAATAGATCATCGATCCTAGGTAAGGGATACTTGTTCTTGGTAGTGACTTTGTTCAACTGCTTGTAGTTGATACAAAGTCTTAGGGATCCATCCTTCTTCCTTACAAACAGCACTGGAGCACCCCAAGGTGAGGTACTCGGTCGGATGAAACCCTTGTCTGCTCCTTTAGCTCCTTCAACTCTACTGGTGCCATCCTGTAGGGAGGGATAGAGATTGGTCTGGTTCCAGGCATCAATTCTATTTCAAACTCTATCTCCCTAGCAGGTGGTAGTCCTGGAAGCTCGTCTGGGAAGACATTTGGAAATTCTCTGACCACAGGCACTGAGGCGGACTCCCTAACCTGACTATCAAGCTCTCTCACATGAGCTAGAAACCCCTGACAACCCCTCCTGAGCAACCTACGAGCCTGCCGGGCTGATATCAGACCTCTAGGCATACCCTTCCTGTCTCCTCTAAAGACAACCTCTGACCCATCCTGTCCTCTGAACCTGACTACCTTGTCTCTGCAGTCCAAGGTAGCACCATGAGCGGATAGCCAATCCATCCCTAGAATGACGTCAAAATCCATCAAGTCTAGAACCACAAGGTCGGCTGGAAGGCATCTACCCTCAATAAACACTGGACTATACCGGCAGACTGACTCTGCCACTGATGGATCACACTTGGGTCCACTGACCCAGAGGGGACACTAACCCAGAGACTATCAAACCCAACCTCTCTTCGGCTCTCGGAGCAACAAAAGAATGAGAAGCACCAGGGTCCATTAAAGCATACACATCTGAACAACCAATGATGAGATTACCTGACACCACGGTGTTTGACGTGTTTGCCTCCTACTGTGTCATAGTGAAGATCTGAGCTGGAGCTGATGGACCTTCACCCCGGGAACCTGCTGAAGAAGAGGCTGCCTCTCTCCCTCTGCCTCTACCACTGGCCTGAGTCATGGCTGGAGCTACTGGCTGAGCCACACTACCTGAAGCCGTCTGCTGGGACGGTGCCATAAAAGCTACCCTAGGACACTTCCGTGCCATGTGTCCCTCCTGCCCACACCTGAAGCAGGCTGTTGTCCCAAACCGACATACTCCCTTGTGTGGCTTACCACACCTCAGGCATTCTGAACCATCTGAACCTGAGCTCGAGCCACCACCTAATCCCAGACCTGACTTCAAACGTTTCTAGAACTTGTTCTTCTTGGGCTTTCTGAGGCCTCTGTCCCACTTTTTACCCTTCGGGGCGGCTGCACTCAGAGAGGAGAGATTAATATTCACTATACCTGGGGTCTTAGAACCCGAGGGCTGTGCCACGTGCTGTTTCACTGACCCCTCAATGATGGCACTACCCTCCATCTTCCGTGCTGCATCCACAATGGTATGGAAGCTCTCCCTCTCTGCTGCAATGATCAGGGAGGAATACCTAGGGTGGAGCCTCATGGTATACCTCCTAGCTTTCTTCTGATTTGTGTCATATGCCTGACCCACATACTGCAACAACTCCAGAAACTTGTCAGTGTACTCGTCGACACTCATATCCTCTGTCTGCCTTAGCTGCTCAAACTCCACAACTTTCAGCTCTCTGGAGCTGTCAGGAAAAGCCCATCCAGCAAACTCATTTGCAAACTCCTCCCAGGATAAGCTCTCCAACCTCGGGTCCACATAGTTTTTAAACCATTCTCGTGCTTTCTTGCATTTCAATGTTAACATTGCCATCTGAATGGCTCTACTGTCATTAGCTCCTAGCTCATCCGTTATCATCTTTACCATTTTGAGGTACTCAAACAGATCATCACCTGTCTTGAACTTGGGAGCATCCAGCTTCAGGTAATCTGTCATCTTTACCTTGCTCCCCACAGATGAGCTAGGTTTAGGTGTTTGGATATAAGGGACTATAGGTTCTGTTGGTGGAGGAGGAAGTGCAACATTCCCTGGGTTAGGGTTTGATGTATTTGGATAGAAGGGTGAGGGTGGATACATAGGGTACTGGGGATATGGAGGGTAAAAAGGAGGGTAAGGCATGAAGGAGGGATATGGGTTAAAGCTGGAGTAATCTGATGTAACCCCCATCGGATACCCTGGGCCCTGTGGAAAGGGTTGGTATTAGGGTGGGTGAGCATAACCCTAGGCCTGAGCGCCTCCTTGAGACTCTCCCATACCCTCTTCTAACATACTCATGCCCAAGCTACCATCTCTTCTCTGTTCATCCTCCTCTGATCCCCTCACATCAGCTGACATTCCACCCTGAACTGTTCCCCTCCTGCTTACATCAAAAGACCTTCTAGGGTCCCTTGACGTTCCCTCTCTACTTGATCTACAAGACATTGCCCTTGGCAATACAGGGGGATGAGCATCCATGCCCTCATTTTCCGGTGGAGCTCCTGTCAATCTAGCGGATCGACGTGAGCCTCTCATCCTGCTTCTGAAAAACGACATATACATATGAACATTAGCATCATATGGTTCATGTGGAAACACATGAACCCGCATCATACATAGCATATCATTAATGCACATGCATATCATCATGGCATTACACATTATCATTAAGACAAGACTCCACATCCTATCCTAGTGGACATGATTTTTCCTATTGTGCTTGCCCTTCTATAACATCTATGAGCCCGACACTCTCTAGGTCCGACTATATGAACCTAGGGCCTTGATACCACTCTGTAACGACACGAAAACCGGACCGCTACCAGCGCTAGGATTCAGATCGACTTAAGGTCGCCGAAACCCATAGCAAGCCTAACATACATCCTGTACACCTGATAAAATCCCATATATGATCATACATTTCCATAAAAACTTAAACTTTTCATATACCAAGCTTGACCTGTGCATGCACCATAACTGTAAACATAAAACCCCATACTAGAGCCCTCATTAAATGCTCTAGTTGGGTCCACATTTCATATATCAAGCTTGGTTCATTAGGTAACATCATTAAAAACTTTACATAAAGATCATGTACAAAAAGGGATTAATCATACATTAGGGCCAAGCACAATACTAATCCTCATTACATTACTGTACAATACCTTACAATACATTACATGTCATTTCATGTCTACTATTAATCTATTACATAGACTATACCATAACCTTGCTGACTTTCCCATAGCTACCTATGCTCCTGCAAACCTGGGGGTTAGGGGAAAGGGGTGAGCTACTAAAGCCCAGTGAGCAGAACAGTAAAAACAGTTCATTAAACATATGCCATCATGAAATGCGTCACATCACAAATAATTCACATCAAGGATGGACTTATCACCAATAACCCTCTACATAATCCAATTGTGCCAGAGGCGTAGTGCAGGCCACACCTGATCTTTCTCTTACATATAACATATCATAACATATCCAACCGTGCCGGGGGCGTAGTGCAGGCCACACCCGGACTTTCTCTTACATATTGCCAGGGGCGTAGTGCACGCCACACCTGGACTTCCACATCATAACATAGCATATCATATCGAGGGCTAGTGGGTCATCAAATATCCATCCACATCAACAACAAATTATGCAGGGCATCATATTCGTGAATACTAATGCAACAACCTATAAACATGGCAATCATGATGCATGAACATGCTTAAAAGTTTAGTTACTTTAAAAACAATAGATTAGATTAGTTCTACTCACCTCTGGCTGACTCTGAAACAACTAACACTGCTGGCCTCCTCGGTTCCTCGGGTCCGATCCCACACAGGTGGACTCAAATGAGGGACCCAACATACTCTATAAAGACTCTAAACATCTCCCCAAAAACCCCCTAAAACACCATAAAACATGCATGCAAAACAAGCAAAGGAAGGCTGGGCAGGGGACTTTAAGCGGCAGGTTCGGCGGCCAAAGGTCCCTACAGATCCGAAAGTCAGGCACTTTCGGGGGCAGGTTTGGCGGCCGAAACTCCCTCCAGATCCGAAAGTCACTAACCTTCGGGCGCAGGTTCGGCGGCCGAAACTCCCCTCCAGAGCCGAAAGTCCAAACTTTCGGGGGCGAGCTTAGGCGGCCAAAACTGCCTCCCCTGGCAGGTTTGGCGGCCGAACCTTGCTTCGGCAGCCGAACTTGGATCCTCCTGGGTGGCAGAACCCGATTCTGCCATCCCACATCTAGCCATCCCGACTTCCCAACACACATTCATCTATTCTAAAAAATGCATAAACACTTAATCAAGCATATAGGGGCATAAAACTAGCCTAAACCCTAACAAAAAACAACATATCAACACATAAACATAAATTTATCATTTAACTAACATAAACCCTAACATTTAACAACTAACCTAAACATGCATTAAACACCCTTAAAACCCCTTAAAACTTACTTAAAACATCATAAAAGAAGTGGATCTACACTTACCTCTTGAAGATCGAGGGTAGACGTGACCCAAACTTGGAGATGGGGAGAAATTGAGCTCCGGGGGTCTCCAAGCTTCAAAACTTTGATCTTAGCATAGAAATCTTCAAAACAAAGTAAAACTCATCAAAAACTTGAAGGGATTGAAGGAAAACACAAAATCAACCATGGGAGGGCGAAATCTCACCTATGCCCGAAAATAGAGAGAGAAAACTCGCCCATTTTCGGACAAGGGGCCTTTTATAGGTGGCTGGCCAGACCACCTTCGGGGGCCAAAGGTGCTTTCGCAAACTCCCCATGTTCAGCGGCCGAACCTGGGTTTTTTCCTCCATGGCTTTTTCTTTCAAAACTCAATTTCTTTCTTCATTAAAACCATAAAAACATATAAAAACATTTTAGAAAATCTTTATTTTACCCTTCTAGAAGGCTCCGACATCCGAGAAATTTCGGATTCCAACGGAGATTTCGCCAGAAGGTAGGAATTCCGATGCCGAGGTCTAGCCGGGTATTACACCTATAACCCATTTCTCTAGTTGATTATTTGGTTACCAATCCAATGGCCCAAGTAGTGCAGTACTTGGTGACTTCTTAAGGTGATTCCGTATAGAAAAAATTGGTGTTTGGGAGAGTATTACCCCTTTTGGGCCGTTTAAAAACCTGCCCCATGCCTTTTAATTAGGTAACCATGAGTGGAGCTAGTAGCCACCTGAGCTGAACAACCTGGGATAAGTGGCTCAGTAATAATTTGTTTCACATTCACTTTATCAATTTCAGGCAAGATATAGTAGGAAGTGTAAAAAAATAATAAACCCAAGTCTTTAAATTTTTGTTGGTCTAGTCAAAAGTTTCTAAGAGTCTATTCTTTCAAAAGGGCAGTTTAATAACAAATGGCATTCTAAAATTTTGTGTGCTTGAAATTGAATTAGGGACCAACTTTATATCTTAAGAAACACGCTTTAAACATAAAACTTGTTGAAGTGAACTTTGGTGAAATTAAGTTATTTCTGCTATCATCCTATTGCATGAGAATTTGGTTCTTTATTTTGGAAAAACTAAATTTCATATTGGTTGAGGACAGAGCTGTGTTTTATTTTTTTTATTTGAATTTTTATGCTTGAGGACAAATAAAGGTGCAAGTGTGAGGGAATCTGATGAGTTGTAAAACTCACCACTTTTTTCTTATTAAATTCCATGATTTTACTATGATTTTGATATAAATAATTAATTTTTACTTGAAATTTAATTTTGGAAAGATTTTTGAGCGGAAGTTAAGAAAAGGAATGAAAAGAGGTTGAATTGAAAGATTTTCGGACTGGGGGATTACAGCCTTTGGCAAGCCTGTAGCCCATGGTGATGGACAACTCTAGATTTCAAAAAATGCCACCTCAGCCCAATTTTTCCAGCTGTACAAGAATAAGATCAACTTCAAATTGGAGCAAACAAAATCATATTAGGATAGGGATAAGATAGGAGTAGTAGAGTTTATTTTAAATTGTGAATATTTATCTTTTTGTTGGGAAAAACTCTATATAAAGGTTGCCCAAGAATTAACCTAAGCATCATATTCTCTCTTCCTATTCTTCTCTCCATATTCAGTCGCCGCCCCCTTTTTTGCCGCCCCCTTTCTTCTATTTTCATTAGTTTTTGCAATTTTATTACGACTTTTAGAGGCTAAACAATTTTTTTTCAGTTGAAGGTTAATCCAAATTGAGGCTTTATTCAAGTTGTGAGATTATGTGCTTAAATTCTCTTCATCTTATTTCTATTTCCTATTAATTTCTATTTTCGAAGAACACCACCTCTATTGTTGTCCTCTTAGAAATTTAAGGGGCCCATTGAATCTCTTGGAAAGACAATATATTGCTAACTAACCCAATTAAATCCGTAATTGTTTAATTGGATTAATAACAAGTAGCAATTATCATATTCGTTTATGTTAAAGAATTAGTAGATTTGATTTAAATAATTTGTGTATTATCATTGATCAAGTATGAGTTTTTCTCTTTTAAAGTAGTTAACTAATTAAATCTACACGTGGGTTGGAGTTGTTAGTTAACTAAGAATTAATTTAAACACGAAGCAGATTAATTTAATCATAAGAAAGAATTAGTGGGATTCGCGTATTTGACCACTATAACTAAACAATAGAAATAAAATGAATTATTTTTCTAATCAATGATCAACTGCCAAACACCTCAATTTGATTACCTTCAGCTGAATTTAATTTAATTATAAGTTTCACCATCTCAATTGCATTATTTATTTTTCTTTTAAGTTTTTTTTGCTTTGCCCAAGGTAAAATCAATTTCTTCAAACAAAAATTCCCTTATTCTCTCTTTTTGTTTTAAATTATTCTTCTTATTCAACTAGTCATCTAAATTAAATAGAGTTAAAGTCTTTGTGGGATCGATACTCACTTACCCTATCCACAAATTCATATCGAATCCAGGAAAGGGAGATATGTTAGAGATAAGTTTTAATCGACGGATTCGAGACTCATCACCCTTTTCACCATAGCCCTAGCAAACAACTTTGTTTCTACCATGAGATTTCCCCCACCCCTTTAGCTTCAATCGACCATGTTTACTATGGCCTCTCTTTGACTTGCTCCTGCCTCTACCCTCAACATTGAGTGCATTACTAGATAAATCCCTGGTTTTCTTTTTGTGAATGCTCTCTGTAATACCCGGCTAGACTCCGGTATCGGAATTCCTACCGTCCGGTGGAATCTCGGATGTCGGAAACCTCTAGAAGGGTAAAAGTATGTTTTTATGATATGTTTTCATGTTTTTATTAATTTTAAGTATGTTTTTTAAATGAGTTTTGCATGAAAAGTCCTTGGAGGAAAACCCAGGTTCGGCCGCCGAAAGTCAAGTTCGGCCGCCGAACATGCATGCGTTTTGGAGGCACGTTAGGCCCCCGAAAGCATGAGTGAGGGAAGTTCAGGTTTGGCCCGGCACAGTTGGACTATGTAGAGGACTATTGGTGACAATACCATCCGAGATGTGATTTGTTGTGATGTGTTGCATTACATAATGGCATGAGATTTTTAAATATATGTTTTCACTATTCTGCTCACTGGGCTTTGTAGCTCACCCCTCTCCCCTAACCCCAGATGTGCAGGTACAGGGTAGACCAGGAGGTTAGCCAGAGTTTTGAAGTGTGTTTATGTAATAGTTAGATGGTGGACATGACAGTTGTATTATGATGTAATGTAAGAGTTTTCAGTATATTGTAGTTATGTTATGTGTAATGATATTGAGGATTAGATATTGTGCTTGACATTATGTATTGAGGTATCCCTTTTATTACATGATCAAAATGTTTTATAATGTTATGGAAGCCAACTCATCTCATGATGTATTTGCCCATTGAGGCATTGTTGAGGTCCCATAGAGGGATCATAATTATGATTATGACTATGTACAGTATATGTTCAGGTTGAGTTGGATGTTTGAAAGAAAGGTTTTAAATTTTTATGTATTTTCTTGATCATGTATGGGATTAAACAGGTTTCCAGGATGTATGTTTGGCTTGCTACGGGTCCCGGCGGCCTTAAGTCGACCCGGATCCTAGCGCCGGTAGCGGTCCGATTTTCGGGTCGTTACACTCTCGCTCATGACAACATCCCCAACTTAATCAAACTTTAACTTCTCAGACCCACGTGAACTACTAATTGTGGCAACAACAGTATCCCACAACTTAGGTAGAGAAGATAACAAAATTAGGGCTCTAATCTCATCATCAAAATTAATCTTGACAAAGCTTAATTGACTGATGATCATATTAAATTCATTAATTTAATATGATTCGTGATAGGTCCACTTTCAGACAACTCCAAATTAAACAAATGATGCATTAGATATACCTTATTAATGGCCGACGGTTTCTCATACACGTTTGCCAGAGCCGCTAGCAATGATGCAGTCGTTGTCTCCTTAATGATATTGAAGGTAACGTTTCTCGCCAACGTCAAATGGATCAACTCTAGTGTCTTCCGATCATTCAGATCCCAAACCTCCTGTTTCATAATTTCTGGCTTCTCCCCTGAACTGGGGTTCATAAAGGTTATTCTGATACAGATAATCTTCAATTTGCATCTTCTAGAAACTAAAATCGATTCCATCAAACTTCTCAATTCAAATCTTCAAGCTTTCCATTATTTTTTCAGATTGTTGTGATGCGAACCAAAAGCTCTGATACCAATTATTAAGAATGAACAATCACACAATCCAAAAATATAAGTATGAAAAGAAATCAACACACAGATTTAACATGGTTCACTAATTTGACTACGTCCACGACAGCTATAGTTTTCTTATTTTTCTATAAGTTTTCAAGCATAATACACTAGGATAATATTACATATTTATACGTCTAGGGAAAATACAAAATGACAAAATAGCCAACTCAGCGCGGAGTTGGATCCGTGATCGTATCTTAACATCCAAAAACCTCATATTAACCTCAATTTATTGCAATCAAACCCATAGAATATAAATCCCTAATTTATGTCAACATTTAAAAACTAAATTTTTATAAATAGAATAAAAGGGTTAAGTTACTTATCTTCAAATCCAAAAGTGCCCAAAATGTTCAATTTTCCTTCTTTAAGTCTCCTTCTCTTTGCCCTTGGAAGACCCAACTCCTAGGTTTCTTTAATCTTTAAGGAGAGAAATAAAATTTAAAAAAAATCTCATTAAATAAAAAACCCATTGTATAGAATGCAATAAGAAAAGGAAAGAAGCTTTATTAAACCATCCCTAAAATACCCAATTATTTTCTCTCACTAAAATCACTATTCAAATACCTTCCCAACTCAAAAACTTTATTTTCTCTTTCTTTCTTCTGTTTCTAGCTTAGAAAGAGTCTTTCATGTAGGAAAGATTTGATCTACAACAAAAATTTGGTGGAGGATGATTGGGGAAAGGAGAAAAAATATTCTTCTTAAAACTTTAGGGGTTCGATCAAAGAGATTTGGTGAAGGATAAATAATCCATTCCTTTAATTTTTCATTTTTTTGAAAAAGGATTCAAGGGATTGGATTATTATCCCTTTTAAACTACCTTTAAATTCAATGGCACAACCCCGCAATATATCCTCTAGTATTTGAATTACTCTTTCCGATTGACCATCAATTTGAAGATGAAAAGTTGTGCTGCAATTCAAATTGGTTACAAAAGCTTTATTTAATTTCTTCCAAACCTAGAGGTAAATCTCGGGTCCTTGTTAGAAATAATGGAAGACGAAATATCGTGTACTCATTTATCTCCTTGATATACAATTCCACCAATCTTTCCAACAGAAAGTCTATTCTCATAAGCAAGAAGTGTGTTGACTTAGTGTGCTGACTTAATGTGCTAACTTAGTTAAGTGGTCCACTATTACCCAAATTGAATCACGCTTTTTCTATGTAAAGGGTAATTCGATGAGAAAGTTTATTGAAATTATATCCACATTCCATTCAGGAATGGAGATTGCGTGTAATAAAGCGGAAGGGACCTAATGTTCTGCTTTCACTTGCTGGCAGGTCGAGCACTTAGATACATACTCTTCTATGCTTCTCTTCATACCAGGCTATCAAAATTGTTTCCTCAAGTCTTGATACATCTTAGCACTAGCTAGATGCATGGCATAAGGGCTACAATGTTCTTCCTCTAGAATGCCTCTCCTTAAATCTCCTGTGTGGAGCACAAATATGACCTTCAAGGTACAAACAACCATCATGCCTTATCATATGCTTCTTTTTCTTTCCCTCATTGGTTTGCTTTATCTATTTAGAGACCTCTTCATCTCTCTTTTTTTCTTCTTCAAATTGTGATAGCAAATATGGTTTTACTAGTAACTCTACTACTATGGCTTCATCATTTGCCATTGACAGTCAAGCATTCATAGTTTTTAATGCAAATAGGGACTTCCTATTGAGTGCATCTGCCACTATATTGGCTTTGCCAGGATGATAATCGATAATGCAGTCATAATCCTTAAGCAACTCCAACCACCTTTATTTGAGGTTATGCTCCTAATGGGTTGTAAGTATATGAGGCTTTTGTGATCAGTGTAGATATAGCTCCTTTCTCCATAAAGATAGTGCCTCCATATAGTCAATGCAAACATAATAGCTGCCAATTCCAAGTCATGGGTGGGGTACTTTTTTCTCAAACTACTTTAACTGTTTAATGCATAGGCAATTTTTACCTTCTTACATGAGTACACAACCTAAACTGTTACAAAAAGCATCACTATACATTACAAAATCCCTTCTGAAAACTAGTTGTGTAAGAATAAGGGCCTTTTGAGCATCCTCTTCAATTTCTCAAAGCTCTCTTGGCATTTTCACTCCATTCAAACTTTACATTTTTGTGAAAAAATTTTGTCAAAGGAACTATGATAAGAGAAAATCCTTTTACGTAGTATTATACTAATCCCAAGAAACTCCGAATCTCTATTGTGTTTTTAGGTGGTTTCCACTCTATGAAAACTTCAATCTTCTTAGGGTCCGCTCTAATGCCCTCTACAGATACTACATGACCAATGCAGGATATTTCATTAAGACAAACTCACATTTGCTAAGTTTTGCATACAATTGTTTCTCCTTTAAGATTTGTAGGACCATCCTCAAATGTCTATCATGATCTTCTCTAGTCTTAGAGTGGTGCATTAGATCATAAAGCTTGTTAGTGCATCAGTGAGCCTGAACAATATTTCCAAGAACTCATAGTGTTCATACCAAGTTTTGAAAGTAGTCTTTGGCACATCCCTCTCTTTAACCCTTCATTGGTAGTACCCTGATCGTAAATCTATCTTTGAGAATACTCATGCCCTTTTCAATTGATCAAACAAGTCATCTATATGAGGTAAATGATACTTGTTCTTTAGTGTCACCTTATTTAACTATTGATAATCTATGTATAATCTGGAAGATTGTCCTTCTTTTTCACAAAGAGTGCACCCCAAGGTGAGATGTTGGGACGAATAAAACCCTTATCAATTAACTCTTAAAGCTAAATATTTAAATCTTAACTTTATATGGGTCATGCGGTAAGGTGTTATGAATACTAGGGTTATACCCGATAACACCTCTATAGCGAACTCTACCTCTTTTTCGAGAGGTAAGCCTTGTAACTCTTCTAGAAAGGCTTTTGGAAAGTCTTCTTGAAAGTCACAGATTGTGGGTATCTCTTGAATACTAGGGTTGCCCTTCTTAGATTCTAGTGTACAGGCCAAATAAACTTCGCATCCCTTCCTAATTAATCTCCTAGCCAAGGTAGTCGGCATAACATTGGAGAGGAAATCTAAACTCTCTCCAACTACCACCACTTCACTTCCATCTAAAGCTTGGAGCATGATTCTTTTCATCTGATAATCTACTATTACTTAGTGTTTGTATAACCAGTCCATCTCTAAAATCACATTGAACTCTCTAAAGGACAACTCTATTAGGTCTCCTGAAAAATCAAATCCATGGATCACTAGAGGGTAATCTCGATACATTTAATTTACTGTAACACTATGACAAGTGGGTTAGTAACTGTATTTCACTGCCCAGTTTCTCTTCTCGTATATCTACCCCATAACTTAAAGGTAAGCTAATATAGAAGTATGTGGAACTTGAATCTATTAATACATGAACTGGAGTCCTAAAAATAGAAAACGTACCCACAATGACATCAAAAGACTCATGCTCATATGGCCTATGCTCTAGCTGGTGCCTTAGTATCGAGCCTGTCTACTGTCTCTAATGTCTTTCTCTGGTTGAAACTTCCTCTCATCTCGACTCTACCTCTGCCTCTGCCCCTTTGGGTATAGAAGCAAACCTCTTCGACCATGGAGTTATAGTAGTGTGTAGTCGAGGGTAGTCCCTTATGAAATGCTCTGTAGTTCCACATCTGAAACATGAGCCTATGAGCTTCTTGCATGTCCCAGCATGCCTTCTACTAGAATGCTCACACATTGGTTCCTCAACTCTACCTTAATTCCTAGTACTAGCCACAAATGTGGTTTACTATCCAGACCTCGATGCAATGCTTTGAGTCAACTTCTGAAGTGCCCTCTGTTTCTGTGAAGACCCCTCAATTTGAGTAATTTTTAGTTTCTTACCAGACTGCTGGGACACTGATTGTTTTCCTTATAGCATACCCCTCTTGTGTTGCCCTTACTGCTTACGATTATTCTATTCTATCAAGGTCTTCTCTATATTCAAAGCAACTGTAACCAATGTGGAAACATTATTGTCGAACCGAATACCAGTATAGCCCGTATCTAGTGTGCAAACCATGCTTGAATCTTTTGCATCTAGTATCTTCAGTAGGAATCAATTCTCTAGCATATGTAACGACCCGAAATCGGACCGCTACCGGCGCTAGGATCCAGATCCACTTAAGGTCGCCGGGACCCGTAGCAAGCCTAACATACAACCTGACATACCTGATAATCCCATACATGATTAACACATACATAAAATTTTCAAACATTTTCATTCACCAAGCTTGACCTGCATACATCATAAACATAACATAAACCCCACACAAGAGCCATCATCAAATGCTCTAGTGGGACATCATACCATACATCAAGCTTGGTCTAACATTTCTTAACATTAAAACATTTATCATAATGATCATGTACAAAAGGGGATTAACATCACATTAGGGCCAAGCACAATACTAAACCTCATAACATCCTTACACATTACTTTACATTACATTCCATTACAATATCTTTCATTATTTGCTCATGTCCACATATAACTATTACATACACAATACTTTTACTCTTGCTGACCTTCTGATCTATCCCGAACCTGCAAACCTGGGGGTTAAGGGAAAGGGATGAGCTACTAGAGCCCAGTGAGTAGAATAGTAAAACATTATATTTAAAACATATACTTTTATGAAATGCATCACATCACAAACAATTCACATCAAGGATGGACTTGTCACCAATAGCCCTCTACATTCCAAAGTGCCGGGACGTAGAATGGGTGAACCGGACTTCCACACCGTATCATCGTCATCATATCATATCTAGGGCTAATGGGTCATCCAACATCCATCCACATCAACATCAAAGTATGCAATGCAACATATTCGTGGATTCTAATGCAAGCAACCTAATATATCATGGCATTCGTGATGCATGAACATGCTCAAAATTTATTTACTTTAAAACATAAAGTTCCATTCTACTCACCTCAGGCTAACTCTGAAGAGACTCTGAAGCAGCTATCTCACTGCTGAGGTCCTCGGTTCCTCGGGTCCAAACCTACACAGGCGGACTCAAATGAGGGACCAAACATACACTAACATAACTCTAAACTACTCCCCAAAAACCCCCTAAAATATCATAAAATAATCATAGAAATCATGCAAAGAAAGGCTGAACAGGGCACTTTCGGCGGCAAGTTCGGCGGCCGAAAGTCCCTCCAGAGCCGAAACTCAGCCACTTTCGGCGGCACCTTCGGCGGCCGAAAGTCCCTTCCAGAGACGAAACTCATGCATCTTTGGCGGCACCTTCGGCGGCCGAAACTCCCCTCCAGAGCCGAAAGTCCAACTTTTGGGGGCAGGGTTTGGCAGCCAAAAGCTTGCCTCCACAGGCAGGTTCGACGGCCGAAAGTGCATTCGGCTGCCGAACCTGAGTTCTTCCAGAAATGGCAGAACTCTACCCTTATGCACATTTAAGCCTCCCTAACCTCCCAAACATGCATTTAGCTATTCTACAACATGCATACACACATACACAAGCATATAGGGGTCTCAAACTAGCCTAAACCCCAACAAAACACATCTAGCAACACATATATCATACATTACCTATAAAACCAACATAAACCCTAACATTAGGCATATACTCTAAAACATGCATCAACCCTCTTAAAACCCCTCAAAACTTTCATAAAACATACAAGAAGGGTAGGATCTAAGCTTACTTCTTGAAGATCGAGAAGAGAGGCGATCCCTAACTTGGAGATGGGAGGAATCAAGCTCCTTGGATCTCCAAGCTCCAAAACTTGATCTTTAGCTCAAAATCTTCAATACCAAGTTAAAACTTGTCAAAAACATGAAGGATTTGAAGGAAATCATCAAAACTAACCATGGAGGGGCATGAACTCACCTTTGCCCGAAAATGGAGGAGAAAGCTCGCCCATTTTCGGACATGGGGCCTTTTATAAGTGGCTGGCCAGACCACCTTCAGAAGCCAAAGGTGACTCCAAAACTCCACCAAGTTCGGCGGCCGAACATGAGGTTCGGCGGCCAAACCTGGAATTTCCTCCATAGTGCTTTTCTTTCAAAAACTCAATTTCTTTCTTACTTAAAACCTTAAAACACTTGAAAATATTTTAGAAAAACATATTTTATCCTTCTAGAGGATTTCGACATCCGAGATTCCGCCGGAAAGCAGGAATTCCGATGCCGGGGTCTAGCCGGGTATTACAGCATATCTGTTGAGTCATACCAACTCCCTCTCATATTGTAACACTATCATATGCCCTTGCCTCAAGAGTAGGAATTCCCTCTTCTGCTCTTCTAGAAATAAATCACCCATATACTTCTTTTAGAATTCTATAAGGAAGAAATTCCAAGTTCTACACACTCTTGGAACAGTTTGAGACACAGTATCCCACCATAAATATGCCTCCTTCTCCAATAAGGAGATAACACATATTAATCTATCTATTCGTGTACACTATAGTTGTTGTAGGATTCTTTCTGTCATCATCAAACAGTATTTCATAATAATGGCATCATCATCAATCTTTTCCAAAAATTCTTTAGCCCTATACTTCCTCAACTTCTCTACTAGAGATCGAGGAGGGGCTTGAACTGGTGCTGTTGGTAAAGTTGGGGCATGTGGAAGTGCCCATGTAAATCGTCTTAGCATTTTAGCCAATTGTTGGAAGAAAACATCTTGGCCTAGTCCTCCCCTAATAGAAGGGATGGACACATTTGCAAGTATTGTTGCTTTAGGAGGAGCATGGCTTTCCACCTCCTCATTAACAGCGTGTCGCAATCCTGATGACATCATATAAAATAACCAAGTGAGTAGTAGTTCACATGTATCATTCATATAATTTGCAATCCCATTAGCATGTCTATGTGCATATGCATATTATCCTAGAAAAGCTTAAACTAGGCTCTAATACAACTAAATATAACACCCCTTGCCCATCATCTCATAACCTAAGTCGAAGATAGCACATTTCTATTACTTATACTTGCATTTACTTCTATTAATTCCCAAGTACTTCATGGTACATAATAATTTTAATTTTTTTTATATAGACATACGTATGCATAAGAGCCGAAAATAGATAAGGCTTGCCCTTTAAATTAGGCATAAACAACCTGTGATTAGTAACTGCACCTCAACACACCTTTGCAAAATTTCACTAACTCTCTCAAAAGTTTATATTTTACAAGCATAACTTACAAAATATCCAATCACAGGCTGGTTACACCCATTATATAAGACCAAATAACAAGTTTCCAAAGTAATTAAATATGAATGTTACATTTCCATGGAATAATATATAATTATTATCATAATTGGAAATTTAATTATTTATACAAATTATCCATTTTAAATCCTTACATCTTCTATACAAAAATTGTCATTTAATGCATGTTTACAACCTCACAGGAATTAGGGGAGAGCATATTTCGGTCTAAACTAAAAAACCGAACTGAACTGATTGATTTCCGTTTATCAGTTCGGTTAGTCAGAACGGTCGGTTTGGTTTGATTAATATATTTAAAATTATTCGGTTTTCGGTTCGGTTTGGTTTAAACATGTTAAATAACCGATCAAATCGAAAAAATCGATTTAGTGGCTAGGCCCAAGCCCAAGCCCAAGCCCGAGCCCGAGCCCTCCCCCTGGCCTCTCGTACCCAACCCCCTCCATCCCTTTCGGCCCCAAGCGTTCTCCACATTCTCCAATCTCCCGATTCCCCACCTAAACCCTATTCTCCTGATTCATCCCCCTGGCCTCTCCAAACTCTCATAGTCGAATCCCTAACAAATCAATCATCAAATCCCATTAATCTCTTTTTCTTTAACGTCGATCGTCAATCTCTTTCTCGTTGACCGTCGACCATCAACCTCTTTTCCGTCGATTTGCTAAGTGTCGCCGTCGACCGTCAACTGTCTGCCCTCTTTCAATGTCCTCTTTCCTATTGATCTGCTGAACGAAATCACGAATCGCTCCCTATCAATCTTTTTCCCTCCCTCCCTATTGATTTGCTGAGTTTCGCCGCCGACCATCGACTGTCTGTCCTCTTTCAGTGATCTCTTCTGTTGGCTTATTAATTTGAGGTAGGTCTGTCCTCCTCATTTTAAATGTGAAGTTTCTTTTTTTTTTTTATTCTTGTGTGGTGTTGTAAAATTAGGTTCAATGTATAAATTTTAAGCTTTTTCTGTAGGGGTTTAGCAACTTCAGTGGTTGGTGATTGAACTCTTTTATGATGCATGTGATTTTCATTTTTATTTTTATTTTCTGTTATTGCTTATTTTAAAGTCTAAGGTTAACTGGCCATGGATCATCCTACGACATCTTTTCAGGAAATAATCATGAACTTCTTTAGAGTGAACATAATAAGAAAAGTGAAGAACTTGCATGATTAGATGGTCTTATAGAAATGATTAATAGCAGTATGGAGGTGTATTCAATTTCTTTAGTCATAATAACATTTTTCCTAGGTCATCAAAGGCATATTACTATAAGTGCAGTTTCTTATTCTAATTTCTTATATTGGTAGACACCTCAGATGGTGAAATGAAAAAATAAAGCAAAAAAATCAAACTGATAAGAAGTGGAATTTTGGAATCTGCTCTGAAGCCATAGCCTATTTATGCATCTAATCTTTTCTTTGAATATGAATTTTCTTTTTTTTTTAATATAGAGGTTAATGAATAAATATTTGTTCTATTGTTTCTTCTGTAGTTCATTGATGGTGTTGCCTGCTTTACAGTAGAATTATTATTACTTATATTACAGGAAAACTTTGGACAGTGAGGGTCATTTATCTTTGTGACTGACATATATGACTAGGAAAAAAAATTTAGTGACATTCTAACCATTCCAACAACACAAGAATAATACTATGCTCTTTGGTTTATTATAAAAATACTAGAAGTATATATCATTCTTCTTTGTGGCATGGTTCTTTGTGCCTGGGAGTTGGTTGGAGTTGTAGGTGTTCTTGAGCTTGTGTCATGGTTCTTTGTGTTTACATGGTACATGGTACATGGTATATGGTACATGGTATATGGTACATGGTGACCTGGACGACAAATAATTGGAACATTAATTTTTAGAAAAAACAAACAACAATATTAGAAAAAAAAAAAAGAAAAAATAGAATCATCTAAACAACATGGTAGTTTTGTTTTTCTTTTTTCCTTTTTCCTCTTTAGAAGTTGTATATATTATTTCAGACTGTTTAGTCACTTTCATTCACTAATATAGAGGCGCAGTTAGCAAAATTAACATAGACAATAATTGCTATAAAACTTGTATGTTTAGTATGTATTATTTGTAAAAAAAAAATATTATTTCTAATTCCTTTTTTTATATTGTTATTAATTAAGCTTATGTCCAATTGAATATTGTTGTTACTTTTTAGGCGAATCATGGAGTCACAAATGATCAGATGCTTCAAAATAGTACTAGTGATTCGAATCAAACTAGTTGTAACGACCCGGAAACCGGACCGCTACCGGCGCTAGGATCCAGATCGATTTAAGGTCGTCGGGACCCGTAGCAAGCCTACATACATCCTGTACATCTGATAAAATCCCATATATGATCAACATTTCATAAAAACTTTAAACTTTTTACATACCAAGCTTGACCTGTGCATGCACCATAACTGTAAACATAAAACCCCACACTAGAGCCCTCATCAAATGCTCTAGTGGGGCAACATATCATATGTCAAGCCTGGTCCAACATAACTCATCATTAAAACATTTCATATAGATCATGTATAAAAAGGGATTTACCATACATTAGGGCCAAGCACAATACTAATCCTCATTACATCACTGGACAATACCTTACATTACATTACATCATTTTACATATCATGTCCACTACTAATCTGCACATACACATAGCTTTTACCCTTGACGACTTTCCGGTCTATCTTGAACCTGCAAATCTGGGGGTTAGGGGAGAGGAGTGAGCTACTAAAGCCCAGTGAGTAGAATAGTAAAAACAGTTTATTAAACATATGCTTTCATGAAATGCATCAATCACAAACAAACCACATCAAGGATGGACTTGTCACCAATGGCCCTCTACATAATCCAATGTGCCCGGCCCATAACGGGAGCTCCTCAGGACTTTCGCTTAACATATCATAACATAACATATCCAATGTGCCAGGGGCGTAGAATGGGCCTCGACCTGGACTTCCATACCATATCATATCATATCATCTCAAGGGCCAATGGGTCATCCAACATCCATCCACATCAACATTATATTATG
Source organism: Manihot esculenta (assembly GCF_001659605.2). NCBI lineage: Eukaryota > Viridiplantae > Streptophyta > Magnoliopsida > Malpighiales > Euphorbiaceae > Manihot > Manihot esculenta. The sequence continues at coordinate 5,897,526 of NC_035177.2, read as the reverse complement.
AAATGCATCATATTCGTGAATTCTAATGCAAAACAACCTATTTCATACATGGCATTCATGATGCATGATCATGCTTAAAAGTTTATTTGCTTGCAATAAAAAGAGTTGTGTTCTACTCACCTCTGGCTGACTCTGAAACAGCTAACACTGCTGGCCTCCTAGGTTCCTCGGGTCCGATCCTACACAGGTGGACTCAAATGAGGGACCAAACAAACTCTAACATGACTCTAAACATCTCCCCAAAAACCCCTTAAAACATCATAAAACATTCATAGAAAACATGCAAAGGAAGGCTGGACAGGAGACTTTCGGCGGCAGGTTCGGCACTTTCGGGGGCAGGGTTCGGCGGCCGAAAGTCCTTCTAGAGCCGAAAGTCACCAACCTTCGGGGGCAGGTTCGACGGTCGAAACTCCCCTCCAAAGCTGAAAGTCCAACTTTCGGGGGCGAGTATAGGCGGCCTAAAGCTGCCTCCACAGACAGGTTCGGCGGCCGAACCTGGGCTCTCCCAAAGGGCAGAACCCGATTCTGCCTTGCATATCCAGCCACCCACAACAACCCAACATGCATCAAACTATACTAAAACATGCATAAACACATTTCCAAGTATATAGGGGCATAAAACTAACCTATACCCCCAACAAACATCACATTTATCATACATTTAACATAAAGGGTACTTAAACCCTAACATTTTCCCCTAGCCTAAACATGCATCAAAACCGTTAACCACTTCTTAAAACTTACTTAAAACATGAAAGAAGAGAAGGATCTATACTTACCTCTTGAAGATCGAGAGGAGGGTGATCCAAACTTGGAGATATGGAGGAACGAGCTCCGGGGGTCTCCAAGCTTCAAAACTTTGATCTTTAGCTTAAAAATCTTCAAAACAAAGTAGAAACTCATCAAAAACTTGAAGGGATTGAAGGAAAACAACAAATCGACCATGGAAGGGCGAAATCTCATCTATGCCCGAAAATAGAGAGAGAAAACTCGCCCATTTTTGGACAAGGGGCCTTTTATAGGTGGCTAGCCAAACCACCTTCGGGGGCCAAAGGTGCCTCCGTAAGAGGCCAATGTTCGGCGGTCGAACATGAGGTTCGGCGGCCGAACCTGGCTTTTTCCTTCCTTGGTCTTTTCTTTCAAAACTCAATTTTTTTCTTTATTAAAACTATAAAAACACATAAAAACATTTTAGAAAACCATATATTACCCTTCTAGAGGGTTCTGACATCCGAGATTCCGCCGGAAAGTGAGAATTTCGATGCCGGAGTCTAGCCGGGTATTACACTAGTACTGACACTTTAACAGAAACAACCACATCATCAAAAGCAAAGAGAAAACCAGTAAAGCCAAGGTCTATAGTTTGGGATCACTTCACAAAATTCGTCAATAGTGAAGGTAAATTAAAAGGTAAGTGTAATTATTGTAAAAAGAAATTTTGTTCTGATCCGAAGAGAAACGGAATCACTGCACTTAGGAATCACCTTAATTCATGCAAAAAGCACCCACATTCCATTGAGACTAGACAAGCACAGTTATCATTGGAAAAAAATGCAATTGACAATGATGTGAATGATTTAGGCACTCTTACTACTTGGAAGTATGATGAAAATGCAATTAGGAAGGCCCTTGTCCATATGATAATCATTAATGAATTGCCTTTTAGATTTGTAGAAGGAGAAGGTTTTAGAAGCTTCATGAGAGCAATTTGTCCAAGGTTTAGGATTCCCTCTCGTTGGGCAATTTCACGTGATTGTTATGATTTGTTTATTGAGAAGAGATCAAAATTGAGGTCTTTTTTTAAGAAAAATTGTCAAAGAGTGAGTCTTACTATAGATACATGGACATCATTCCAACGCATTAATTACATGTGCATAACTGCTCACTTTATTGACAATGATTGGAAGTTGCATAAGAGAATCATTAGTTTTTGTCCCATTTCAAGTCATAAAGGTTGTAACGACCCCAAAATGGACCGTCACCGGCGCTAGGATTCAGGTCGGCTTAAGGCCGCCAGAACCCGTAGCAAGCCTGTTATACTCTCTGTGTACCTGTAAACCTCATACATGATCATACATTTTCTATAAAAATAAAACTCTTTTCTGAACCAAGGCTTAACCTGTGCATGCACTATCTCTGTACTCTGTACTCATGTACTCTGTACTCTGTACGCTGTACTCTGTACTCTGTACCCCTGACTAGAGGTTGCTCTAGATGGGTTAACTCATACCTGTTAACCCTGGTTTTTCACTTATAGTAAAACATATATACATATCCAGATCATGTACAACACATACAGCACTAAGTCAAGCATAACTTTAGACACAACTATTACAGCTCTTTAATGTTACATGTCCACTCTAAGCTATTACAGATCTCTTTACTCTTTCTGTACCCTGCTGGACTGTCCCTGTACACTGTACACTGAACCTGCAAAACTGGGGTTAAGGGAGTGGGATGAGCTCTATAGCCCAGTGAGTAGAACAGTAAAACATCTCAGTAAAATATGATCTCATGGAATGCACCATATCACAGACAAGCCACATCAAGAGTAAACCTGTCACCACATAGTCTCAGTAACTCTGTGCCAGGGCGTAGAATCGAGCACCTGGTCTTCCTGTCATATATGTATATGTGTATATAACACCTCTGTACTTACCATTGCCAGGGCGTAGTCAAAGGCTCCTGGACTTTACTATATACCTGCCAGGGCGTAGTCAAAGGCTCCTGGACTTGCTATACCTGCCAGGGCGTAGTCAAAGGCTCCTGGACTTCCTGTCTGAGACTATTGGATCATTCAGCATTTACCCACATCACCAAAGAACTATGCAATGCAACATATTCGTGCGTACTAATGCAATCAACCTATGGCATAATCATGATGCATGAGATATGCTAAAACATTCCATTTCTTAATTAAAAGTATTAAGTTTAGTTCCACTCACCTCTGGCTATCTGGACTGACTGACTCTGCAGGCTCTGAAACTCTGGAGCAGTACTTACTGCTGCTCTCTCTGGTTCCTCTGGTCTGTACCTATACAGATGGACTCAAATGAGGGACCAAACAAACTTATGAATAACTCTCTTACACTCCCCAAGAATCCTCTAAAACTCACTCAACTATCCATGCAAAGCATGCAAAAGAAAGCTGGACAGGACACTTTAGGCGGCAGGTTCGGCGGCCGAATGTCCTCTCCAGAGACGAAACTCACGCACCTTCGGCGGCACCTTCGGCGGCCGAAGCTCCCAAACAGAGCCGAACATTGCAAAACAGGCTGTGGCAGCCAAGCCACCATGCAAGAGGTTCGGCGGCCGAATGAACCTTCGGCTGCCGAACCTGAGTTCATCCAGAACTCAGCTTCAACGGCAAACCATCTTCTCCTGCCCTTCAACCACGCAAACCATATCTCCAACACCTCAACACACATATACTCACGTATATGAGCACAGGGGTCCAAAACTATCTACTCACCCCAAACAACAAATCAAACATAACACAGAAACATGTATACATGCATAACTCATCAAAACCACTACTTCTCACTTAACCATGCATCTCTCTCCCTTAACTTCCATAAAACCTTCAGAAAACACATAAACAGGTTCAAGAGCATTACTTACCTCCTGGAACAAGAAGCTAAACACTCTGAACTAAGGAAAACGGACCAACTCTCCTCACACTCTCAAACTCGCACAAACGGAGCTTTTTGCTTCAAAACATTCAAAACCTTGTGAACTATCAAAACACTCTGTATGAGCTGCTCAAACTCAGCACATAAACCAGGGGAGACGTGGCCAAGCTTCTGGCAACAAGGTGGACATAACACCTGTCCAAAATGCTGACTCAGGGATGCAAAACTGCTGGCTAAGCAACTCAGCTTCGGCTGCCGAATCGCATGCAAAACCATGCAACATTCGGGGGCCGAACCTGAAGTCGGAAGCCGAATATTGGGCACTTTCGGCGGCCGAACTTACCTTCGGCGGCCGAACTTGGCTAAAGTCTCCCTGACCCATTTTCGCTTCACAACTCAAAACTATAGACCTGTAAAACTATAAAACACATCATAACACTTAGAAAACATAACTCCTACCCTTAGATAGAATCCCAACACCCCGGATTCCACCAGACAATAGGAATGCCGGTGCCGGATTCTAGCCGGGTATTACATTCTCCCCTCCTTAAGAACATTCGTCCTCGAAGGTTCCTAAAACAACCAAAAACAAAACACAAGGAGGAAACTAACCTCAAAACAAATATGGGTGCTATTGGAGCATAGACTCCCGTGTCTCCCAGGTGCACTCTTCTAGATTATGGTGGTTCCATAGAACTTTCACCATCGGAATCTCCTTGTTCCTTAGCTGTCTGATCTGCGTGTCCAGAATCCGCACTGGCTGCTCTATATAGGTGAGATCCATATGAATCTCCACCTCAGGCTCACTCAGAACCTGATTCGGATCTGACACAAACTGTCGTAGCATAGAAACATGAAATACCGGGTGAATTCTCTCCATAGAAGCAGATAAATCCAGTTTATATGACACATTTCCGATCCTCTGCAACACCTCAAAGGGTCCAATGTACCGTGGAGCCAATTTACCTTTCTTTCCAAAACGAACCACTCCTTTCATTGGAGACACTTTCAGCAATACCCAATTACCCTCCTGGAACTCTAATTGCTTTCTGCGAACGTCTGCATAACTTTTCTGTCTGCTCTGCGCTGTTCTGATTCTCTCTCTGATCATGGGCACCATTCTACTGGTAATGTCTACTAACTCTGGCCCTGCAAGAGCCTTCTCTCCTACCTCTTCCCAGCAAACAGGGGATCTGCACTTCCTCCCATACAAAGCTTCCTAAGGAGCCATCCCGATGCTCGCATGATGACTGTTATTGTAGGCAAACTCCACCAACGGTAGATGCTGCCTCCAAGAACCGCCAAAGTCTAACACACATAATCGCAGCATATCCTCTATGGTCTGGATGGTCCTTTCTGACTGTCCATCAGTCTGTGGGTGGAAAGCAGTACTAAAATCCAATCTCGTGCCCATCGCACTTTGCAGACTCCGCCAAAAGCGGGAGGTAAACTGAGGTCCTCTGTCTGAAACTATAGACACTGGAACTCCATGTAATCTCACTATCTCATCCAGATAGACCTGTGCCAACTTATCCACAGAATAGTTACTCCGTACTGGAAGAAAATGAGCAGATTTCGTGAGTCTGTCCACAATCACCCATATCGAGTCTATCCTGTTGGACGCCACTGGTAAACCCACTACAAAATCCATGGCTATGTTCTCCCATTTCCACTCTGGAATCGGTAATGGGTTAAGCATTCCGGCTGGTTTCTGATGCTCTAATTTCACCCTCTGACAAACCTCACAGGCTGTCACGAACTGCGCCACTTCCTTCTTCATGGTTGGCCACCAATAGACCCTTTTTAGATCCTGATACATCTTGGTGGCTCCTGGGTGAACACTATACCTCGCATTATGAGCTTCCCTCATAATGTCTTCCTTCACACTGCCCCTAGCTGGTACACAAAGTCGACTCCCATAGCGAAGGATCCCTTTGCTGTCAAATCTGAATTCTACACTATTGCCTGACTGAACAGTCCTGGCAATTTTCATCAACTCAGGGTCCTCATGCTGTCTCTGAGCTATCTGCTCCAGAAACACAGGTGTCACTCTCATCTGTGCTATCAACGCACCTGTACCAGACAACTCTAGCTGTAATCCCTCGTCAAAGAGCTTATAAAGCTCCATCACAACTGGTCTCCGCTCTGCTGCTATATGGGATAAACTGCCTAGTGACTTCCAACTTAGGGCGTCTGCGACAACATTCGCCTTGCCCGGATGATACTGGATTTTACAATCATAATCACTGAGCAATTCGACCCACCTTCTTTGCCGCAAATTCAGCTCTCTCTGACTTAAGATGTACTGTAAACTCTTGTGATCGGTGAAGATCTCGCATTTAACCCCGTAGAGGTAATGCCGCCACATCTTAAGTGCAAAGATAACTGCTGCCATCTCTAGGTCATGGGTAGGGTAATTCAACTCGTGCTTCTTCAACTGTCTAAAAGCATAAGCGATTACTCGATCACTCTGCATCAATACACAACCCAATCCCACTCGAGATGCATCACAGAACACTGTGAACTCTTCATTACTGACGGGCAGAGCTAACACTGGTGCTGTTGTCAATCTCCTCTTGAGCTCCTCAAAGCTCTCTTCACACTGGTCTGACCAGATAAACTTCTGGTTCTTCTGAGTCAATTTGGTCATAGGAGCTGCTATCTTTGAGAAGTTCTGAACGAACCTCCTGTAGTAACCTGCCAGTCCCAGAAAGCTTTTAATCTCAGTCACTGTCGTGGGTCTGGGCCAGTTAGCTACAGCCTCTATCTTCTTGGGGTCTACCTCAATACCCTCTGCTGATACCACATGTCCCAAGAAGGCAATGCTCCGTAACCAAAACTCACACTTCGAGAACTTGGCATACAAACCATGCTCTCTCAGTGTCTGCAAAACGATCCTCAGATGCTGGGCATGCTCTTCTGCATCTCTGGAATACACTAAGATATCATCGATAAATACAATGACAAAGTGATCCAGAAATTCACTGAATACCCTGTTCATGAGATCCATAAATGCTGCAGGGGCGTTAGTCAACCCGAACGGCATCACTAAGAACTCATAATGCCCATATCTGGTCCGGAAAGCTGTCGTAGGCACATCTGCCTCTCTGACTCTCAACTGATGATACCCAGATCTCAGATCTATTTTCGAGAAACAACCTGCTCCAGCTAGCTGGTCAAATAGATCATCAATCCGAGGTAAGGGATACTTATTCTTGATAGTGACCTTGTTCAACTGTCTGTAGTCGATACAAAGTCTGAGGGAGCCATCCTTCTTTCTGACAAAGAGCACTGGAGCACCCCAAGGTGAGGTACTAGGGCGGATGAAACCCTTATCTACCAAGTCCTGCAACTGTTCTTTCAACTCTTTTAACTCTGCTGGCGCCATCCTGTAGGGAGGAATAGAGATAGGTCTGGTACCTGGCAGTAATTCAATTTCAAACCCTATCTCCCTATCAGGTGGTAGTCCTAGCAAATCATCTGGGAACACATCGAGAAACTCTCGGACTACTGGTACTGTGGCTGGTTCCCTCACCTGACTGTCTAGCTCTCTCACATGAGCTAGAAACCCCTGACAACCCCTCCTAAGCAAACGACGAGCCTGAAGGGCTGAAATCATACCTCTGGGTGTACCTCTCCTGTCTCCTCTGAAGACACACTCTGACCCATCCTGGTCTCTGAGACTCACTAGCTTCTCTCGACAGTCCAACGTAGCACTATATGTAGATAACCAATCCATCCCTAGACTGACATCAAAATCTGTCAAATCTAGAACCACAAGGTCAGCTGGAAGGTATCTACCCTCGATAAACACTGGACTGAAACGACAGACTGACACTGCCACTGATGGGTCACATCTAGGTCCACTGACCCAGAGAGGATACTCTAACTCAGAACTGATCAAACCCAATCGCTCTATGGCTCTCGAAGCAATAAAGGAATGAGAAGCACCGGGGTCCATCAAAGCATACACATCTGAACACCCAATGAGAGATTACCTGACACCACTGTGTTCGACGTGTTAGCCTCCTCCTGTGTCACTGTGAAAATCCGTGCTGGGGCTACCGGATTTCCACCTCGGGAACCTGCTGCTGAAGTAGAGGCTATCCCTCTCCCTCTACCTCTGCCACTAGTCTGAGGCATGACTGGAGCTGCTGGACGTACAACTGGCTGTACCACACTGCCTGAACTCATCTGCTGGGATGGTGCAAAAGTCATCTGCGGACAATCCCGAGCAATATGCCCTTCCTGTCCACATCGAAAACAAGCTGTAGATCCCAACCGACAAACTCCTCCATGTGGTTTTCCGCATCGTCTGCAGACTGGAGCTGTGCCAGAGCTTGAGCCACTACCTATTCCCAGACCTGACTTGACTTTACTCCAGAACTTATTCTTTGTTCCTTTTGCTCTATCCCATCTTTTACTACTTGGTGTGGGGGCTTTAGAACCCGAAGCCTGTGCCTTTGACTGTTTTTGAATATTGGCACTAGCTTCCATTTTCCTGGCTGCGTCTACTATAGCATGGAAACTCTCCTTTTCTGCTGGAAGAATCAAGGAAGCATACCTGGGATGCAGTCTCATAGTATATCTCCTTGCTTTCTTCTGATCAGTATCATAGGCTTGACCCACGTACTGAAGCAGATCCAGGAACTTATCTGTGAATTCATCCACACTCATCTCATCTGTCTGTCTTAACTGTTCAAATTCAATTACTTTCATCTCCCTCGAACTGTCAGGAAAAGCCCACCCTGCAAACTCATTGGCGAACTCTCCCCATGACATACTGTCCATTCTAGGCTCCACATAATTCTTAAACCATTCTCTGGCTTTCTTGCATTTGAATGTGAAACCTGCCATCTCAATGGCTCTCCTATCATCTGCTCCCAATTCACTGGTTATCATCCTAACTGCTCTGAGGTAATCAAATGGATCATCTCCCGTGTTGTATTTAGGAGCATCCAATTTCAAATACTCCGTCATTTGGACTTTACCTCCAGATGAGCTAGGTTCATGTCTGTCACCAACAGGGGCTACTGGTTCTGGTGGTAGTACTGGTTCATTTGGTTCTAGGTGTGCTGCACTTGGATGAGTAGGGGAAGAGGGATACATAGGATATGGGGGATAGTACGGATAAGGCATATAAGGCATGTAAGGAGGATATGGCACAAAACTCGAGTACTCCGACATACCTCCCATCGGATACTCTGGATAGCCAAAACCTGAGGTCTGAGCACCTCCCTGCGACTCTCCCATACCTTCCTCAAAACTGCCTATACCCATGCTATCATCTCTAGACTGATCAATCTCCATAGCTTCCCTCCTTTCCTCTGATCTTCCTCCCCTAGCTGTTCCTCTTCTGCTCTCGTCGACAGACCTTCTAGGGTCTATTGACGTACCTTCCCTGCTAGAGCTCTGAGACCTTGCCCTTGGCAATGCAGGAGGACGAGCAGCTGGTCTCTCATTCTCTAGTGGGACTCCAGTCAATCGAGCTGATCGACGAGTTCCTCGCATATTTGCGCTGGAAACACAACATATAACATAGCACTTTAGCACATAAACATCACATAGCAATCATACACATACAACACGCATGGCATATCAAAGCAGATAGGACTCAAGACCCTATCCTAGTGGACATGATTTCCTATTGTGCTTGACCACTTCTAACCTGTCTGAGCCCAACACTGTCTCTATCGGTCCGATCATGTGAACCAGGCTCTGATACCAATCTGTAACGACCCCAAAATGGACCGTCACCGGCGCTAGGATTCAGGTCGGCTTAAGGCCGCCAGAACCCGTAGCAAGCCTGTTATACTCTCTGTGTACCTGTAAACCTCATACATGATCATACATTTTCTATGAAAATAAAACTCTTTTCTGAACCAAGGCTTAACCTGTGCATGCACTATCTCTGTACTCTGTACTCATGTCTCTGTACTCTGTACGCTGTACTCTGTACTCTGTACCCCTGACTAGAGCTTGCTCTAGATGGGTTAACTCATACCTGTTAAGCCTGGTTTTTCACTTACAGTAAAACATATATACATATCCAGATCATGTACAACACATACAGCACTAAGTCAAGCATAACTTTAGACACAACTATTACAGCTCTTTAATATTACATGTCCACTCTAAGCTATTACAGATCTCTTTACTCTTTCTGTACCCTGCTGGACTGTCCCTGTACACTGTACACTGAACCTGCAAAACTGGGGTTAAGGGAGTGGGATGAGCTCTATAGCCCAGTGAGTAGAACAGTAAAACATCTCAGTAAAATATGATCTCATGGAATGCACCATATCACAGACAAGCCACATCAAGAGTAAACCTGTCACCACATAGTCTCAGTAACTCTGTGCCAGGGCGTAGAATCGAGCACCTGGTCTTCCTGTCATATATGTATATGTGTATATAACACCTCTGTACTTACCATTGCCAGGGCGTAGTCAAAGGCTCCTGGACTTTACTATATACCTGCCAGGGCGTAGTCAAAGGCTCCTGGACTTGCTATACCTGCCAGGGCGTAGTCAAAGGCTCCTGGACTTCCTGTCTGAGACTATTGGATCATTCAGCATTTACCCACATCACCAAAGAACTATGCAATGCAACATATTCGTGCGTACTAATGCAATCAACCTATGGCATAATCATGATGCATGAGATATGCTAAAACATTCCATTTCTTAATTAAAAGTATTAAGTTTAGTTCCACTCACCTCTGGCTATCTGGACTGACTGACTCTGCAGGCTCTGAAACTCTGGAGCAGTACTTACTGCTGCTCTCTCTGGTTCCTCTGGTCTGTACCTATACAGATGGACTCAAATGAGGGACCAAACAAACTTATGAATAACTCTCTTACACTCCCCAAGAATCCTCTAAAACTCACTCAACTATCCATGCAAAGCATGCAAAAGAAAGCTGGACAGGACACTTTAGGCGGCAGGTTCGGCGGCCGAATGTCCTCTCCAGAGACGAAACTCACGCACCTTCGGCGGCACCTTCGGCGGCCGAAGCTCCCAAACAGAGCCGAACATTGCAAAACAGGCTGTGGCAGCCAAGCCACCATGCAAGAGGTTCGGCGGCCGAATGAACCTTCGGCTGCCGAACCTGAGTTCATCCAGAACTCAGCTTCAACGGCAAACCATCTTCTCCTGCCCTTCAACCACGCAAAACCATATCTCCAACACCTC